>NW_021940571.1:1186181-1258484 GCF_001715985.3 Manacus vitellinus
TAGGATATTGGGAAGGAATTCCTGGCTGTGAGGGTGGGAAGGCCCTGGCACAGGTTGCCCAGAGAAGCTGTGGCTGCCCCATCTCTGGAAGTGTCCAAGGCCAGGTTGGAGGGGGCTTTTTGTTAGTCATCAGCACAGTGCTGTTTGTTGACTTGTATAAAACACCAGAAAAGGACAATCAGCTTCCTGTCCTGGGATGTGTTGTAGGGAGTGAAGAATGTTCATTGTGCAAAGGTTGAGGTAGAAAAGGAGGTTTCCGTCACTAGAAAAAAATGTGTTGGAGCCTGAGAACTTTGTTGTTTTAGCACAAACATTGAAGTCAGATGTTTCCCCTCTTTCATCCCAAATCAAGTGTGCATACTGATTATCCTGGATTTGCAAGGCAGAGCTGTAAATTGCTGCATTCACTCTGGTGCCGTTTACCATCTGAAAGAAATAATTAAAGCTTTCATTCTCTTGCTTAAGATTTAAACATGTATTTAAAAATGAGATCATGCTTCCACGGTGGTCAGAGTTTCTTTCTATATTTGTGTGTGGGAGCCTCTGAAATGGGCGTACGAGGGTCTGGTGTGCTGTGATGTGTTTCCTTTAATTATACATTTGTTTGGAGCAGGATGGTTATTCCAGCCTCCATCTTTGCCCGGGTCCATCCTCCCACTCCCACTGCAGCGGGAGCTGTGCCCACCCCAGTGTGTCGCTCAGCCATATGTGCCTCTTATTTATATCTCATGCGTGAAATGAGCTATTCCAGAGCGGTAATTTCTGTTCTGGTGATGGCAGATAAGTACGTGTGTGTGTGCAGCTTCCGTCCCCGTGAGGATGTGACACATTGCCCTCACCCTGCCCCGCCACGCTCTGCTCGCCGAGCCCAGACAGGCTCTGGGGCTGCGTCTGGTGCTTCAGACACTCAAGAGTTCAATTCATTTACAGGTGATAATTTGCTTTCAGCTCCTGCAGATACAGATGCCACCTTTACTGAGCCTCTGTTGTGTCATTCTCTCTCCAACTGCATTGGAGAGAGACTATTTACAAGGGCCTGGAGTGACAGGACACAGGGAATGGCTTCACACTGCCAGAGGGCAGGGTGAGATGGGATATTGGGAAGGAATTCTTGGCTGTGAGGGTGGTATGGCACAGGTTGCCCAGAGAAGCTGTGGCTGCCCCATCCCTGGAAGTGTCCAAGGCCAGGTTGGATGGGGCTTGGAGCAACCTGGCATAATGAAGGTGTCCCTGCCCATGGCACAAGGTGGGCTTTAAGGCCCCTTCCAACTCAAACCAGTCTGGGATTCTGTGATTCTGTGAAGCTCCAGTGTTGTAATTTGTTGGTAGAAGTGCCATATTCTGCCTGGATTATTAACACAGCTGTGCAGATTTTCCAAGTGCACCATGCTGCCTGTGCCACCTTAAAATGAGTTTCCTTCCATATGCCTGTATATTCTGTATGTGTAATTCCATAAAGTCACTGAACATAGGGAACTAAAGACTGGCTTTGAAACTGAAACAAGAACACGAGTTGTGGAATCCCAGAATGGTTAGCCTTGGAAAGGACTTAAAGCTCATCTCATTCCAACCTCCTGCCATGGCCAGGGACACCTTCCACTATCCCAGGTTGCTCCAAGTCCCGTCCAACCTGATCTTGAGCACTTCCAGGGTTGGGGCAGCCACAGCTTCTCTGGGCAAATAATATAATAGATGTTCCATCTATCCAACATAATTTTTACCTTCTGAAGATGTTTACTTCTTTATAAGTTACTTTATCTGGCCAAGTTAGTGCTGCAGATGCACTTGGTTGTGGCTGGTGTCCGTGTGGATGGCTGGCCGGGTGCTGTGGAGGTTTGCTCAGGAACAGGCGGTGATTCAGCAGGGAGGCATGTCAGGGCTGCACGGAGCGGCTGAGCCGCCCTGCTGTGCTCTCACACACGCACAGCCCGGCGGGGACACGGCCACGGCCGGGGACAAAGAGAGCTCAACTGCGCTCTGAACCAGCGCCACCTATAACACACTGGGTAAATAAATAGTGGCTGCCTGTAGTGTGTTACCACAGACTGGTTTGGCTTAAGGAACTTAAATCTCGTCTCATCCCACCCCTGCCATGGGCAGAGACACCTTCCACTAGATAAGGTTGCTCCAAGCCCAACCTGGCCTTGGACACTTCAGGGCTGGGGCAGCCCCAGCTGCTCTGGGCAGCCCGTTCCCCGTGACGCTCGCTCTTGCCGCGTGTGTCACGGTGCTGGAGCAGGGCCCGTGCCAGGGGTGCGTGCGGGTGCCGAGCTGAGTCAGGGTGACTTTGGTCGGGAGGGGCCCCCCAGCTTTGCCTCTTAGTCACCGCCGATCGCAGGCGGGGCCGCTCGCCCCGTCGTGGCTCGGAGCCGCGGGAGGCTCAGGTGCCGTCCGTTGCCCTCCTGAGACGGGCTGTTCCGGGCGCTGACACGGCTCGTTCCCGGCGTTGTTCGCCGGCTCGCGTGCGAGCCCCGCGCACGCAGCGCCGCTCCCGGGGACATCCCTGCCTGCCTCCCTGCCTGCCTCCCTGCCTGCCTCCCTGCCTGCCTCCCTGCCGGCCTGAAACGAAACGCTCGGTGCGTGCTAAATGAAACGCGAAGGCGCCTCTTGCCCGTCGGTTGCTGGGGAACGGCCCCGGGCAGCGGTTTCGGTTCTGCCGCCGACGAGCGGGGCGAGGCGGGGCCGGGCGGCTCGGCCGGGACGCACCGACCCCGCGGGCGACCGGAGCCGGGCGGGCGGGGGACCGGCCCGGCTCCGCCCCGGCCGGGCGCTGCCCTGCCAGCGCTCCCGGCAGCGATATTTTAAACCGGCGGGGAACATGTGGAGCAGGCAGCAGAGGGAGCCGGGCGGCGAGGCGGCGGGATGGGGCGCCGGACACCCCTCGGCGGGGCGGTGCTGAGCCCGGGACCCCCCGCGCTCCGGGCGGGACCCGCCCAGCCTGCGAGGCGCTGCTTGCTCAGGTGCTCGCCCCCCCGCCGGCGGCTCTCACCTCTTTCACGATCCTTCCCCCCGCCAGGAAAGGACTCGTTGCGCGGAGATCCCCCGGATTCGGGTCGGGACGCGGCAGCCGCGCCGAGGGAGCCCGGTAGGTGCCGGCGGGGCTGGGCTGCCCCCGCCGCCCGTTGGCTGCTGTGTCCGGGCTGCCGCTCGCAGTGCTGGGTGTTCGGGTTTGTGAAAGCCGGCGAGCGGCTTTCCCGAGCCAGAGGAGGGGCGGCTCGCGTGCGATGGCGAGCGCTGGGGGAGCGAAACCTCCCACCGAGACGTCGCGGCTGTGAAAGGCGGCGAGCGACCGAGCATCGCTGCGGGGATCCTGCTCCGGCACGGCAGCGGCTCGTCTGGGATGGGGGAATGCTGGAACGGGAATGCCGGCAGAGCCTCGCGTTCATCCTTCTCGCTGCTTTATTTTTAGAGGCGTTGGGGAATTCGACTCTGCTCGCTAAGGCAGTTCTTTAAAAATAGCAGCGAAACTTAAATGCTGATCGAGGGAGAAATGTAAATGTTGAAATAGAAGCGAGGATATGCCTGAACGAGATCAGAAGTCACTTGCTCAGCTCCTCGGCACAGCAGGGACTCCTTGAGCCCTGGGAGATCCTCTTGCTCATTGCTGGGGCTCTGAGACCTGGGCTGGATGAAGGGAAACATCCTGTTCCCTTCGGAGTTGCCTTTGGAGTTACTTGAAGGTGCCTTTGGTGGTTTAGAAGGAGAACTGCCTGGTATGTCTGCGGAAGAATAACAGATAAACCAGTGACTTTGTTTAACTGGCAAACATACACCAGTTCCTTTAAATGTAATCTAAAAATGGAAAAACCGGAGAGATACAACTTTTTTTTATTTTTCCTGGCAATCCTGACGTGCTGTTTCCCAGGGAAATGGAAAAGCCTTGCTAATGAATGTTCCAAAATGAGGAAGACTCAGTGAGAAATTTTCCAGAGCAAATCGTCAGTAGTAAGAAATTATTGCCAAATTTTCTCTGTTCTCTGGGATTTTGTTTGAAAATGAGAAGTTGCTTTGCTTGGGATGCATTTATCCAGGAAGTAATCCTTAATGTGCTCCAGTCTGAGCGTTGAGGCTACGGGCGAGATTGAAGAGGGTTTAATTAAATATAATCAAATAGTACAGGATTGCTGATTAAAAGGCAAAGTGCTTGCTGTTGGTGACGTACGAGACACACTGCTTATTTGTGCCTTAAAAAAATATAACTCTGCAGCTTACAGACAATTTCTCTCTCAGTTCCTGAGTAACTATGACCCTGTAGTTTGCTGCAGTGCCCGGTTTTAATTCCTGTTGCCCGGGCGAGAGGTGTCACGGCAGGGTGACGGTGCAGCTGAGTCACAGGAGAGGGAGGGTCAGGGCACGGGCAGGGCGGCAACAGGAACGGGCTGGAAGCGCTGGAATTCCTCTGAAACCCCCCCAGGATTAAATCCTGGCCCTTGCCGAAGTCTGTACGAAGTTTGCCCTGGGTTTATGTGCAGCCAGCGGTTCTCTGGCGATGCTGCTGGTGGAGGTGGGAGGTGGTACGAGGGAGGATCCGAGCGACTGGAATGGGAATGTGTGGGTTTGCCTCTGTGGTGGGGGAAAAAATGGTGCAAGAATGCCCGGAGTGTGCTGAGGACACTCGGGGCTGTATGTCTCATGCTCCTCAGGTCTGGGTGTGAGGGAGGCACAGGAATGAGCGCTGTCATGTTGGCTTTTGTGGAATATAATGAACCAAAGTGCTCTTGTTTATTGAACATCCTGACAAGGAGGAGGCGTCGGACCATCCCCCTTTCCTGCCCACCCTCGGGGGACTGTGTGTTCGTGCCTGAGTGTCTCAGAGACTTCATGTGCGGGAAGATGAGGAGTGTGGGTTTGGGATTAATTAGCCTGAGTTTAGCTGTTTTCATGCTTTACGTGCCTAAGGGCTCCCCGCAGTCACAGCGAGGGGAGGAGTTTGCTGTTGCTGGCTCGAAATCCTCTCCAGGGGTGATCTTGTTCGTGTCAACCATGAGCAATTAGAGAGATTAACTGTCTTGTTTTCCTTTCTGCCCTAGATTGATTCTTGGGAGGCTCTGGGACATTTGAAAGTGATTTGGAGAGAGCAAAGTCTGTGCGTGATGGACACCGAACCCAAGCCAGCGTGCGTGGTGCCCCAGGCTCCCTGCCCAGGGATGAAGTGCCCTCCTTCAGAGGACTTTCCTCCTCAGCTGAGGCTGTCTGAGAAGATACCACCAGTGAAGCCTTGCTTCAAGAAGAAGCAGCAAGTGCAGAAGAGACTGGACCCACAAACCCTCCGGGCTTTGCGGCCGATCTTCACCAGCCTGCTGGGAGCTGGGACCTTGGAGAGGGTCTTTGTGCCCCGGGGCCAAGGTGGTGGCCACAGTGATTTATGTGAACCTGCTGTGAAAAAGACTCTGGACCTCGGTACTTCTTGCCCCCAGACGGAAAATAATGTGACTGTGCTGGTGCCAACAGCTGCAGATGTGCAGGGTCAGTTGCCAGGAGCTCGTCCTTCCCCCGGGCATCCCGAGCAGGACATCCAGTCAGGAGAGCAAGGCTTCTCCCCAGAAACTCCTGGAACTGCTGCAGATAATGGTAATGAATCATTCCAGGATCATCCTTTGCACCCAAGTGCCAGCGATGGTGCAGCTCGTCCTTTGTTCCCTGACAAGATTCTGGAAAGCTGCACGTCTGGCTTATTCCAGGAGAACAGCTGTCCAGTGCAATACAACTTGAACCCGAGCAATAAATTCAGTGCTGGGATATTCCAGGGTAAAAGTGAAGAGGCTTCTCTGGACCTGGTGTTCGAGCTCCTGAACCAGCTGCAGTATCACACCCACCAGGAGGACGGGATCGAGATCTGTGTGGATTTTCTCCAGGGCACTTGTGTTTATGGCAGTGACTGTCCCAAACATCACACGGTCCTGCCCTATCACTGGCAGGTGAGGAGGACAGCAACCCAGACCTGGCAGAGTGTGACCAACGATTCCCAGGAGCACCTGGAGAGACTCTACTGCAACCCTGACAACGACAGGATCAAAGTCAAGTATCGGTAGGTAACTGAATTTACTCCCTTGCTAGGAAGGGTGCAGAAATCCAACAGAATGTGCCTTCTTTTTTTCCTGATATTTGTATCCAAGTGTGTTATAAACCATGGGATGATGTTACCTGATTAATATCCAACAAGTTTCCCTCAACAGAAAATTCGTGCACACCTATTAAAGCTGTTACTTGGCATCTGGAAAGTATTCCTTGAAGTTGAGAGACGGGGCATGTGAAATAAGAAAACTTTGGCTCTGTAGAAATTCAGAGGCTGTTGTGGAATTTTCTGCTTGTTCTTGACGTTCCTAATTAGTCTTTTTTGTGTATTAGAGAAAGTGGCAGCCTGACAGAGCCTTGGCAGGGCCAGGGATGACAGAGCAGTTGCTTTCTGTCACTGTGAATACACTGTGCACTCCCAGCACACTTTTCATCATTCCGTTCCAAGCAGCCAAAATCAAAGGGGGGCTCAGTGGAGTCCTTTGGAAACGTCCTGTCACTGATAATAAATGATGGTGTTTCAGCTAATTCCCTGAGAACAACCCGAGCAACACCAGCAGAAATGCTGATCATCTCTAGGCTGACACCTCAAGTATTAAAGCAGTTATTAGAAGTTGTTGTTTCCTCTGCAGGGTCGTGTTTATCGCCTCATTGTCTAAAATTAGCCAACAGCTGCTGGGTTGCCCTGGTTGTGTTACCAGTGTGGGCTCGAGAGCTGAAACTTCTTCAGCTTTTACACTCAGGTTCCCTTCTGAGGAGCAGTGGGGAGGCTCATGTTTACAGTTCACCAGGTCTAGCTGGTGCAGGCTGCAGGCTGCTTTATTTTTCATTTCTGGAGGAAGTGCACAGTGCAGATGGGGCAGGGCAGATAAGACAGAAGTTTGCCAGCCTGGTGCAGCTCCTGCCAGTTCAGACACCTGTGCAGTGAAGGCTTCCCACTGCCTTTGCCATCCGAGTCCTTGGGGCTTGTGCTCACTGCCTCTCCTTCCTTCCACTTCCTGAAGGAATTATATCCCTGCTTCCTTAACATTTTATTTTCATTTACTGCACTGAGATTTCTCATTAGACACCAGTAACCCAATCTAGTGCTTAAAGTCAATGTTAGTCTTTACTCTCACCTAACCTGACATTGGATTAGGCACTAAATCCAATCTTTTTCACAGAATCACAAACTGCTTTGGGTTGGAAGGGCCTTAAAGCCCATCCAGTCCCACCCCTGCCATGGGCAGGGACACCTTCTGCTATCCCAGTTGCTCCAAGCCCTGTCCAACCTGGCCTTGGACACTTCCAGGGATGGAGCAGCCACAGTTTCTCTGGGCAACCCGTGCCAGGGCCTTTTTAGTGATGGCAATACCAGAATATAAATACCCCACACTGAGAGTGAACGTGAAGTAGAGAATAAGAATTATATGTAATTGGGAATAATCATATTTTAAAAATCTTGTGTAAGTGCATAGCAGATAAAATTTGCTGTATTTTACAACAGAGAAACTTCAGATTCCCCAAGTATGTGAAATGATTTCTGAAAAGAAAGCAGCAAAGGCAGAGATAAACCCACAAAGCAATTTCAGTTTGAGCTCTGTGCAGATGAGCAGGAAGTTTTCTTCTAGAGGCTGTATCACCAAATCCGTCCCTGCACATGAGCTACGTGTTCTGAAGGATGGACTTGGGAATGATTAATGCTGGAGGGAACAATGCTTGGTCATGGCTTAGTCAGCCCGGGGAAGGTGCTGCACAGCCACGGCGCCGGGGCAGGTTCCAGCCTGGTGGGGCTCGAGGGCTCCTGGGACACGGAGTTTCAGTCTGTCTGACCCAGCTGGGAGGAGGTTGGGGCGTGTGTGCCAGAGACATGATGTTCTGGGACTGTGAGGGAAGGTGCAGGAGCTGCGTGGGCTCAGACACCCCGGAGTGCCGGGCTGAGCTCAGCCTGACGGAGCAGAGACAGTCTGGGAACAAGCTGGGCTTGACTCTCAGTTGAGTGGGTGTCTGCCAAACTGTAGATTTAGACTGGATATTGGGGAGAAGTCCTTCCCTGGGAGGGTGGGGAGGCCCTGGCACAGGTTTTGCCCAGAGAAGCTGTGGCTGCCCCATCCCTGTAGTGTCCAAGGCCAGGTTGGACAGGGCTTGGAGCAACCTGGGCTAGTGGGAGGTGTCCCTGCCCATGGCAGGGGGTTGCAATGAGATGGGCTTTAAGGTCCTGTCTGACTCAAACGATTCCACGATTCTATGATGTGTTTTCTTCAGGTAAAAGTAGCCTACAAAGACATAAACTACTTTAACATCAGCATTTTCTAACTAAATTCTGCTTTGAGCTGCTAATTCCATAGCCTGCACTCTCCTTCCTTCTCTTAAAAGTCCTTGTGAAGGTCTTTGAATAGGTGCTACCAAATCATGCCCCAATGCAAGGTTGGGAAACTGTTATAAATCTATAATACCCAATGTTGTGGAACACCCAAGTGGCTGTTTCTGTAGCTCTGTTTTGTATTCAATCCCCATGTGTGTGGGTGTCAGTGAGACCCTAGGAGTGAAGCTGAGTTTAAGACTAGAGCTTCTGATTCCAAACTTTCAAGTTTTAAGGAGTATCAGGCTCAGACTTTGGTTTTGAAGCGGGAGGTAAATGTCCTATTGCACATTGTCACCGGTTTCTCCTTATGCAGCACCCATTGTGTCTGGAGACCCTGCTGAGCCCTGGGGTGCGGGGGGCTGGGGCTGGGGGTGCCTCTGCTCCCGGTGGGGCTGCTGGGGGTGGGTTGTGGGGGTCGGTGCCACCCGCTGCCGCTAATGGCGTGTCCCCGTGTGCGTGGTGTCCCCTGGCAGCCCGGACGGGGCCTCTCCCGTGCCCCGCGTTCCATGGTGACGGCATTGTTTGTTAAAGCCATTAATCTCCCGTGGTCAGACGGGCTTTGCAGGCCTGTCTGCCCGGGGCAGGCGGCAGGAAACGCCTGCTCAGCACTTGGCATGGCCGGGAAGGGCCCTGTTTGCCCTCCCGTGTGTGGGTTACGTGAGTGGAGGTGTGACACTGGCACCCAGTGCTGCCCCAGGGGAGCTGGGCTGCCCCACAGAGTGCTGGCTACCAGCTCAGTTAGGGACTAAGCTCGACATTAGGATGTTCTTCAAGCAGCTATTTATATAAACCGTCCTGCCTCTTAATTATCGAGATGAGTAATGACAGAGATAAGTTACTGAGGTGAGTGATGTAAAATATGCATTAAGTTGTTGCCTGTCACCTAAGGGAATGTGATCTTTAACTGGAGAAGTGGTAAGCCTTGTTTAGTTACTTTGTAATGCAACTTCTTCAGCCACTTCTTACAGCTTGGCCTCAAACTGAATATTCATCATAAATTATATTAATTGCATTCTTAAGTCTGCCAGGTGTGCAGAGCCCCATACCCAGCTACCTAAACAAATGGGGGAATATCAACTCACGCAGGTTTAAATACTCAGGAGCCCTCAGTTTTCTCCATGGATGTGAGGAGAGGTCCTGGAGAAGTTCCAGCTCTCAGTGGAGTATTGGAGAGAGCAATGCCAAGTGCTGCTTCCCAGCAGGAGATACCCACACCGGGATATTTAAAGATGCTCTTTGCTAAGGGGAAATACTTGGCTGAGGAGCTGAGCAGGTTTCCCCACACACACACACACCTGTCAGGTCATGCACATGTTGCTTTTCAAAACAAGCAACGTCATCGTGGATTACACAAGGATTTGTTTAAAACAACTCTGTGGTTCCTGACCCGTCAGTTCCCCCCTCTTTGGCTGAAAATTCCACCCTTTCTCTTGGCAAAAAGGTATCCCAGCTCTCCTGACACAACAGCCTCTCGCTGCTGCTTTGATTTCTTTTCCTTTCTTTCTCCTGTAATTTCTGAGAGTTTTGCAAAATGGCTCCTTCGAGGTAGAAGAGAAAGGCCAGAATGAAATGGCTCCAGTCAGGGAAAACCAGGTGGATCCCCAGTGGGACATACCCTGCCTGGAGCCAGTCAGTGAGTCCCCATTCATGGGCTTTGGGTGGTCAGAGGAAATTGTGACAGGACCAGAGGGAACGGCCTCAGGCTGTGCCAGGGGAGGCTCAGGTTGGACATCAGGAGGGATTTCTCCCTGGAAAGGGTGGTCAGGCACTGGCAGGGGCTGCCCAGGGAGGTTTGGAGTCCCGAGCCCTGGAGGTGTCCCAGGAAGACCTGGCTGTGGCACTCAGTGCTCTGGGCTGGGGACAAGGAAACCAGTTTTCCTTCGTTCCTGTGTGCGTGGATGGCTGTTCTCCCGTGCTGTCAGAATGTGCTTGTAGGGGGTTAAATCATCCACAGCACGGTGGGAGCATTTCAGTCACAGAATCACAGAACCACAGAGTGGTTTGGGTTGGAAGGGACCTTACAGACCACCTCAGTCCACCCCCTGCCATGGGCAGGGACACCTTCCACTAGCCCAGGTTGCTCCAAGCCCTGTCCAACCTGGTCTTGGACACTTCCAGGGATGGGGCAGCCACAGCTTCTCTGGCCAGCGGTCATTCGGTCACTCGGGGAGTTCAGGGTGGCTGGCCCATCGAATAGTTAAATTTCAGGAATTTTCTGTGTGATACAAACAGTATCACAGTGAGATAAGGCTGTGTCGGTGATAACACCGGAGATAGGGACCCAGCTGAGAGTCCTCTGCCTGAGTTTGGGGGGTTTAGAACTGCTTTGAATTCCTTGCTCGGAGGAACGCAGGAACAAAAGCCATGTGAAGTGATTTTGGAATTGTTTTGTGCTGTGTAACGGCCCGTCAATGGATTCCTTTTTGCACCACTTCAGAGCATCATTTGCATATGAGATAAAACTAATTGGCTCGTAGCTGTGCGAATCTCGGGAAGCAGGGGTTGTGGAGGAGCGGCAGTGACTCCCCCATCCCTCCTCCCGTTCCCAGTCGATAACCAGGCGGCAGTGCTGGGAACAGCTGTCACCTGGCTCAGGTCGGGGTCAGGCTGTTCCCCGGCTGCTCGGGGCAGTGAAGCAGCCCTTGCTGAGACAAAGGTTGTAATTGCTGCGAGGATTGCTGGCGGGAGGAGCTGCTCCGGGTGATCCTGCAGCAGCAGTGCGGGGCAGGGCCTGCCCATCCCGGGGCGAGGAGCACAAAGAGTCCGTGGCAATTATTGGCTCGGCAGGAGCAGCGGTCGGGGAGTTCCTTCCTCGTGGGTGCTCGGGTTTGTTGAAATCGGGAGGGATTTGAGCTGAGTAATCGTTGCAGAGGTGATTCTTGTAGTCACATGGCTGCACTAGAGGAGCCACCACAGGAGCTTCTTTGGGAAGCTGGGTCTGTAAGGGGTGACGTGGAACATTCATCTGGGACAAGGGCCTGGAGTGATAGGACACAGGGAATGGCTTCCCACGGACAGAAGGCAAGGTTAGATGGGATATTGGGAAGGAATCCTTCCCTTTGAGGATGGTGAGGCCCTGGCACAGGTTACCCAGAGAAGCTGTGGCATATATATGTGTGTGTGTGTGTATATATATATGTAAAAAATGTGGGCCAGTGTACCAGCATTTGTTTCAGATTTACAAGCTGGACCCCCTCACAACAAAAATTCCATTAGAGTGCTTTTTTAAACCCCCCCCCGTTACCAGTTGTAAAGGCAGGAAAACGAGTCTTTCTAACTTTTTTGAAAATAAGTATAGGAAAGGCAGCAAAGCCACTGCTGTCCTGATGGATTATTTTTCCCTCTGCTGATGGAGCCTTTAAGCTCAGAGGGAAACATGTCCTCAGCACCTTTGTCCTTCCCCACGTCTCACCCTCCCGTGCAGCTCAGGGTCACCACAGAGAGGAGCAGCGTGATGTGAGGAGGGCACAAATTCAGTCAAATATGGAACTGACCTCCTGCCCTGGCACCTGCTGCCCCTCTCCTGGGTTTGAGGACGGTGAGGCAGTGCTGAGATGGAGGCTCAGGCTGTTTGGGGCTGGTTTGTGCTCCTGCCCCGTGCAGAGGTTCCCGTGTGCCTCTCACACCTCACAGCCCAGTCCTGCTCAGTGCTCTGGGCTGTTGCTCTGTTGGGAGGAGCTGGTTGATGAACATCCCTCGGGAGCATTCCCTGGGCCTGGGTTCTTCCTCCCACTGTGGGTTTTGGTGGGAGCAAATTTTGGCTGCTCTTGTCTTAAGCTCTGCTGTTCCGATTTCAGTATCCGTGCTTAAAAATGAAGCTGGTTTTTGGGTTGTCCAGCCCTGGCACAGGCTGGAGTGCAGTCCCCATCCCTGGAGGGATTGAACAGCCCTGTGGATGTGGCACTTGGGGACGTGGGTTAGTGGTGGCCTTGGCAGTGCTAGAGAGTGGTTAGGGCTTTTCCAATTTAAATGATTCTGTGACTCTCCCTGATCTTAGGAAGACACTGTACTTCCAGTGAAGTTGGGTTTCATGCAGGAGTTTAAACACTTGGTCCCTCATCCAAAGCTGGACTCAGCTCTGGGTGATTCCCTCACCTACAGCTTCAAACAGCTGCACAAATGAGATGAAATACTGCTGATTTGGGGTCAGCAGAGCACGGCTGCCTGACCTGTCTGTCCCACAGTAACCGAGCTCAGTGTCAGCCCTGAGCACAACCCTTCTCCTACCTGTTGGGCCCTTTGAAGCCACCGTGGCCCTGGGGGAGGGGGGGCCACCAGGTTGTTGCTGTTGCAGAGAGAGGAACTGGTTTAGTCAGAGAGAAAATCAGCAGCTTCCTCAGCCCTGAGCGTGAGCTGGGCTGTGCCACAGCCGTGCTGGGAACGGAGCTGTGCTGGACTGTGCTGGGAATGGAGCTGAAATGGGCTGGGCTGTGCTGGGAATGGAGCTGTGCTGGGCTGTGCTGGGCCATGCCACAGCCATGCTGGGAACGGAGCTGAGCTGGGCTGTGCTGGGCTGTGCTGGGCCATGCCACAGCCATGCTGGGAACGGAGCTGAGCTGTGCCACAGCCCTGCTGCTGGGAACAGGCCCTGGTTTCCTGCAGGGCCCCCGTGCCGCCGCCTCTCTGCTTCTCTGAACCTGCTTGCGGTAACTCCTGACACGTCCCCGAACCCGGCAGGAGGGGTCGAAACCACACGTGTTTTCAGAGAGCTTACAAAACATATTTCTCTGCCCGTCTGTTTGTACATAGCATTTACAGGGTGTTTTGTCACGCTGAAGGGAAAGAGCCCGGGGGGATTCGGGGTGAAGCTCTTCCAGAAGGGTGCAAGGAAGAGCCCAAACAGCCTTATTTTGGCAGGCTGCATTCATCTAAAAAATACATCCCTCTTATAAAAATACATCGGTGTTACAACTCGCCAGCCGAGGAACCTACTGGGTTCAGTGTCACAAAGACATGGTATCTCTGTGTTGTTCTTACAGTTTGGGGGACAGAGCAAATATAACTTACTCGAGGAGCCAGGTAGTGCTGTTGAAAGTGCTTGTGGAGTTTTATTTTGAACTGTGCTGTTGTACAGCACCAAATTTGGGGTTGTGTGCCCTGTTCCTCTGAGAGTTCAGTGTGCTCATTCTCTCAGTGCAGATAATTCCACTGAACTGCTTTAATTTATAAATAGAGACCTGTTTTTTTGGTTAGCTGGTGAGGAGAAGTTCTTCAGAAATCTCTGTTCCCACCCCTGTCACAGAGTCTCTGTGGGACCTTTTACAAGGGCCTGGAGTGACAGGACAAGGGGGAATGGCTTCCCGTGGACAGAGGGCCGTGGATGGGATATTGGGAAGGAATTCTGGGCTGTGAGGGTGGGGAGGCCCTGGCACAGGTTGCCCAGAGAAGCTGTGATTGCCTCATCCCTGGAAGTGTCCCAGGCCAGGTTGGAGCAACCTGGGCTAGTGGAAGGTGTCCCTGCCCATGGCAGGGGTGGAATGGGATGGGCTTTAAGGACCCTCTCAAACCATTCTGGGATTCTGGGTTTGGGGTTTTGTCCCTCTGTGAACACTGTGGGTTCAGTGGATTACAGGAGGTGAGAATCCCGTCTTTCCCATTCTCCCCAGGGGCCAGGAGTTCTGTGTGGATCTGAACCTTATGAAATTCTACGACACTGCAGAGTTTGACCAAATGCGGCGCCTGTGCACCCCGTCCTGCCCCGGCTCCAGCTCCAGCTGCTTCACCCTCTGGAAGTACTTCTGCAGGGACCACTTTGGCTGGAGGGAGTACTCTGAGGTATGTCCCACCTTCCCCTGGGCTGGGCTGTGACCTGGAGCTCTGTGCAGTGTGTCACATCTATGGACATGTTTGCTCTGCTGCCTCCTCCAACCCTCAGCCAAGTTCCTTGGAGTTACTGGTGAGGAAGAGAATCGGGAAGGTCAGCGTTGAACTGAGGAAGCAAGAAAGGGAGATCTCAGCTCTGCTGGGCTGGGTTGTGATTCTGGGACTGGAATTACCCCTGAAAACATCAGAGCTGTGGAGGCTGAGCAGGCTGTCACACTGGAGAGCAAACCAGCCCCTGTCAGAGCCAGCAAAGCCCTTCCTAAGCCCTAGAAATCTGGTTTAAAGACAGTGAGACAACTTTCTTCTGCCTTTTTAACACCACTACCATTTACCTTTGCAGTTTTTAATTTATTCCCCCGTCCCCAAAGCTCTGGTAGGGCAGGACATGCTCCTCCAGTGCAGCCCTTGGGCTGGTCAGAGCTGTACAGGATATTTTGAATGAAACCTCATCTATGTTGGCAGTCCCAGAAATACCTGCTGAGGTAAACCCAAGAGCTGGAGAGAGCTGGGCACAGAGCACCACAAATGACAAGTTCAGGGTGTCTGAGGTGTGAGAAGTTACAGAGCTGGGTTTCTGTAGCACAGAGAGGAAGCACTAATTTTTGAAGGTGCCATTTCTCACGTGTATGCTCTCCTCTCCTTGTCTCTCCCGGACAGCCCGTGGTGAGGCTGATCGAGGAGGCCACGTGCCGGGGGCTGAAGGAGGTCAGGTTTGTGACCTGGCACAACCAGTACATCCTCAACATCAAGGATGGCTTCCAGCAGAACGCCTGCTTCAGGAGGGAGATCAAGAGGAGGCCCCTCCTGCGCTCCTGCGTCGTGCTGATGCCCTTCCTGCAGTAGGTATCCTGGGAAAATGGGAGTTCCCTCTGTTCTCCGGGTTGGTCTGCCCAGGAGAACTGTGTTCCTTGAGATGTGACAAGGAAACAGGCATTGCTGGGTGGAAAAATTCAAAATCTGGGTCCTATGTGCAGCTTTCTCCACTTTCCAAAATAACATTTATCTGAGGAACTCCTCGCTGTTACTCAGATTTATAATGGACCTTGTGGATCTCAGAACACTGGGTGTACTCCAGGTCTGCCAAATTATTGTCCAGCTTTCAGCAACCTGGTCCATGGAAGGTGGCCCTGCCCTTGGCAGGGGGTGGAATTGGAGGGGCTTTGAGGCCCTTCACCCAAACCATTCCCTGATGGCTTATTGGGAGCACTGGGGTTCCTGAGAGTCCCCACCCCACCCGGTCACGAGGGGAGGGGGGGTTTGGTCACAGCCAAACACGTGGTGTTGGGAACATTTATAGGTGTGGGTTTACAGGAGGGAAACCCCAAGTCATGAAAGAGAAACTGGAGGGTGCAGGTAAAAAACCAAGGGTGGGCTGGCTGGTTAGAGCAGCCCTGGCTCTCACCTTAGTCAGAAAGGAGGGTTTCAGGTGTTCTCCTGGTGTTTTGCTGCCTGTGACTGTCCTGCCACAGTGCTGTGCTAAAATGATGCAATTCCCACTGATTTTGATGGGCCTGGAGGGCTCTGCACTCCCAGGGGATTGACCAGAGCTGTCTGTGCCAACCAAACCCCCAAACTCAGCTCTGATATTTCTGCTCTGCACCAAACCTCAGTCTTGTTCTCTTGGTCCAAGGGCCTTGTCATGCTCACCTGAATTCACCAGTTCTTAGCAAGAACAGAAGAGTAGTTTAAATATTCATGGAATCTGCCCTTAAGTTGTTGCCTCCACTTCCCACACAGTGATACCTGAGATTTGTTCCTTCCCTCCCACCTGCTTAATTCTGTTCTAAAATTGGGAAAGAATCCTGGAATAGAAACTGTGGGTGATAGTGGATGACAAGGGTTGACTTTTTAATTGCTTCCCCTGTAGAATAAATAATATAAATATTTTACACTAGTCAGGAGAACTGAACCAAGTACATAAGGGGTTGCAGGATTTTTATTGGATTTGATGCCTTATTAATCCATGGCATTGGAAATCTCTGCTTGGTCTTCCAGTCCAGTGGGAGTGACTGAGTCCCTACAATAACATTTTTTTACCCATTTACCCATTAAAGGGGAAAACCAAATTAAATACAAGTGCACACCGTGATATTTAATTGCTATTTTAATAATAATTCTTATAGAAATCTGTCTTCTGGGTTTCTGCTCAGCTGTTAATAACCAGGGAGAAGAACTTTGAGTTGAGTCAATCCATGCAAATGAAGGGGAGGCTGGTTTTGGCCTTGAGCAGCAGGTGACAACCACATGACCACTTCAGTGTTTCTGCCCTGAAAAATGTGAGGGCTGCCACAGTTTCCCATCTCTCTGATCCAAATCAAACGTGTTGATTTAAAAATAGACTCTTTTTTTTTTTTCTCCAAAAAACCTTTTTTCTAGAATCCAAAATCTCCACCTGCAGTCAGAAAATCACATTAAACTATTTCTTGGGGGGCACACGGTTCTTTCAGGCCCCTGAATCACTGGGAGCATTTAATGTTCAGAGAGGCACAACCTGAATGGACAGTTCTGTAGGTGATGTGTGAATAGTGGGAGAAATGTTGATGTTTGGTTTCATTTCTGGCCCTCTGTGGGGTTTGGAGGCAGGATCCACCTTGTCCTGGCCAGGCACTGGTGGAAGGCTCCGTCAGGGCTTTCTGGGTGGGTGGGTCCCAGAGTCAGTGGCAGCTTTTCCCACAGAAATACTTTGGGAAAATACTCCTGGGTGGAATTTCGAGGTGGTTCCATGTATCCTTGCAGCTGCTAGGGAGGCTGAGCCCCGGAGCTGCAGGGGGGAGGCACAGCCCCAGCGGGCACCGAGGGCTGCAGGGAGAGCTCCAGGGAGCAGGGGTGGAAGGGCTGCTCAGCTGAGTGAGGGGTGCTCCTTCAGGGCTGAGCAGGTGAGCACAAATGCCAAATTCAGCTGCCTAAATTCAGCAGCCTCAAGACTCTGAAGATCCCAGGTGGGTACTGAGAGCAGAGTCTCTCTGGTGTCCTTCACTGGGTGTTCCAAGTGGTTTTTTCTCTGGCATCTGTGGTGGTTCTTGGCCCCAGCTCCCTCCCTCAGCCCTGCTGCTCTCTGGGCAGCATTCCCAGAGGAGGGGCAGGGAAATAACCAACTGCAAATGCAAATCCACATCTGGCCTGTGCAAATGGCAGTAAGAGTCTTTCTGGGTTGGAAGGGACCTTCAATCCCACCCAGTTCCACCCCCTGCCATGGGCAGGGACACCTTCCACTGTCCCAGGTTGCTCCAAGACCCCGTCCAACCTGGCCTTGGACAATTCCAACTTAATCTTTTAAGACATGTTGGGGATGAAATAAATGTGATTAGAGGCTCTTCTGTGAGTGTTTAAGCACCTTTTCTCCTCCCCACAGGACCCTGGGTGGCAGCTCCCCGGCACCCTCCCCGTGTGCTGACCCCGCACACATCTTATCTCCTGCTGCTGTTACCTCTCCCAGCTTCTATCCTGAAACCTGGATTTGTATGGATCCATCTCAGGACTTCATCCAAGTGCCTGTTCTGAAGGAAGATAAAAGCTATAGAACCATTTATAACCTGTTCCACAAGACTGTGCCAGAGACCAAATACAAGATTCTGAAAATTCTGCGAGTGCAGAACCAGTTTCTTTGGGAGAAGTATAAAAGGTAAGAGAATGGAAATACAGTTCTTTAATGATGGATGTTTGCAGAGTAGGAATTTTATGGGGGAGCTCTGTCTCTCCCCTCCCAGCTCTGCCATTCCAGAGGGTGACACTGGCACTGTCAGAGCCGTAGCCAAAGCCGCTTTTCCCCGAGCGACCCGCACTGAACACTCACCCTCCCCTCCCATTTTCCATTCCAGGAAAAAGGAGTACATGTCCAAGAAGATGTCCGGGCTGGACAGGCTCATGAACGAGCGGCACCTGTTCCACGGCACGTCCCAGGACGTGGTGGACGGGATCTGCAAGCACAACTTCGACCCGCGCGTGTGCGGCAAACACGCCACCATGTTCGGCCAGGGCAGCTACTTCGCCAGGAAGGCCAGTTACTCCCACAACTTCTCCAAGCGCTCCCCCAGGGGCGTCCATTACATGTTCCTGGCCAAGGTGCTGACGGGCAGGTACACGGTGGGCAACCACACCATGAGGAGGCCCCCGCCCGTGGAGCCCGGGAGCATCACCAGCGACCTGTACGACTCCTGCGTGGACAATTACTTCGAGCCCCAGATCTTCGTCATCTTCAACGACGACCAGAGCTACCCCTACTTCATCATCCAGTACGAGGAGCTCGGCAGCACCGTCTCCATCTGAAAGCCTGGCCTGCTCGAGCCTTCCCCTTCAAAAACTCCTCCCCTGGCACCGGTTCTTGTGGGGGAAATACAACCTGGACACTTCCTGACTGATGGAATGACATGGGAGGAGGGAAATCTCAGCCTCTAGGAAAGGAAATCTGGAGTGACCAACTGTGCACTTGCTGGTTGATTCCCTATGTGCAAATTGTACATATTTTTCCATTGTTTATAGTTGAAAATCTGTGCCTTTTGTTATAATAAAACACTATTTATGTTAGTAAATATTCATGTTTAAAAACATGCCTGTGGGTGTAATTTCAGTGGTGTTCTGTGCCACTGTGTTCTGATCTCAAAGTTTAAGGATGGACCTTCCCAGGGAACCAGAATGGGATCATTTTCATCCCAAAGATATTAAAGAAGAGATTCTCCCAATCACTTTTTTTTTATTATCATATTTCAGAGAGATTGGGAGAGATCACAGAACTACCACCCTACTAAATTATTAAACAGGACAATACAAATAGATCATCTCCTAAAATCAAGTAAAATTAGGAAAAGATTAGCATGGTCCATGGGGAGGGGGATGAAAACTTAAGTTGATGTGACTTAATGTGGCTGATACTAAATTAATTTAAAATGACACATGAACACTGACAGAGTGGGAGAGCTGGGGCTGTTGACCTGGAGAAGAGAAGGCTCCAGGGAGACCTGAGAGCCCCTTGCAGGGCCTAAAGGGGCTCCAGGAGAGCTGGAGAGGGACTGGGGGACAAGGGATGGAGGGACAGGACACAGGGAATGGCTTCCCACTGCCAGAGGGCAGGGTTAGATGGGATATTGGGAAGGAATTCTTGGTGGTGAGGCCCTGGCACAGGTCTGGTGTCTCCCTGGGATGGGAAGGGACCTCCAGGCTCGGTGTCCCTGTGGCCCAGCAGCAAACTCAGCTGGGCTGGAGCTGTGCTTTGTGACAACCTGCTCTGTACCCACTGTCTGGGGCCCAATAAAAGTGGGTTTTACCATGGGAGAGAACTCCTTACTCCCAGCAGCACTCCTGGTTCCTCTCCTGCTGGATCCCTCCTGTAGATCAGCTCAGCTGCAGGTGAGCAGAGGGGGAAGATCCAACCAGCTGGTTCCAGTTAACCCCAGTCTCTCCTGGGGCCCTTCAGAGGAGAGCTCAGGTTGGAGGGGTTTGGCTTGGAGGAGGAGACCTTGGCACAGCGGGATGGGAGCTTCCAGCTGGGATGTGCAACAGAGGAGCTGCTCCTGGCCACAGCTCAGCTTCCCAAGGGATGGCTTCAGAAAGGTAAGGAGGTGGTGGAGGAGGGGGTGGGTGGTGGCTGGTGGCTGAACAAAGTCACCTGCACCTCTGGAATCCTCCACACTCTTGGAGCTGATGTCCCTGACCCTGAGGGTGTGTCCCTGTCCCTGCCATCCCTGGAGCACAGGGCAGTGTCCTGGGGGGATGGATTGGGAGCTGTTCCTGTGGCATGAGCTGGTTGTCTGAGGTGGTGACAGTACAGAGGTGTCTGTGTGTGTGTCCTGGAGGTGTCTGTGCACCAGGACCTGTGGTTGCTCCAGGACAGAGGTTTCAGATGGACTTTGGAGATAAGGACGTTGATGTTCTCATGGCTTTTGTGTTGAGCAGTTCCCCCCCTGAAGGCTTCTGAGCAGTTTGGCACTGGGATGAACAGGATGGGAGTGGGAGGTGGGACAGCTGCTGAGAGCAGGGAATGTGCCTTCCCTCCCACTTTCCACCAGTGGGGAAGTCAGTTGTATTTTTTTCCTTGGATGTCATAACGGCAGGAGCGATGGAGCCGGGTGGGAGCAGAGCTGCCCCCGATCCCCGCCTTGGTTGTTAATGGCTGGGTGTTAATTGAATTGCTGGGTGTTAATTGCCGCCCACTTGCGTCGGTGCCGCTCCGTCCGTGGCCCCTCAGCAGAGCACTGAGAAACGGGCTGTTCCTAAATCCTGCTCCTAACAGGAATACCGGGAGAGAACAGGCCTGGCCCCAGCCTGGCCAGGGGATGTTCCCACTTGGCTGCTCCCGTTGTCCCTGTCCCTGTCTGTCGCTGTCCGTGTCCCTCCCGGTCCCTGCAGGGACACCCTCCCGGCCGGGCTGTTGCAATCCCTGTCTCCAGCTTTCCCACCCTCCCACTTCCCTCTCGCCGTGTGCTCCTGGGCTTGGCTTTGCCTGTCCCCACAGCCGGGGTCTGTGGGGCAGGGACTGGCCCCGGGGCCCCAGGGCTGGGTGGGGGGTTTGCAGTGGAAGGAATAAATCGCGGTGTCGTCCTGCCCTGGTTTTGGTGGTGTCACTTGTCAAGAATCCGAGGGTGAAACCAGGTGACAAAGGAGGATTTGTGATAAGGATCTGGCTGAGTCATTACCGAGATTGTAGGGGATGACACATGGGCAAGGCCCTGTGTGGCTGGTGGAGCTGGTGGCAGCAGTGACACATGTGACCTGTGCCCAGAGAGACACGCTGGGCTGGCTGAGGGCAGCAGAGTGGGCTGTGGGATGGGGGGGTGTGCCCCGGGCATCCCGAGGGCTGCAGTGCCTTCTTGGGGCCCTGTGTCTGGGGACAGGTCAGCTCCCCCAGCTCAGAGGCAGCAGTTTGGGTGCTGACGTGGGTGACAGTGAGGGATGAGGTCACTGGTGGTGCCTGGACATGGTGCTGGAGGGTTTGTCAGGACACAGACTGTTCTGGACAGCGGGATAAAGGCAGGGCGGGAGGAAGGAACAGCTTGAGCATGTGGCGATTTGGGAGCTGGGCAGGGCAGGAGCTGCTCCTTGAGGAGACATTTAAGTGCCAGCTGCCCGAGAGGTCATGTGGGAGCAGCCAGACCACCCATCCCTCCCCTGTGGGCACAAGCAGGGCACACCAGGGCAGCCCCAGCCTGGCTGGGCTGGGAACACCCTGGCAGGGTCCTCAGCTGTGTGTCTGCTTCAGCCTGTGTCTTGTACAAGGGGGCTCTCCAGCTTCTGGATTTCATCAAAGAGGAGTGACCTTGGAGCAAGAGATGCTCCCTGTCCTGTCCCTCCAGGTGCTCGGGAGCTGCTGGGCAGAGCTCATGCCCTGGGACAGCTCTGCAGGAGCTGCTGGGGAAGTGGCCTGCAGGAAGGGGGAGGCACGGGGTGATGGTGCTGGGAAGGAACCTCAGGAGGTGTCCTTTGAGTGGGAAGGAGCCTTGGGAGGTGCCTAAACCAACCTCCTGCTCAAAGCAGGGTCAGCTCTGAGGCCAGACCAGGTAGTTCAGGGCTGTATTGAGCCTGACCTGAAAACCTGCAGGGGTGGAGGCTGCCCAGCTCCTGGACAACCTGCTCCACCTGCAGTATCCTTGTTGTGGGTAAAAACACCCCTCAAATCCAGGGTTATGCTGTCCCTCATGACGTGTCCTGCTCCCGGTGTCCAGAGGCTGCAGAGGGTGTGTCAAACTTCCAGACTTGGAGCGGGGGGGTGTAGAGGGCATGGAGGAGAGGAGGGAGCCCATCAATGGATGCAGTGAGATGTTTGTGGCAGCAGCAGGATGCAGGAGCTCAGCTGGGTGCTCTCCCAGGGACTTCCATAGGATTTCTGTGGCTCTCCCACACACAGCTCAGGGAAACTTTGCTTTTCTCAGCCCTGGGGAAAAAACTCTGTCCTCTCAACTGTGATGGGAAAGGTGGAGTGAGGCGAGGCCAGGGGAACACTGTGCCCCACTGTCACAGCAGGTGGGCACAGTCTGGCCCAGGGTTTCCTTGTGCCAGGGGGGATTTGGCACCGCTGGGCCCTCGTGATGGGCTGAGTCATGGCCTTTCACAGAGCACAGCACACCAGGAGGCCCCTGCTTCCTGCTACCAAACCCCTGCACAGCCTGGGGCTTGAGATCTTTACATCTGTATTTTTTAACGTGGAAATCTGAGGTTCTTGCACAGTAACAAGAGCTGGGAATGGAGTGACAGATGTAGGAGCATCTCTGGCTGCCCCTCCATCACCACGGGGTCAGTGCCTTGATGACATCACAGCAACCCAACACAGCCTCTGCACTAATATTTAATTTTCTCTTCTGGCTCCAACATCTGTTTTTATGAGAATATTTTCCCATAGACCCAACAACAAATGTCAGGTTGACCTAAGGGTTGTTCCTGCCTCAGTTTTCTCCGGGCTCCCTCTTCTCCGACCAGCCGGGTACAAGTTGTTTCGAGTGTAATGAGACTGTTATAAATCATCTTCTGCCTCTCTTCCCTTCCACGAGGAACACTCCCATGTGCTGATCCACAGTTGGGGTTGTTTTGTCTGTCAGCCTCTGTGCACTCCTGCACCTCTCCCAGCACATGGCAGCTCCCCCTGCCTCGCCCAGACCCACCCAGAGCTCTCTCCAGCTCCATGGGGAACAGGATTCCCTTGTCCAACCAAACACTGCAGCTGCTCTGGGATGGGCTGGTGGTGGGACACCAGTTCAGGCTGGTGGGATGACCCAGAGAAGCTGTAGCTGCCCCATCCCTGAAGTGTCCAAGGCCAGGTTGGACAGGGCTTGGAGCAGCCCAGGCTAGTGGAAGGTGTCCCTGCCCATGGCAGGGGGTGGGACTGAGTGGGCTTTAAGGTCCCTCCAACCCAAACCTTTCCATGATTCCATGACCCACAGTGGTCCACGCAGACAGAGGATGGACCTGCTGTCCAGCTCTGAGCCCAGCTCATGGACCAGCCCGGAGAGTGATCGTGCTTTTTAGTCCATCCCAGCCAAAGGTGGGGAAGTTCATGACCATTCCCACCTCTGTTCTCCACCAGAGCAGGTTGCTTCAAGCCCCATCCAACCTGGCTGGTTCACACTGCTGCTTTACAACCAGGTGTTTATTGGAAACCATCCCAAACACCTTCGTGCCAGGTCACAGCAAGGACGGGGTAAGGAAACCCTGCAGTAAATACCACCATGGAATCAGGCTCCTGTTTGTTTCCCATGAACTCAGGGTGTGCACAGTCAGCCTCAAGGGCTCTGCCTTTCCCTCAGCACTGGGGCCAAAGCACCAACTGAGCCTCTTCAGACAATCTCAGCCAGGATCTGCTGAGCTTGGAACCTCTCCTGCTGACAGAGACCTTCCAGGTGCTTCTGTCTCATTCCTGCCCACTTTCCAGAGCATCAGGCATGGGAAGCAGGTTTTAGAACTGTTGGATAAAACCACAGGAGTGTTTCTAGGAGTCCATATTGGTACCACGTTCTGGAGGCCATTGTAATGCACAAGGATTAGTAACCACTTTGAGCAGCAAAGCAGGGAAATGAGGAATGTTGGTTTGAAGGCAAAGCACTCCGTGTGTCCTGGCCCAGCTAGGCAGTTCCTGGCACCAGTTGGCCATGAAGCACAGGAAGGACATGGAGCTGCTGGAGTGAGTCCAGAGGAGGACATGGAGATGCTCTGAGGGCTGGAGCCAGGCTGGGAGAGCTGGGGGGGTTCACCTGGAGAAGAGAAGGCTCCAGAGGGACCTGAGAGCCCCTTCCAGTGCCTAAAGGGGCTCCAGGAGGCTGGAGAGGGACTTGGGACAAGGGATGGAGGGACAGGACACAGGGAATGGCTTCACACTGTCAGAGGGCAGGGAGAGATGGGAGATGGGGAAGGAATTCCTGGCTGGGAGGGTGGGGAGGCCCTGGCACAGGTTGCCCAGAGAAGCTGTGGCTGCCCCAGCTCTGGAAATGCCCAAGGCCAGGCTGGAGCAACCTGGGCTAGTGGAAGGTGTCCCTGCCCATGGCAGGGGATGGAATAGGATGAGCTTAAAGGTCCCTCCAACCCAAACCATTCCAAGATCCTCTGCCAGGCACCCAAGGCCCCCACAGCTGGCAGAGCAGCACCACTGGAATCCTGCCCCCAAAATACTGACCAGCTGCACCTCCCAAACGCTGCTGGCTCCATTTTTATCACCTCAGAGCTTCAGCACAAGCCCTAAAATGCTGAGACAGCCAAGCATGCAGAGAGCCATGGAGTGAACTCCACCTTCCTCAGCTGCACTCCATGGCTGCCCTGGGTGCCGGAGGTGCTCCAGAGGGACAGCAGGAATTCTTCCCATCGACCCCCTTCCGTGCAGGGCTTCCTTGGGAACAAGCTGTGAAGGGGGATGTTCCATTCAGTGCCTGAGCTGTGAAATGTTCTTTAGAAGCCCTGCAGATCCCTCGCTCTGTCCCCCGGGGATATTTGTGCAGCCCGATGAAATCCCTGGAGCGTGGGGAGGTGTGTGCTGGGACAGCACGGGCAGCTGTTAATGAGAGCACTGGCAGGGCCTCTGTCAGCACCCAAGGGACTGATGGACAGGAAAGGATGTCTGAAGACAGGCGGTTTCATAAGCCACGAGGAACTGGTTGTGCTGCTGGGAACCAGTTGTTCCCTGTTATCTCCTGGCCGGGCACGGTGCGGGACGGATGTGGCAGCTCCTCCTGGGGGGAACGGCAGAGCTGAGCAGGACACTGATGTCCTGCCAGAGCTCACACAGGAGCTATGTGTCAGGTTGTGAGAGGGGATGGCTGTGGGCCTGGATCAGGGGTGGTGGGAGCTCTCTGGAGCCATCCCTGTGGCTTGGTGTCAGTCCCAGCGGTGCCAGTGTTGTGCTGCCCTGCACACCCGGGCATGTGTGTGGGGAGCATTCCCTGCTTTTCCCAAAAACCTCTGACTGCCCCCACTTCCCTTCTTCCAACATCTCTTGGTCCCACTTGCCCTCAGAGGAGGCTGAACTGACCTGCACACCCCTCTAAAAGGGTCAGTGCCCCCCTGCCCATTTGTGGGGCAGTGACCCTGGGGAGGAAGGTGCCCTCCAGAGCCACAGCTCCTGCTCTGGGCTCACTCCCCACGCACAGAGCCCCTCTGCCCCCCCAGCTGCCTCTGTTCCTGCTCTTGGGGGTTGTTGCAACACCGGCACTTGGCTGTGAGCCGTTCAGATTGTTCCTGTGATAGGCAGGGGCTCGCCCGTGTCTCCCCTGTTGCTCAATGAGCTGCAATCCAGCCGGGCTCGGACTGAGCTGCCTCCTCCTCCCTTCATCACCCAGGCTGAGCCGCTGGCGTTGGGCTGGCTGCTCTTGCCAGGCTGTTCCCCTTCCCCTTCCCCTCTCTCACGCACTCCCAGCCAGGTACTGCCTCTCCCTGCAGCCCGTGCTGTGCTGAGAGCTCTCACGAGGGGCCGTGTCCAACCGCAAGAGCTCTTAATGAATCATTTGTCACTGATAACACGGGTAACAGCTGCACCGGCAGGACTCAGTGTACAAATGCTGCAAGAGCCTGTTCTCACCCATTAACTGTGCTCAGGACAGGCTGCCCAGGGCACGGCAGGGTCACCCCATGCTGGATGCAAATCCTGGGAGAATGGGAATAAGGTGCCAGAGAGGGCCAAGGCTGAGCTCCCCAGAGAGCAAAGCTCAGCCTGAGCTTGTCCAGGTGTCCCAGCCAAGGGACAGGGAGTGTGGAGAGGCACTGAGGAGCTGTGGCTGTGAGACACCGCAGTGCCTCTGACAACCCAAACCCTCCTCGTCCCCACTGGGCAATGCCAGGTGAAAACAGGGGAAAGGCAGGAGTGTGTCTACCTGACCCTGAGGGATGCAGCATCAAAACACCCTGTTCCTTCTCCAGGAGCATCCACCAGCCCTGGAAGTGTCCCAGAAAGGAGTGGATGTGGCACTGTGTGATCTGGTTTAGTGGCCATGGGGGTGCTTGGTCACAGGTTGGACTGGGCCTGGAAGTGCCATGTGAGCATCAGCTGCCCCCGTGGGCTCTGTGCTCCCGGGTCTCTGTTGCAAGCATCTGGCAGGCTCTGGGTTGTTTGTTTTTCCAGGCTCACACACATTTTAGTCATTTCTGCTGGGGAGGCCACGGTGCTCTGCAGGAAACGAGTCTGGCCAGGGCAGATCTGGGCTTGCTCTGGGAGGGAAGTCAGGGAGGATGAATATTTGCCCTGTGGCAGCAATTTCCTGTCTACCATTCTCCAAAAAGCAGCTGGAAGTCACCCAGGAACACAGCTGGGTGTACGTGTGTGCCTGGCACCCTCCTGCAGGGCTCAGAAGGAGCCCTCGGGCTTTCCCTCCTCCTGTCACAGCCCTTCCTCCCTCCAAAATCCCAGCCCATCCCTTTGCTGGAGAGCAGGGATTCATTCTCCAGCTTAATGGCCCAGGTGGAAAAGTGCAGATCCTGCCTCGGGAGGGGGTGATGCAATGGGTGGGAGGGAGGGAGGCACTGCCAGTGCTCCCAGAGCCCCGTGGGCTGGGCAGGCACTGCAGAACCACTTGACCTTTTAACCACAGTAAATTTTAACAATTTCCTTTATAAGGCTGACCTGTGGTAGCTCAGTGCCATGTCCCCTGCTGACATCCTTTGGTAGGAGCTGGTGGGATGGGAGGACACAGGAATGTAACTCATCACTCGCAGGGAATTGCTGCTCCTTGCTGTGTAGTTACAATTATAGTTACAATAATAACAAAAAAAATCCCTTGGAACTGATTTATTTCAAATGTACCTTACTTGAGAGTGAAATTTTGTTGTGGATTTCACGTAAAAAGCTTTTAATGGCCCAAGTTTGACGTGTCATGAGTGCAGGTCTCAGAATCACAGAATATCCTGAGCTGGAAGGGACTCACAAGAGGCATCGAGTCCAACTCCTGGCCCTGCACAGGACACCCCAAAATTCCCATATTCTCTCTAATCATATTCCACGATTCCCACAAGGGCAAACATCAGCTAACAAAAGCTGGCTTCGTGTGACCCCAGACCAAACCCTTCATCCACGTTTTCACCTTCCTTCTCAGGAAACTCATCTGGAACAGACCTTCTTTGTCCCTTCCCAAACTGCAGTTGCTGGTTGTGGTTATGGAAATGCTTTATTTGAATAGTTACGGGAACAAATTTCAGCCCGGGCTGGGTTTGGCTCCAGCCCCGTCCCGGCAGCGCTGGAGCTGCTCCGGAGGCTCCGGGTGGATCAGCTGTGCCCTAAGAGGCTCAGGGTCCAGCTGAGGGCACAGCACCCCGGGTGTGTGAGCACAGGGCAGGATTAGCTGGGGAGCAGCAGCAGATTGCTCAGATTAGCCTTGCCGGCGGCACAGGGCTGGGGGGAGATGCCACATCCATGGGGAGCCTCCCTGATCGCTCCTGACACCGCTCCCGCCCCGGGGCAGCCGGGCTGGGGCCGGACATCCCACCCTGCACGCAAACCCTGGGACCCAACACCCCCCTGTCCTCCAGCATCAGCGGAGATGGGCTCTGATCTCATCAGTCGGGCAGGGCTGAGTCACAGTCACAGAAATCACACGGTGGTTTGTGTTGGAAGGGATCTTAAAGCTCATCTCGTTCCAGCCCCCGGGCAGGGACACCTTCGCTAGACCTGAGTGCTCACAATTGAAACCTTATTTACAAATCAAATACGTGCTGAAAGTCGAGCCCTCCCCTGATACGGGGCACTACTTGTGGATTTTGTTCTTCTTTTTCACACTCAATCATGTGCTGTGACAGCAGAAATAATGTGACTGAATTTCTTTGGCAATCTGTTTGTCTGCAGCGTGTCTCGAGGCTTGGGAGGGGAGGTAAAGCCAAACTAGCTGTGGATGTTGTACTGAGTAAGGCTGTCACCGCCCCAGCTGGGGGATCACTACCTGTCTGCTCAAATAAGTGGATTTCTCTGTCTTCCAGGGTCCATTTTCCTTTCGCTGTGCCCTGTAAGGCCAATTAACATTGCCAGGTGTTGTATAAAGGTGCCCAGAACAGACCCTTCCAGGGTCATCAGCTCTTTCTTCCTGTGGTTTGCATTTCCAGTTGCTACATTTTATGGATTAGCAGGAATGCTAAAAACTGTGGCAAAGCCATCCTGGCTCTTGCCATCCTGAAGTGTTCCTTGAGTGAATTCGAATGAGTCGGCTTTGAGAATGGACTGGTGGGTCCATGTGCAACCAGACCTCTGGAAAATCCATACAAAGGCAATCTGATCAGCCAGCTGTATAAATATCCCACTGACCTCTTCCTCTCAGACAGTGTAATTCCCTGGGAAACTCTGTTTCCAAGGGAAAACCACGAGAAATTCTCATAAATGTTGCTTTCCGCTTCTCAGGATCGTGGGGATAATGAATGGATTGGAAAAGGAACGATGAAGCCATGGTAAGGGACACAGAGGCTGGGAATTTGCCCTCCTTTTTAGAGAGGCAAGTTTTGGAAATCTTAAACAAATGTAGGATTTAAAGAGAGAAGTGTCCCTGTGCAGCAGCAATGGCTTTATGATCAAATGGTAAAACTCTGAGTGTGTGGGCTGGTGCAGGTCTGATGTGGGGCTGGGAGACATGGAAGCCTCCAAATCCATCTGGATAGAGAGGAAGGGGAGAGTTTGATCTCTGGAAGAAACCTGGAGTGGGAGGACAGGGAGATCTGTGAGAAAACCCAGGGAAGGAGGGTCCTGGGGGTCTTCTATAACCTCAGATTGTCTGTGGGCCGTCCATCCTCTCCCTGCTTGTCCTCACTTCCCACCCTGTGGAAAACAGCCTTGTATATCTCATCTCCCGCAGCATTCCCCAGGGATGGGGTCCCAGCAGAGCCCTGCCAAGCTGGGAGAAGAGGCTCTCACAGCCACCCCACAAAACCCACAGGGCAATTTTGATATTCCCCCCTCACCTTCCAAGCCCTGTCATTTCAAAATGAGCTCTTGGGGTCAAAGTTAACATTCTTACTTTCAACAAAACAAGCAAACAGAAGGACAAGGTTTCCTTTCTCGTTTTTATTGCTGTTTCCAGTCCAGCTCTGTGATGCTATTTTTAGAATCCTGTGTTTTAATGCTGGGGGATGAATTGCTGGGATTTCCCTTGGCTAACATGAAATAGAGGATCTGCTCTTTGGTATTAGCAGCCAGCCAGGAAATCCATGCCTGGTGCCAAAAACGGGCCTTCCTTCATAAATCTGTATTTATTTTCATTTCCCTGTGCAGCAGTGACGTGCCAGGGCAGCTGGGCTGGGTTCTGACACGTTTGTAGGGCCATAACACGGGGGGCTGGACTGGAAATGAGAGACTGGATTTGTCTCTGTTTGATTCACACACAGCTGGGAAATGCTGGTTTTCAGGAAATCAGGGAATGGGACTATTTTCTGATCCCTATGAAGAACTGGCAAAAGGCTGTTGTTCCACAGGGAGCTTTAAATGTGTGAAAACATCAGTGATGAATCCTGTATGTCTGGTTGCCTTTAACAGCTTGACAGAATTGTCTCTGATCACAGGTTTATTACAAGGCAGGAAAGCTGTTCCCCTTTCTCTGGATCCGGGGTAATCTCCAAACCACTCGTGTCCTGTTGCTGCTGTGGCCAGTTCCCCTCAGCCAGGAAGGCCTTATGTGGTCAGGATTACGTGAGGCACTTTTTAGAAGTCTGTTTCTGAGAGTTCTGAAAGGCAATACCTACATGTAAGTCACTGCCATCCCTAAAATAACCTGCAGCTCCGGGCCCTTTGGCGTTCCTGGTGAGCAGGGCACACGTGGCATGGGGAATGCAGGGCAGCATTTGAGGCATTGCTCTGGACAGGGAAAGGTTCCTGGAAGAGGCTCCCAAGGAGGCTCCCAAGTGGTCACGGCCCCAAGGCTGCCAGAGCTCCAGGAGTGTTTGGACAATGCTCTCAGGCACAGGGTGGGATTGTTGGAGTGTCCTTTGCAGGGCCAGGAGTGGGACTCGATCCTTGTGGGTCCCTCCCAGCTCAGGATGCTCTGTGATCCCATGGAATCCATTCCACACCTTGTGCAGTGTGTGAGGCAGTGGCCAATGAACAGATTATTGAGGCCTCAGTTGCTCTCAGAGCAGATCCTTGGAGGCCAGTGAAGGCCCAGGGAACAGGCTGTACACACGAGCACTCCTCACTGGAATGGGCACCTGGCAGCAGCACCAGCAGAGAGGCACAAGTGCAGCAGGAGCAGGTATGGGACTTGGAATTGTAGAATCATGGAATCATCAAGTTTGGAAAAGACCCCTAAGATTGAGTCCAACCATTACCCCAGCACTGTCACTAAACTGTGTCCCCAAATGCCATATCCAGATGTTTTCTGAACACTTCCAGGGATGGTGACTCTACCACTGCCCTGGGCATCCTGTACCAATACCTGACCACCCTTTTCAAGAAGGAATTTTCCCAAATCCCCAACCTAAACCTCCTCTGGTGCAACTTGGGGCTGTTTTCTCATGTCCTGTGGCTCATTTCCCAGGAGAAGAGACCAACTCCCACCTGGCAGGAGATGATCTTTACGGTGCTTCCAACTGACACCACGATTCTGTGATTGAAGCACAGCCTCCCCGCTTTGGCACCACCGATAACTCTGCTGCTCTTTGCACAAGCAGGTTTCTGGAAGAGGCAGTCAGGCAAAGTCAGGCAAAGGCCCACCCCGAGCTGTGGGAGAGCCTGAGTGGGGCTGGATTGTTTTGGGGCAGGGACTGGCTCTTATCAAGGTTTAGAGCACCAGGTACCGTAATCCTGCCGGGGCCTCCGGGCGTGACAGCTCAATAAATATTGAATGTGCCTTTAATCTTGGGGTGGGGAGCGTAACTTGTATCCCCAAGGAAGTGCTGATCCTCCCTTTGCGTGCCTGTTGCTGCACTGAGAGATCCCAGCCCGAGTAAGTGCCCCGTATCAGCGCGATACCGCGCCGTGCGCGGGGTATCGCACACAGAGCAAACAGCAGCACGGCACAGCTTCTGTGCCACAGGCACCGAGCCCAGGTCAGCCACTGACACACTGCACAGCTCCCAAAATCAGCCCTTGAGTATCTGATTTGGGTCCTGGAAAGGGAGGTTCTCTCCCTGAAAACAGGGTTTGGTTTGGTGCCCTCCTGCCGAGGAGAAAGAAGAGGGAAGAGTGCAAGGACAGGGGACACAGTGTGACCCAGTGAGCTGATCCCAGTCCCCCAGGGCTGCCGGGCACTCCAAACCCTGCTGGGGGAAGTGGGCAGTGATTTCCACCCATTCCCCAGCTGCTGGTTGGTTTGGCTGGAGAAGGTTTCCTGCACACCTTGCAGAACAAACACAGCCTTTCCTCTCACCCTTGGAAAGAAAGGCCACCAGATAAATGTCAGGAGGCTTAGGTTTGTGTGTACTTGTGTATTCTGCAGGAAAGGAAAACATGGGTTGTGAAAGGAGGCTGGAAACTGCAGGATGCAAGCTTGGTTGTTCTGCACGGCTTTCCTGTGGCGGAGGACGTGACTGATGCCCTGTGACAGCCCGTGCGTGGAGCCTGCTGCTCCTGCTGCTCCTGCTGCTCCTGCTGCTCCTGCTGGGGACTCTGTCACTTCTCACCATCACAACACGAAAGGAAAACTCTTTGGCAATGAAGTTTTCTGTGATGAAATGGAGGAGCAGGAAAGCGCTCGCCACAACCACTGGGAATGAATTCACCGTGAGTTTATTTGCAACACATGGTGAGTTATGTATTGCACTGTCCCTGTGTGGTGTGTGGAGTCCTGAATGACAGAAGACCTGTGGTTTTAAGCCATGAGCTGCTGCACTTTAAGAGGGACTCAGAAAGCCCAGCCTGATTCCCCAGTAAGGCTCAGCCTCGCACACGATGAGATGTAGGTTGTACGTTGCTGTTGGGGATTCCGTGGGGTGCAGTTTCACCCCCATCACATATCTGGGCAACCTTTGCTCTGCCCTCACTTGCACCTTGGTGGCTGCAGCCTCCATGGGCTTTCAGCAGAGGGAAGAAGGTGGCCAAATCTCCTCTCAGCCCTCCTGCCCCAGCCCTGGGCCAGCCAGGAGCTTCTTGATTTCAGCCTGTTAAAAACCTCTGGCAAAGTTCTATCGCCATGGAGTGTCAACACAGCTTGAGAATTGTGGCTGCAGGTCACCAGGGATGGGGGCAAAGCTACTGGTGACATGTTGTGTAAACAGGAAGAAAACATGCCTGTTCCCTCGGTGACTCCATAGTGACTGGAAACACTGTCCTGTTTCACAACCATCCTCTGCCTTTCCTGGGTCACGGTCGCCAGCTCTGCCACTGGGTCTGCTGCTGTCAGGTGAGTGCACAGCCTGGATCCAGCACTCAGCACATCCTGACATGTCCTGTGTCTCCCCAGAGCCAGCCTGTGAGGCAGGTACACCTCTCACTGCAGGCTCCCAGCTTGCGTCAGTGCTGGAATTCAACCTGTGCCAGCCTCAGCTGGGGGGAAGCACGGTGGAAATCACAGTGGATCCAAGGTCACTCCCCCTGGAGCCCAGCTAAACCAGCCAGCACGTGGTTTGCTTTCCTCAGGAGCTGTGGACACCTCTGTGTGCAACTCTGACAACACAGCCACAGAATGGGGGGGTTGGAAAGGACCTTACAGCTCATCCAGTTCCAACGCCCTGCCATGGAGTCCCCACTCATGCTCCCAAACATCCCAACAGCTCTGAGCCTCCTGCTGACAGCTGGGCCAAATTCTTCAACAGTTTTGTTTTTTTTTCTGGAACACATCACAAAGAAATCTAAAGCTTTTAAAGCCATTTTGTCTAAAATCTTTCTTAAATCATTTAGGATCCTTACAAGTAGCTGTGTATGGAAGCCATCCCTTGCTGACAGACAATTCACAGGAATGGGGTGAAATTGGTGGTGCTGAGCAGGTCATCTCACTCTCATGTGCTACAGGGCACCCAAAGCAACCATCTTGCAACTTCTCCTGCAGCTTTCTGTGGCAGCCCTCTCAGAAACCACCTCTCACGCTGATGGTGCTGACACAGCTTCATTTAGCTCCCTGGGCTCTCACGAGCTGCCAGCTCAGCTGCCATCAGCCACAGGTGACCTCAGCTGGCCACAGGCCACAACAGCTGAGCTCTCCGAGTGCATTTGCTGGTCAGAACAATAAGGGAGCAGCCAAGTCCAACTCCTTTGGCCATCATCTCGCCCAGTATCTACCTTCAGATCCCATTTTTGCACTTCAGTAAACATCACCTATATTTTGCATAACAAAAATCCAGCCCCCACGTTGGGCGGGGTGTTGACCTTGCCCCATTTGAAGCCAATGGGTTTAACTGATGAGGAAACAGGTTCTAAAGCAAAGCAGGAAAAATCTTGTTCCATCTTATTTTTGCACTCGGAGGGATGAGGATACGGCTGCATTTCAATAACTCTGCTGTAGCAACAGCCTGCAATCAACATCAACATCCAGGGGCTCTTATCTCTTTGGGGAGATAAATTTGCATTGTCGGGCCATGCCACGGAAATGCAACATTTGCACTTTGCTATCAGGATGTGCCAGGACATTGCACAGCAATCGCAAAGCAGGAGTGAGTAACTAAGGTGAAGTGCAGGAAGGAGTAGCCTGCTCTCCTGCCAAGCACTATAAGCTGTTGTTTAAAAGTATTTTAAAGGAGATGGAGTGCAGCCCAAGAAAAGCTCCAGAACTGTGTCAACAGTTCGTATCATAATACGATTTCAGGGCTTGCAAAGCCAGACTCTTCTCAGGATTCCTTATGGCTAATCCCATCCCCTTCACTGTTGGCTGGGAGACTGATGGATTGTTTTTGCGTGCTGGATCTAAGAATGATACACAGACTGATATCACCTCCTCCATTCAAATCACCCCCTCCATCCTCCTTGGGATGCTCTTTCCTCTAAACATCCTGGTTTCCTTCATTTCTATGTGCTCTTTATCTTTTCCTGTTTCACAGTGACTCCAGTTTCCTCATCACTGCCTGGTGTTTGTTCCAGTAGCTCACCAAGGCTGTAACATCTGGCCTGTTCCATCCATCCTCTCCCCCTTCCAATGGGAGGGCTCTGTGTGCAGTTTCTCTTTTGGCAGGATTTTCAGGTTTGGGTTTTTTCAGAGCCAGCAGCAGAAACGTTTTCCTCCCTCCAGTCCGTGTGTTTAAATTGGGCAATAGGAGGAGGTCGCTGGTGGCTGGGGGGAAGGGGAAAGATTGATGGGGCTTCTGCATTCCCGTGGGAGTTTCCTGGCAGGCTCCTGGGAAACTGCTGAGTCCTGCATGGATGAACCTCACCCTTATGGGAACAGTTCTATTTTGCCACCATCACCATCATCCTGGAGCATTAGATCTTACAGATATGCCCTTGAATGCCTTAAAGATAGAGAACAAAACCTCCAACCCCTCTGCACCTTCTCCTGAGGTTTGATCTTTTCCTTGGACATTCTGATACGACAAGAGGAAACAGTCTCAAGCTGTGCAAGGGAGATTTAGGTTGGACATCAGGAGGAATTTCCTCATGGAAAGGGTTGTCAGGCACTGGAAGGGGCTGCCAAGGGAGGTGGTGGAGTCCCCATCCCTGGAGGTGTCCAAGGAAGGCCTGGATGTGGCTCTTGGTGCTCTGGGCTGGGGGACAAAGTGGGCATCGGGGACAGGTCAGACTCAAGGGTCTCAGAGGTCTTTTCCAGCCTTAATGATTTCACGATTCTTTCCCCAAATCCCATCCTTTTAGCTGGATGCCCTCTTCTCCTCCATTCCCACTCCCAACCGCTCGACTGCCGGAGCTGCCTGTGCTCTGTATTCCCTTCTCACCCCAGCCTTGTATCTGTGATGCTTTTCCTGGCACCCTTCCCAAGTCCTCTTGCTGCCAAGTCAGACTCAGTACGAGCTTCTTGTATTCCCTTTCAAATCCTTCCCTATGGTGGCAAATAAACCCAGTGTCCTACACACACACACACACACACACACAAGCTCCTGATATCATCCTTGACAGCTCTTCACTTCTGGCACTCAGCTGCTGCTTAACCATACGGATTCCTGCTCTGAGTCACCTCATGTGCTCTTGCGGCCAAGAGCTTGGCTTTGATTTGGCAATGTCACGGCAGGAGCACTGGGATCTCCTCCCTCAGGATCCCATTCCTGCCTCGCATGTCCCACTGTCATCAGCACGCTCCTGTTCTGCTCTGCTCTGAGCTGGCATCGTGGCACCTTTGGAGCTGGGACCATGCCCTCACCCCTGCCTTGCTGCACACCCCACCAGCGCCCTGCACACCCCACCAGCGCCCTTCACACCCCACCAGCACCCTGCACACCCCACCACCAGCACCCTGCACACCCCACCAGCACCACGCAGACCCCACCAGTGCCCTGCTCCCTCCCGCTCTCCCTGATTTTATCATTTCTGTGCTGCTCTGGGGAGTTTCTATTCTTTGCACTGCACGACCTGCCTGCCCTTGACTCCCAGGTAGCCCTGGTGTTCAGCTCCCTTTTCCAAACATCCTTCCACAGAGGCTGCTCTCCCACCACGCTCCCATCCTTGTGGCATTTGCTGAGGAGGGGGAGCTGAGCAAACCAAACAAATCCAGCAAATATCGCTTGGAAAGGGGAACTAACACGCTGTGCACAGAGCACCGGGAATAACCTCGGTGCCTGTCCTTCCCCTGACCCCTCCTGCTGCACATCTGCTCCCCCCAAGCCCCCCGCACACCTACGGAGCAATAAGCGCTCGAGCTCTGCTCCTCCCTAGAAAAACAACCAGAGGAGCTTCCCAGAGGAGCTGTTTGCTCCACACCGCTTCCCCACGCTGCGCTTTGTGTTGAGCAAACACAAGGGCAGCCTAAAACAAGTCGGATTTCTCTTTGCCCGGGGAATGCTGCAGGTGCGGACACACCTATAACCCTCACACCCCGTGGGTCAGTCCCGCTGTACGAGGAGGGTGTTGGTGTTTATTGCCCTTTTCCCAGCTGCCCACTGGCACGGACTTTGCTCCTCCGGGTTGGGATTTCTGAGCGGCGGGAGGCTTTCCACGTGTGTTTGAGAAGGTACAAAGCCTGCCGGAAAACAATGGAAATAGCTGCCTTATGACTGCTGCGTGTCACGCACTCGCTTCTCGCCCGTTGGTTTGTCCTTGGAGCCGCTCGCACCGCCTGGAACCTGATCCCAAGCGGAGCCGGGCGTTCAGGCTGGCACGCACACGGCTCCGCCGTGCCATGTGGGAGAGACACGGCCGCGCTCCGACCCCGCTCAGCCCACCGGAGTCCCGAGCCACCACGGATGTGGTGATTTTGTGTGGGCTTCCTGCTGGGAGGAAACAGCTGCTCAGAGCAGTGTGGTGGGAGCAGCGTCTCCCATGCTCTGCTTCCCACAGGGCGCCGGCCTGGGAGCGTCCCAGCTGGCAGCAGCACGGCCCCTGCCAGGCTCTCCACTCTGCCAGGACAGGGGCTTCTCACCCCCATGACTGGATCTCCTCAGACCCCCAGGACAGGCTCCCTTCAGCCCCCTCAAGGACAGACTCTCATCAGTCCCCCCAGGACTGGATCCCCTCATGCACTCCCCTTCAGCCTCCCTAAGAACATGATTCCTCCAGTACTGGATCCCCTCAGGTCCCTCTGGGACAAGCCCCCCTTCAGCCTCCCCAAGCACAGGATCACCTCCATTTCCCCCAGGATTCAGGCCCCCCAGCACAGGCTCCTCTCAACCTTCCCAAAGGACAGCATCCCCTCTGTCCAAGCTCCCCTCAGCTTCCCAAGAACAGGATCGCCTCCATTTTCCCCAGGACTGGATCCCCTTACCCCCACTCCAGGACTGGATCCTCTTCGCATCCCTCCAGCACAGACTCCCCCCAGCCCCTCCAAGCACAGAATCCCCCCTGGTAATGGATCCCCTCAGCTGGTCCCTCTGGGACAGACTCCCCTCAGTCCCCCCAGGACCCGATCCCCTTATCCGCTCCCCCAGCAGAGGCTCCTCTCGGGCCCCTCAAGCACAGTCACCCCAGGATCAGATCTCCTCAGGTCCCTCTTGCCAGGCTCCCTTTCAGCCCCTAAGAACTGGGCACCCCCCGGACTGGATCCCTTCAGGTCCCTCTGCCCAAGCCTCCCTTCAGTCCCCCCTCAGCGGGCACGGCCGGGGGGAAGCTGGGATGCAGCAGCCACCGCTCCCTCCCTCATCTCACCCTCCTCCTCTCCCTCCCTCCAGTCCCCCGGCCGCTGCGTGCCTGCCGCCTGCCTTCCCCACCTGCCCTCCCCCGCCGCCAGCCCGCGGTGAATCCGCTGATCTCATGGCGCGCCTCACGACACCCCTTCCCCGGCACGTCAGCCCCGACATCGCGTGAGAGCCGCCGGGCGCCCCGCCCGCGCCCCCCCCGCCGCCGCCATCAAACGCACTGGCGGGAACAGATGCCGGCAAGGCCGCTGCCGGAAGCCCGCTGCAGGACCCCGCGCCATCCAAAGGCGGGGCCCTCGCCAGCTCCTTATAATCACAGCTTAATTAATGACCCTCCCGCGGGGGGCGAGCCGCCCTTTCACAACCGATCAGAAATATCACGCAACACACACACACACACACAGCAGCACACACACAAGCCCGCAGCCACACATCACACACAGGACACGGCCTGCCGGGGGAGCACGAAGAGGTAATGTCAGGCGGGGAGCGGGGCAGGAGGCGGCCGGCGGCTGCCCCAAAAGGCAGGGATTAGCGCAGGCTCGGAGCTCGGTCAACGCAACGTGTGGGACGGGGCACGGCGGCGACATTAGCCGCACGCGAGGAACCCGCCGGGGACACGCGTGGCACGGAGCCCGGGGGGGCGAGCGGGGCACTGCTCTCCGAGCCCGCCCCCGCAGCCCTCCTGCCGCAGCACCTCCTCACACGATTTGCCTCTTCCCCCCCTAAAACTCACCGCCTTCATCAATCCAACCCCCTACTCAGACACAATTTCCACCAATCCGACCCCCTACGCCTGCAGTTTTCCCTTTGTGCCAGTGAAATTTTCCCTCGTCCTCAACACCCCCCCCCCGACTTCGCATCCCTCTGTTGTGACAGCACCTTCTCATCCAATTTGCCTTTTTTTTCCTCCCTAAAGCTCACTATTTTCTTCAATTGAACCCCCCACTGATGCAATTTTCCTTTTATTCTGGTAAAATTTTCCTTTCCCCCCTAAGATTCACCACCACCTTTGAACAACCCCCTCATTCATGCAATTCTGCTTTTTCTCCCACTAAACTTCAATTTTCTTCATTCCAACCCCCTACTCATGCAATTTTCCTTTTATTCCAGTAAAATTTTCCTTTCCCCCCCCATAAAATTCACAATTTTCTTCAATCCAATGCCCCTACTCATGAAATTCCCCCTTTTTCTTCCAATAAAAGTCACTATGTTCTTCAACCCCCTACTCATGCAACTTCCCTCTTTTTTCCAATAAATTTTTCCTTTTCTCCTCTAAAATTTACTACTTTCTTCAATCCAACCCCTGTTTTCCCCCTCTTCATCCTCCAACCTCACTGATGCTTCACCCTAGACACTGAACCTTCACAGCTGCGACCGAGTCGTGCATAAATTAAATCAAGGTCACCCCGTTTTTTTGCCATGGCCTGTTCCCAGTTTTTCGTGGGTATCCCTAAACTGTGTTTTTGCGGATGCATCATTTTGTATAAGGCTTGTAGGGAATACTTTGAGCACCTAGGGAATGAGTTGGGTGTATAGGAATTGCCTTGGATGTACAGAAAACGCTTTGGGGATAGAGGAATTGCTTTGGGAATGTAGAATTTGCTTTGGGGGTGTAGGAGTTACTTTGGGGATGGAGGAATTGCTTTGGGCGGGCTGGAAATTTGGGGACGGAGCAGATGGTCCCTGCCGTGCCATAAGGCTGAGTCCTAACAGCAGCTCGGTTGTGAAGGAAACAGAAACCCACCAGCAATGGAAAGAAGGGCAGAATGTGGAATGAATCCCACTGCAAACTCCCGCCTCTCCCTCCCATCTCTCCCTGATTTATTCATTTTTACGGCCGCGCTCCAGTGGATCCCATCGGGAGCTGGCGGCGCGGGCGGTTCATCCCGAGGTTGAGCTCGTGCCTCGGGTGTGACACGCGGATGACCCTGGTGGCATGGATGAATTTGGGGTCTTGGGGCCGAATTTGGGGGCTCAGGGATGGCTGTGGAGTGTCACAGGGGGCTTTGGGGTGTCAGGACTGAATTTGGGATGCCAGGGGTGGCTTTGGCATGTAGAGAATGTTTTTAGGGTGTCAGGGGGGATTTTGGGGGGCCAGGCCTGAATTCGGGATGTCAGGGGTGGCTTTGGCATGTCAGAGATGTCTTTGGGGTTTCAGGGATGGCTTTAGGGTGTCAGGGCTGGATTTGGGATGTCAGGGACTAATTTGGGGTGGCAGGGCTAACTGTGGGGTGGCAGGGACTAATTTGGGGTGGCAGGGCTGAATTTGGGGTGGCAGAGCTGGCTTTGGGGTGTTAGGGGTGTTTTTGGAGTGGCAGGGCCAGGTTTAGGATGTCAGTGCTGAATTTGAGGTGTCATGGAAGGTTGTGGGGTGTCAGGGGTGGCTTTGGCATGTCAGGGGTGGCTTGGCCAAGTTTGCGGTGGCAGGGCTGAATTTGGCATGTCACGGTCAAAGCTGAGGTGTCAGGGCCAGGTGTGGAGTGTCCAGGGGGTCTTTGAGGTGCCGTGACCAGCTTTGGGGTGTCAGGGATGGATTTTGGATGTCAGAGCTGGTTTCAGGGTGTCAGGGCTGAATTTGGGGTGTCCAGGCTGTCTCTGGGGTGTCCGGGCTAGATTTGGGGTGTCAGGGCTAGATTTGGGGTCTCAGTGCCGAATTTGGGGTGTCCGGGCTGGATTTGGGGTGTCCGGCCTGGATTGACGGTGATCGAGTGCCTGATTTGGGGGTCCGGGCTGGATTTGAGGTGTCACTGCCGAATTTGGGGTGTCCGGGCTCGCCCCCTCACTACCACGCCCGCCGTGCCGCGCACGCGCCGTGCCTGCGGTTAGCGGGGACGCCGCGGTACAAGATGGCGGCGGCGCCGCGCCCCCCCCGGCCGCGCTCCCCCGCCCCTACCGGTCCCCCCGCACGGGCCCCCGGCCGCCCCAGTCCCCCGCCCCGGCCCGGCAGCTCCCGACCTCGCCGCGGGGCCTGCGGCAGCACATGGAGCGGCACGTCCCCGTCCACGCGCTGCCCGAGGAGATCCGCAAGGTACGAGCTGTGGAGATGGCAAAACCCCCCGACGTTTGGAGAGCAGCTCCCGCGGGAATTCAGGGGTGTTTCACTGGCCTGGGGGCACTGGTGCATTGTCTGGTACATGGTGGTCCTGAGTTAGGGGGGGTGTTGGGTGTCATCACTCTCTGTGCAGTGGAACGACACTAATTCTGTGGGAGCCCTGCAGAGGAACACCTTGGTCTGCCATGGTGTTGTCACTGCAGGTGAGGCCCAGAGAACACCTCTGTCCCTCCAGGTGAGTCTCAGGAACACCTCAATCGCTCCAGGTGAGTCTCAGGAACACCTCAGTCACTGCAGGTGAGTCCCAGAGAACACCTCCCTCTGTCCTGGTGCTTTCACTCCAGGTGAGTCTCAGGAACACCTCTCTCCGTCCCGGTGTTGTCCCTCCAGGTGAGTCCCAGAGAACACCTCTCTCTGTCCCAGTGTTGTCCCTCCAGGTGAGTCCACATTTTCCCCTGTTATGGCATGTTTTGCTACTGTGAGTTTGGAATGACTGAGGGCATAACATGTTCCAAAGGAGTATCAACACAAACGGGAACAGAACATTCCCCTTCATCTTCCCGGGGATCTGCTCTTGGTGTGTTCTTTTGTTTGGCAGGCAGATTATTGCCAGTGTTACAGTGCTGCTGTCTGTGTGGGTTCATTTAGGAGGAGGCTCCACTCAAGTGGAACACGAGTCACTTCTTGTAACACTATCGGGTTTTTACTTCAGCAATAAAACACCCAGCTGTCCTCATTTCTTGGTCTGCATCTCATAATTAACAAGTCATTTAAAAGCTTTGTGTACTCAGGCTGGAGAAATCCTCCCTGGAGTAGTCCAGGAAACTGTTGAGACAATTTCTGAGATGATTTCTGAGAATTCAAGGGTGGGTAAGATAGACAGTGGAAGGGAAAAGGAATATTTGCCCTTAAAACAAGGGGAGGAGAAGAACCTGGGATGCTTAGAGACTCATGAGCAGCTGTTTTGGTAGCAGGAAAGATCCCAATATGTTTGTTGACTTAGAAATTAGTTTTTAAGCATCAGCAGGATAAGGTGGGGAGCAAAAGTCAGTGCAGGCTCCTCAGAGAAACAGTCATTCATGCCAGAGTGTTGGAGGAGAGAATTGTTCTGGATCTAGTTACTGCTCAATATTTCTTTAATGACTTCAAGCTGCAGTTTGGTGGCACTTTTGCTGTCAGTATCTGATTTGGATCAGTTCCTGAGCCAGTTCCTGATCCCTGTGTCAGGCATACCCTAGCACAGGGAGGAAGCAGGAACAGAAAAGCAGTGACATTAATTCTGTCAGCAGCAGTGTCTGTGTCTGCTGGTTATCACTGAGCCAGGATCTTGGATTACGATGAGGAATACGCTGGTGCCAGTCTGGGAGGGGTTGGGAGCACCCTGGGAACACCACTGAACTCCATATTCTTAGTAAGAATAAGACATATTTTAAAAAAGTGAGTCCAATGCATCAATGCAAAATCCATAGTAACCTCCTTGTCACTTGTCAGACAACACTGAGGTCTGTAATCAGGTCATAAGGAGAATAATATTAGCAAAGGGATGTTACAAAGAAAGAGGCTCCTAATATATTGTCATATAATAATAGTTGTAATATATTAATAGTTGCAGTATATTGATAATTGTAATGTTAGTAGTTGTAATAGGAATTGCATGTGAAACTTGGGCCTTTGTTATCCTCTCTTCAGGGCTGTTGAGGTTTCAGTTCTGAGCTGCTGTAAAACAAATAATATGACTGATGGGAATTTAGAAAAGAGCAAAAGTAGTAAAGAGCTTAAAAACCTCGTGTTTCTGTGAAAGGATGATGAGCTGGCTTTGCTCATTCTGCAGAATACCTGAGCAACAGTGTTTGCACGTGTAGGGAGATGGTGGTTCATTTCCAGGTGCAAATTAGGCTTTTCCTCACCTTTCTGGATGTGCTTTGGTTGAATGCTATGGAACTGGAACAGCTCACCTTGGGAGTTGTGTTGGAATTCTTCCAGTGGGACTGTGGGGGCAAACTTTTCCCTCGGAGTAGAGGATGGGGCAGGGAGTCCTTCCAGCTCCCTCCACTTCTGGGGGTGTGGTTAACAAAAACATCTGATGGGAAGACACAGAATTTCTGGATTGGTACAAGAACAGGCTTATGGTCCTGTCCCATCCTACCCTCCACTCCATGTGGGATATGTGAGCTCCAAGGCAACGACAGCCCCGGATTTTGGGATCAGAGAGTGCCGGGGTTTTACACATCCTTTGGTGCTGCTCATCCCCTCGCGCTGTAGCTGCACTGCAGTTACAAGGTACAGGCCCTGATTACAAGCCATTCTCACAATTTCCTGTCCTTGTATCTCCCATCTTTTATGTGCACATGTTCCCATTCCCTTCGCATTCTCTGCTGTTGGATTTTGCAGCCTCTCTTCTGGAATCTCTCGGATTGCTCCAAGCAGAGCTGGTGCCAGCTGTGCTTTGCTCTGCCAAAGGGAGCACATGCTCCCAACATGCAGCTTGCAGGCCGAGGGAACACGTGTGTGTGGAGGGAGCCTGTCAAGCACAGGGATTTCAGCCTCAGAGTGGAGAATATTCCCTTCCTGGGGGTTGGTTTGGGCTGGTTTGCTGCAGGTTGGGTTGTACTGACAAGGGAAGGATGCAGAGCAGAGCCCTCATCATCCCTCTCCCTCGTGTTCCTGGTAGATGGAGCTCCACAAGCTGCTTATCAAGACTGTTTATTAAATTTTAAAGGAAGTTTTAATCTAGAGGGAAGGAGATTTCTTGGTATCTTGTTAATGAAGCAATGTGAAGGGACTTTGGTTCTTCGTGTTCTGACCAATTCTGCCTTAGAGAATCATGTAAAAATTGTACATGCTTTGCTCTCTTTCTCACTCCTTCTACCGCTCTCACAGCTCTTTCTCACCAAATTCATTGCAAGATGGGTGAAAAAAAAAATCAACAGCTAAACATCCACATGCCCAGTATTAAAGCCTACAGGATATTTTTTTTTTTTTTGTATTTACAGTTGCATACTTCTTAGAAACTAATTGTTGGTAAAGATCTACATCACTGGCTTGTGATGCCTAATTGTGATGTATTTATGTGTCTTAGAGTTTCTGCCATCAACCTCAGCCCAGGAGGGGACAGAAGGAGTTAGTGCTTCCTTCACTCCAGTGTCGTGGATGTGTGTTGTAGGGGAGTTCTGGTTTTTCTGTTTGGTTGGTGTTTTGGTTTGTTTGGTTAGTTTAATTTTTCCTCAAGACTTTCATATTTCACCTTGGTGGTAGAGGAACCTTTTTCGTGCTGGTGAACTTTAATTAAGGTTCTGCTGTTGTCAAGTCTGTGGAAGTTGATGGGAAGGTGCAGCTTTGAAACAGGAAACAGAACAGCAACCAAATGACCCCAAGTCCTCAAACAAAAAGTTATATTTAATTTCATATTTTATTTGGCAAATAAATGATCTTTGCTGGCGTAAATCCTAAAATTAATGGGGCACAGGATACCCATTCTGTCACCCCAGGAGCTCCGGAGATGGGGCAGGGCAGGAACTCTGAGGCTGTTCCACGTGGGTACAGAACGTTCTGTGGTGTCTGGCTGCCCACAAATACCATGTACACCATGAGCAGCAGTGCTTACACATCACACTTCCCACGACTGCCATAGAGTGGGCCCATTATGGGATCTTTATGAGCACATTACGTTATCTTTAACTTTTCTTGCTCTCTTTGAACAGGGTTATTTGTTTTTAATGGGTTCTGGAACACGTAGTCCCAGCTGTGTTAGTAAGCTAAAGAGTCTCTCCCATCCATCAAGACTCGCTGGGTGGGAGGGAACAACGTGCTCAGGATGTACAATATTGGTACCAGCAGGCATTTAAAAGCAGATCATTTCAATTTGTGCCCTCTAGATAAGTGTGGTAGAATGGCAGAGCCCTTTTCAGTGTCCTCTTGGCACCCACCTTGTGAATTCTTCTGGGGATGATGTTCCCAAGTTGCTCCACTGAGGGTTTCAGCACTTGGCTATAGAATTTCTAATGTTTGTGTGTCACTGGGATGTGAGGCTCCTGCTCTGGGAGTTTTCTGAGTGGCTGTGAGGTGCTTTGGAAATGTCAGAAAATCATGGAACAGTTTGGGTTGGAAGGGGCCTCAAAGCCCACCCAGTTCCACCCCCTGCCATGGGCAGGGACACCTTCCACTATCCCAGGTGGCTCCAAGCCCCGTCCAACCTGGCCTTGGACACTTCCAGGGATGGGGCAGCCACAGCTTCTGTGGACACCCTGTGCCAGCCTGTGTCCTCCCAACAGTGAAATGTTACCTGTTAATTTGGGAAAAGCTGCCAAATTACCCTTTGTCTGGTGTGTTTTGTCATGCAATGCTTTGTGGTTCCCTTCCAGCTGGAAGGTGCTGTGACACATCCCGGCAGAGCTCCGGAGCCCCGGGAAGGTCTGCCCGGGCTGGGGACACGTGTTGTGCATTTACAGGGGTTGGGTGAGTGGGATCAGCTCCCAGCAGGGCACTCCAGCCTTTTATGATTCATTAGTCTGATTTCCTCACAGGCAGGAAGAAATCCAAGCTACCTGAAATCTGAGTGTTATTTCCTGCCGTGACAAACTGATTATTTCAGGGCATGTTTTGAATGAAGCCACATTCTGGTTTCACTCCAAGCCTGTTTCTACTCTGTTCATATGTATTCAGATCGAGCACTGGGATTTTTTTGCAACTGTGATTTTATGGAAGTGGAGCTAATAATTCTGTTTGTAGCATGGCCCAGCAGTACCAGCTGGATTGCTTTTTGGGTAGATGCTGACTGAAAACTTGGCTCAAAATACACTTTTTTCTTTTAAAAGAAGTGAAGTTATTTCTGGGATTCTTAAGAATCTTTCTTTGACTAGAGCAAATATCAGTTTCAATCAGATAACTCTTCCAGCAGAAGACTCCTAGAAAATCAATGGTGTGGTTTGAGTCATGATTTCTTTTTGTGTTAACAGGGATTGGCTGGTTTGGTAGGAGAGGGACATCAAAGTGGTGTGGGAGAGGAGGAGTGAAACAAAAATGAAAGTAAAATTGGATAATAAGGTAGAATAAAACAACATACAGAAATAATTTAAGAGCACTCAGCTGCAGCATAATGATTTTTTTTCCTTGGGTTTTATGGATTCAGCTACAAGTTTAGTTTGGACAAATACAGAGATTTTTGTTATTTGGCCAGTCCTTGCTGGAGCAATGTCAGTCCTGCCAGATCCACCAAGTAGCAAGAGCTGTCACTGCAGCATTACATGGCTGAGGAACACTGGGTGTTGCCAGGAGTTTCTTCACCAAAAGGGCTGTCCAGCCCTGGCACAGCTGCCCACAAAGTGGTGGAGTCCCCAACCCTGGAGGCTTCCAAAAAGGTGTGGGTGTGGCACTTGGGGACATGGTCACTGGTGGCCTTGGCAGTGCTGGGGGATGGTTGGACTCGATGCTCTGATAGGGCTTTTCCACACCAAACAATTCCACGTGCTGGATGCTGTAATCCCAAAGCCCTGCTAAGTGAGAAAGGAGCTCGTTTTGCTTTGAATACAGCTCAGCTCTTCACTGGGGTGATTCCTGTGGGTGGATCTGCAATATCAGAGCAGAAGAAGTGGTGCACAGGCTGACACACCCTGGAGCTGCTTGGTCAACTCAAAATGGTATCAGTTCCTGTCTCCTCACTCAGAAGGCTAAAAATGGTCCAGACCACCAATTTTTTTTCCTTTTTTCCCTTATAACTTACGTTCTACAAATGGAGCCGAGTCAGACAGATGTAATTTGAGTGATTATCCCTCTTGGCTCAGCTTTCCATTGGCCTTGGTATCTAAAGAAATCTTTGTAACCATAGAATAATATCAATGCTTCTAAACCCAAGTGCAGATGCTTTAAAGCATCTGGTGTAACGTGTGTCACAACTGTGGCTCAAAATCCTGTGGATAAATATCTTCCTACTTCAAGCACTTTGTCCTCAGTGAGTTTGTTTGTTTAATTCCTCATCGATTTTTTTCTCTTCACTGCTTCCCCTCACTGCTCAGGAAATACAAGAGCTCCTACTCAGAGCTCTGATAGTTTCCTTTTCTATTCCTTCCAAAGTGTTTTTCCCCGATTTTTTTTTCTGCTTTGAATTAAGAAGACCACTGTGTTTTGATCAAATGGAAACAGTGAAATATGGAATCTGAAAACATAAATCACTGGGTATTTAACACACATTCTTAGTGGTTACTCAGCAATCAAATTATTCCAGAAAAGGTTGTTTGTAAGTGTAAGAACTAAGGAAAATTTGTTTCCTACAGACTTGTGTGTATTGCAGTGCTTGCAGGGTAATTATGAACGTACAGAGCAAGGTCCTGATTAAGGTAGAATTTCCTTTTCTGTTATTTTTTGACTATATGGCAAATACTTGAAAAATGCAACCTGCTCTGGAATCCTTCCAGGTTTTTACTTCACCTGAGGAATGGGTGTGAAGGAGGACAGGACCCACTTCCAGCTGAGCCCAGGGAGATAATATTTGTTTGTTCCATGACTTTATTTATTTTGAAGTTCAATAACAAAAAAAGTAAAAATTAGGAAGGTTTAGTACTTGCACAGAGCATTTGCAGGTCAGGCCCCCGATGATTTTGAGTTGTTTTCAGTCCCAGAACCCAGTGAAATTCCAAGCACTGTTTATTTGCAGGGCAGCACAAGAGCACCATGTTCTCTCTGGGATAAGAAACCCCTCCTGTGCTCCCTAAAGCAGCTCATTTTGTCCTTTTTCAATATAGTAATTTCAGTGCTTTGGAACTTTATGGTAGTTATCCTGAATAACAGTTTCATATTTCCAAGCACAGTTTGCAGCTGCCAGGAAAAATAAACTTGCATTTTCGACTCCTTCAGAGCAACTGTAACCAGGGGTGTTTTAAACTGGGGCAACACTTAAGAAGAAATGGGAAAATAAAGCTTGGCCAGGGCATCCTGAAATACCATTTTTATCAAGCTATATTTAAAGTGCTAAAGATTGTTGAATCATGGGATAATGAGCCTTTAATTTATGATTTTTGAAAGCTGCTTTCTTTCCTCTAAGTCCAATTTCTTTCCATTTATCCCAGTGTCTCAAAATATCTCTATTTTTCTTCTTGTGTGAAACAAGGGATTCTTAATTTGACTTCAGCTGTTTGCAGTTTTTCACCTCTCTGATTTTGATAATTCACTGTTGGAATCCCTATAGCAGTTGGCAGTTATGCAAGAAAAAATAACTGAAGAAAGGTTGAAGTGTGTTTGAGTCTCTCAGACATACAGTGGCTCTTCCAGCTGCCACCCATGGTCCATCTTCCATATCTCCAAGTTTGCCAAGAGCTTTTCCTACCCCTTGCTCTGAGGGGTCTCTCGGCTGTGTCTGAGTGTCCTCTGACCTAGTCTTGATTCTCACCATCTCTTCCCTCTCCAGTGAATTTATGCTGAATTTATCCCCCAGCCAGGGGCAAACCTGTCAGAGTCAGGGCTCTGTGCTGGTGAGCAGGTGCTACGTGTCCCCTGCTTCAGGATTAATGATTGATCCCTTAGAAAATCACATTTCTCAGTTGATAAAGGGTCTTTCCATGAGCTGTGTGTTACATACTCTGTAGTTTGTAATCAGCCGTGAATATTTCATACCTACAAACGGGTTCTGTTTTCCACAGCACTGCAGTGCCATGGACACTACCTCATCCTCATTAATCCCTTACTCACTGCAATTATTTGTGTACAGATTGCTGGCTTACATCACTTTGTTCACTCCCCACTTTTCTTGCCTGCTTCACTCGGACACCAGTTGCCAGAAAACCACAGGAAATAACATTTTTCTGGCTCAAGCGATCACAGATTCATTAAGGAGATAACTTTGTTAAACACAGAGTTTTATTTTCAATTAATACACCAAACATAGCTCAGAGGTACTTTAGAATTCCAGTGGGAGTTCCCACATATTAAATTGCCAGGCTTGATACATCCTGTGAAGTTTCCAGTAAGGCAAAGCACTGCTGTAGCTTGGGTTCATTTCCTAATGCAGAATTTTTCTTTATTATTTGTTAAAGCAATAACATCATCTGATCATAAATGCTCTAGAGAATGAAATGGTTTAAATGACTCAGATTTACTATTGTTACTTAGTGTCACTCAGGGTTTTTTTGTTCAGTGTGTTCCTCACAAACAGTTTTACCATTTCCTGTCTTTCCAGATGTCCCGGGATGAGACGGTGTGTAAATACTGCGGGGTCAGCTACCTGATCCTCCACGAGTTTAAGGTGATGGAAGAGAAAGTCAAAGCAATGGAAAAGGAGATAAAGTTTTATGAAGGAAGCATCGAACGGGAGCAGAGGCTCCAGGCTGAACTACAGGCCCTGTACCGAGACCTGGAGCGCTACCGAGCTGCCAGTGAGTCCAAAAGTGAAAGGTCAGAGCTCATCATCTTCTCTGCTGACATTCCCCTGCAGCTTATTAGGGACTTTCATCCCAAAGAAGTTTAAAACACAGATAACAGAATCACAGAATATGCTGGGTTGGAACAGACCCACGGGGATCACTGAATCTTTTATCAGATGCATCATCTATGATACTTTGTGATATGATATGATACTGGGATACTTTATTGAAATCATCTTTCACAGTGTTCCTTGGAAGCAAGTCTAAAATTCCTTCCTGGTTTAGAAACAGTCCATACATTTAAAGTGAGAGAGAGCCCAAGAAGGCACTTGGAGGTATTTCCCCTGCACACACTTCCAAATAGAAATTGGAAATATTTCACCTTATCATCTTGTAATCAAATTGTAATATTTGAAATGAAATGGCACAGTACTGGGAGTTTCACAGTTGTGAGAGTTTGACTGATTGTCTCATAGTAACCTGGGAAAGAATTCCCAGTGTTGTTGCCCTCAGAAGCTCAGGCTTCACTCTCTAAAGGGCTGATACTAAAGGAATTATGAACATTTTGGGTCCTGCTTGTGACACTGTTCTCCAGGAGCTGGAGTCTGCAAATCCTTGCAGACAGATACGTGAAGGTTCCAATTAATTCCCTTAAGAACTCCAGTAATGAATGACAGACCTCAGAGCCATGTTGGGATTTCCAGGGCACAGTGATTAGAACCTTTAAGTGTGTTCTTTCAGCTCATGCTTACAGGTTGTGTATCCTTTTCTGTCCTCATATTTTGGAATCTACCATTATATTCCACTAGTTGATTACAGTAGGACTATAAACAATATTTATAGTCCACTAATAAAAGATACTTTATAAAAGTGCAACTGCCCAAGTTGACAACTGATGGAATAAAGAGGGACATCAAGGCCACCAGAAACTTCTTGGTAATTTCTTGCTCATCTAAATCAAACTGTTTGTCAGCAGCTTTTTGTAAGAGTGAGATTGTAACTTTAATTACCAGCTCAGCCATTTTGATTTTTGGGACCCCCAGTGGGAGTGTTCCTTCCATGTTTGCTCACATCAAGTGACCCAGAACTGGTGACATGGGCATTTTGAGTGTTAAGGTGCTCCAGAGATTGGACTGGAATGCTTTGGAAACCTACTTTTTTTGTTTTTCAGAATCACTCAAATACCGTTAAGAATGTAATGTTTCTATTAAGGGATTTAGTTAGGCTTGTGTTTGCTAATGTTACTAATAGCACATTGATCTTAGAGCACAAGCTCCCACAAATTTGAACAAAACGTGTTTATGTTGTAGATCACTGTGCTCATAATGTTTCTTGCAATATTTTTTTCATTTAAACTGAACATCCTCCACCCACCCCCCTTCCCAATATTCAATGTTTTCTTTGGTTTAACATCATGTTTTTAAAGAGCTGTTTACTCCTTGTCCCTTTAACGACCCTGGGTGGCAGAATTCGGTGTGTGAGCAAATGCAGTGACAGCACATTCTTCTTGGGGAGGATCATTTGCCAGAGCTAAACTTGAAATTTTCATTGAGCTGCCTCTTTGTAGTAAAGCTGGAACAGTTAATAAAAATTTTTATCTCTGCACTTTCCCCCCCTGAGGCTTGACTTGATTTAAAAGCTGCTGAAATCAAGTGCAATACTTGCAGTAGGCTCCCACTCTCCAGCCATAAATCAACTGTTGTGCCTTGTTAAATAACTTGTCTAAATATTCCTTATCTTCTCTTCACTATTCTGGGCCTCTCTCACTACCTTGTGCTGTTGGCATTAAGTCACTATTCACCATCCTCATTTCTGGGTCTGGCAAGGCTGACAAATTATTCCTCCCAGAAGCCAAATATCCCCTTTTTTAAATTTTATCTCTGGGAGACCAATGGATTTAATCTTTCTTGTCAGTTCAGACTGTTTCATTTTTATATTCCTTTTAGGTTCAGGTTTGCTGTTGTTTGTACCTGTGGTTACCCTTGAAAGCCCCCTGGGAACGGGAGCTTTGGCAGGGATTGGTTACCTGTTCTTTGGGATTGGGGGACAAGAAGGGGAGCTAACCAGTAGTTAGTTCCACTTAGCTATTCAAACCTTATTCCATGTTAAAATCAGTTTAATTGTGATAGTTAATTTAGTTTGGGTAATTCTTGCCACATCCAAGAAATGTAAAATACATTTAAGTGCTAAGGATGTCCTCAGGTACCACATCCACAAGTTTTCTGAACACCTCCAGGGATGGAGACACCACCACTGCCCTGGGCATCATCTGGAATCAAAATGAGCAGCTGTTGGGTCTGAGCAGATCCTGCAGTTTCAGGGAACTGAAAATACCGTGGTGGAACTTTTTTGGGGCAGGATGTTCCAGGCTCTCTGAGCCTCCTGTCCCTGCTGGCTCCAGGCAACTGGGGATGCTGGTGCTCCTCCAGTCCCACTGGGAATCACAGGGAGTACCAAGATGATTTATTCTGATCTGGACTTGTGAGAGACGCCCTGAATCCCAACAAACAGGGTAATTGCTGCTGTCATTGCTTTAGGACAATGACTGTGTTTGCAACTCCTTCTTGATTTTCTCCTCCATTCTTCTCCTGTCAGCACTGGGAGTTACCACGTCCTGATTGCCCTCCCGCCCCGGGCAGGATCTCTCCTGTACTCCCCAGGAAAGCCGGGGTGCAGAGATGGGCTGTGAATTCTGCCGGCTGAACTGTGGGGCAGAGGATGAGCTCAGTGTGTTCCCACCATTCTCTCAATGCCAGCAGTTAATGACCCATGGAACTTTTCCTTTGTGCTAAAAAGCACCAAAATAACATGTTTATTTTGCTCCCTCCTGGTGCCAGGAGAGTGCAACTGTCCTGCCTTTTCCACGGGTGCTTTTGTGTGGGACTGACCAGAACATGCTGAAAATGTCCCTTTTATTATATCAGGGCTCTGCGATGGAAAGAGGAAGAAAATGTGTCTGTGATTATTTACCAGTTTCTTTCTTAAACCTAAAGACCTTCAAATATCCCATTCTAGACTAAGAATGGAAAATGAGCATCCGGTTTTCCCTGGATCCTAAAGTTTTGGTTTGTTGTTGTTCAGTGCTAAATCACTGCTTTTTTCCTCATCTGCAAAAGTAGATTTGAATTTCTGTAGCTGTAGGGGGGATGGACATTTCCTTGTTAGTGGAACAGTTCTGCTCCCAAATGCAATCAAACAGATTGATTCTCTCCCCTCCAGCCTCCACTTCTGGGGAAATTTTCCTAAAAAGGTAATATCAGAAATTTCTTCAAATTTTTAATTATTTTTGGAGTTGTTTTTTTTTTCCCAGTGATCATACTTCAGCCCAAAAACTTTATTTTTAACTCCCAGAAGTTCAGTTCTGATTTTGTCAGAGCCCTGCAGATCCAAGTTTCTTTATCAGGACTCATATTTCTTAAAATTTGTGTTTTGATGCAAATGTGCTCATCTGTGTGTAACAGTAACTAAAGCACTTTGATGCTTTGTCTTAATTTTAATATATTTTTTATTATAAATCATTTTCATTTTCTGTTGCTTTTTACAACTGAAGCCAAGGCTTCTGCCACCCTTTGGGTTTGTAAAATATTTATTGATTCAAATACTATTTATTTACTTGTGACAGTGAGTCACCAGTAGGGAAATGGATCATTTACTCTGCATGACCAGTGAGCGTTGAAAGCTTCGAAAGAGGCTGGTTTGTAGCAGTTCCTGTCACTGGAGTTGTATTTTGGGGATGGAAGGCTGGTTTAGGATGGTTTTCTGCCGCCAACAGCTGTGCTGCAGCTGGGGCTGAGCTGCTGTGTGGGATCCTTCCTTCACGGGTACCACGGGAGGGGAACTGGCTCCAACTCTTATTCCTGGGCACTTCCATTCATTCCATGACAATCGTGGGAATAATTCCCGAGGTGTTGAAAGAACAGTGTTTAAACTGTGTTTATTTGCACTGTGATAGCTGGGCTTGGCAAAGGAAAGGTGCTGTAATGAGAAGGTTCAGAAGGTAAATGTTTGAGGTGAAGAACAGCTCGAGGTCGATGTTTGGGGCTGTGTTTGCTGTGGCTGATCCAGCAGGGAGCTGGGGGAGGGATGGAGAGCTCCCCGTACTTCCCAGGGGACACCACCCTCCTCCTCCTCTCCTGTGAGCACTGAGGGGGGTGAAAGAAACACTGGTTGGGTGTCCTGTGTCTTGTCATGGGGCGGCTTTTCAAAAGGTGTGTAAAGAATTGCCAATCACGGAATGGTTTGGGTTGGAGGGGACCTGCACAGGCCATCTTTAGTAGGAGGGAGGGTACACAGTGTGCTGCTGAGTCCAGATAACAGCAAGGTTGTCCTGCCCCCAGTTTTAAGATCTTTTTTGGTGTCAGCTTTGAAGTAAAATGCTCAAAATTGTCACCTGCATTGTCATTTAAGAACCCATCAGGTGCTGCTGTGAAGCACCGGGGAAGATCCAGGAGAAAGAAGCATGAAAACAATTCCATGGTCAGGGGTGTGAAACCAAGGGCAAATTCTCCCCATTTGGAGACTGATGGTTGTGTGAAATATGTGATTATCACCTTTGAAAAGCTGTGGCTGCCCCACCTCTGGGAGTGTCCAAGGCCAGGTTGGAGCAACCTGGGCTAGTGGAAGGTGTGCCTGCCCATGGCAGGGGGTGGGACTGGATGGGCTTTGAGGTCCCTTCCAACCCAAACCAGTCTGGGATTCAATTCCATTTAATTTAAAGCTGAAACAAAAGTTAGAGGTTGTTTACTAGGGCAAATAAGACTTTCTGATTGTTTTATTTACATCTCTAGAATAAAAAGCCTGACAATGGAACTGAAAACCAAGCAAGAGGAGTTTAAAAATGTGAAAGCTGATTTGCAGTATTTCCAGGAGGAGAAGGAAGCGGCCTACAAACAATCCCAGGTGCTCAGGTAAGAACCCAAAAACAAATGCTGGTGTTGGAAATGCTGTTTCTTACTTATATATTGTTTATAAAGACCCACCATAGGCTTGGCCATAGTCATTTAAACATGATTACTGTGATTTCCCAATAAAAAATGATTGTACAATTGCCTGTCTAGTTTTCTTCATTTATACATAAAAGCTCTAAATCAACATTTAGAAGGGAGAAACTTATAAATACCTAATTCAATACCTAATACAAGATATTTCATATAGTAATGTAGTATAAATTATCATATCTCAGAGGAATAGTTGTCAAGTTTCCTCTGAGTCCTAAGTTTATTATATAAATTATTTTTAAAATACACCTCTGGTATTGTGTTCTCTCTTACAGAAGTACCTTGGAACACCATTGCTCAACTCTGAACAAGGCTGTCTCCCTGTTCCCTTTCATCAGAAGTGAGCTGGACAGCATTAAAGAGGTCATCTCCACTAACCTGGAGAACTGGGCTGCCATGAAAGAAGAAATTTCTCTGCAGATAAAAACTGTGAGCAAAGAGGCTCTGACAGGTAAAGCATCTTACAAGAATTTGGGGCAGAAGAAAATAATTTTTGGTAGTTGAGTGTCAATGAGAATGTAAAAATTCATTAGATGAAGAACTTACATCACTTATATTTTCATTGATCTTGACAACAGTCAAGTTAGACCAAGCCTAACTCCACTGTCAAGGCAGTTGGTACATGTTTTATATGCAAATTTTAAACACTTTCTGTGGTGCAGATATTTTCATTATCTATAATCTTTCCCAACTACTCCACACTTAAATCCATTTACTGTGAGACTAAATGATGTAAATACCAAAAGATTTGATATCTTATACTGTTTCCTACTTGCCATTCATTAACCAGGGCTAGTTAAAGTACATATATAAGAGCTTTCAGAAACTGTTTTCAAGCTAACCAAACAAAACTGGTCGAAAGAGCAGCCCCTCTGTAGCATTTTTTGTCCCAAAATCTGAATGTTCTGAAAAGCTTGCTGCAAAAACAGTAAAATAAACAAAAAAAATTACTGTATGTTAATATCATATGTTAATCGTGAACAACTGATACAACAGAACATAAAAGCTTTTAAATGGCATTCACAGGCCAAAAAAATATGTGAAACTAAACTGTTTTGATTTAGAAAGCTGGATTTAAGGATGGATTTAATGTTCACAGTCACAGTATTCACCAGGCTCAAGTGGGATATGTTGGATGAGGGATGTGTAAGAATGGCACCACTCCTGCTTCCATACAGAAACTCCGTGTATTTGGAGTATTACACAAATAAACCAGGGAGTACTCCAGAAAAGAAGCCTGGAAATGTGTGGCTCTCTTTGAGCCTGCAGATGTCTGCAGGAACACGTTCACATTGCCTTTATTAGCAGAAGTAGGCAGGGAATGAGCACAGGAAGAGAGGGATCCTCAGGACACACCATCCTTCCTGTGCTCAGAGGAGGTGACTCATGAATCCCAACATTCTGACACTGATACACTGATTGTTCTTACAAACAGTGAGTACTAAGGAGGGGGTTTCTGGTCACGCGCATCTCCAGCAGGGAAGAGCCCCTGATTTGGGGCTCAGGACCCTCCAACTCTCCCTTGGGGGCTCAGGACCCCCCAGCTCTGCCTGTGCTGCTCAGTGGGTTCGTGCCTGCTCCCCCCAGGCACAGCTGCCCCCTGATTCCTTCCCAGCGGGAACAAAGCCATCATTGAAAACATCCCAATTCCCTGCCAGTGTCACAGGAAGCACAGGCTGCTGGGCAGCTGGGATAGCAGAGAAAGCCCCATTTTCTGAGCTGCTCCACACACACAGGTTTCACTCAAGCTGTGGCTTTGCACTGGAGTTCTCAGGGGCAGAGCAGTGTGGGAGAGGCACATCACCCACCCTGCCCTTACCTCCCCTCTCCCAAGGATGGGAAGCATGATGGAAAGGATGACAGCAGCTCACCTACTTCTTTGGACCTTAGACCCCTGATCAGACTGACCCCCAGAGCTCAAGGAGTTTGGACAAGGCTCTCAGGCACGTGGTGGGGTTGTTGGGGTGTCCTGTGCAGGGCCAGCAGTTGGACTTATCCTTGTAGGTCCCTTCCAACTCAGGATATTCTGTAATGCTGTGACACAGCAACTTGTCCTCTCACACACACTGAAAAACTGGAAGGGAAGGAATTCACCTGTAAATATTATTTCCCCAGGCCTCTAAAGCTGTAGCAGTCAGTACAGGGCCTCTTTGGGTGCTCTGGGTGTTCCAGTCCCTAATCACACTACTACAGACTCTTTCAGCAAAACTAACCTCATCTGAGGCAGAGCAGAACCAGTGCCCAGGGATCAGTTTGTGTTCCCAGCCTGGGGGCTGGGCACGACCCTTCCCAAACAACCCCTGATTGTGCCCAGCTCTCTGCTCCTGAAGGACACCCTTGTTCCAGCAGGAAGCAGGGTGTGGCCAAGGGAGTTATTCCCAGCCTGTGGGCTGCTCTGTGCCCCTTCAATCCCAAAGACCTCTCAGATAAAACCAGCTGGATTTGGGTATGGCTTGTTCTCACTCAGACACGGGAGGAGGGAGTAGTTGCTGCGTGTTGGGTGTAGGTTTGCTCGTGAATTCAAGGTGACCTGAGGAATAAAGCAGTAGGTTGGCCAAGGGAAGGGGTGCAGCCTCTCCACACATTTGGGAGGCAACACTGCAGGACCCTCCAGCAGCTCCCAAAAGGATGTTATACCATCACCCTGCAGTCTCCTGTGTGTAACACAGTGAGAAAAACTGGTAGTAGGAGACACAAGGCAAGTGAAAATGTCTCCAAGTCTTTGTGTTGCAATCACAGCTCAGAGTAAGTCTATTATTGGTGTTTAAAATGTTGGTAAGTATTTCTATCACTTCCAAAAGAGTTGTAGCATAATTGTTTAAGAAATAATGATGTTCCCAGGGCTGGAACCCCTCTGGAGCCAGGCTGGGAGAGCTCGGGGTGTTGACCTGGAAAAGGCTCCAGGGAGACCTGAGAGCCCCTTGCAGGGCCTAAAGGGGCTCCAGGAGAGCTGGAGATGGACTTGGGACAAGGGATGGAGGGACAGGACACAGGGAATGGCTTCCCACTGCCAGAGGGCAGGGTTAGATGGGATATTGGGAAGGAATTCCTGGCTGTGAGGGTGGTGAGGCCCTGGCACAGGTTGGACAGAGAAGCTGTGGCTGCCCCATCCCTGGGAGTGTCCAAGGCCAGGTTGGACAGGGCTTGGAGCAACTTGGGCTAGTGGGAGGTGTCCCTGCCCATGGCAGGGGGTGGGACTGAATGGGCTTTGAGGTTCCTCCCAACCCAAACCATTCCATGATTCTATGAGTACTGAAGTCCTGCGGTCAAAAAAACAGGTGTCATATTTTTAGTGGGGAAGGTAAATTTGACAACAGCTTTTACAATTTCTTGTTTCCTCCTCAGAAATACCCAAATTGAATCAAAGATTGGCAAAATCCCAGAGGGAGAACGAATGTCTGCAGGAGAAGGTCAAACACCTGACAGGGGTGGCTGACACAGTTGAGCTGAAAACCCAACAGCTCCAAACTTCCCTTCAGCAAGGGAACGAGCTCCAGAGCAGGTGCCGTGAACTGCAGAAGGAGACATTGGGTAAGAAAATTTGGACGTTTCTAGCAAAATTCCAAGGGGAAAAAATGCCAAAAAAAGAAGTCTTTAAAAGCACTGAAGTTGTGGCTGGTACTGAGAAAAGACTGAACAGGACTGAGCAGGACTTTTGCCTCTCAGGACTGAACAGCAGCCAAGCCAGGCTCCTTTAGAGTCATTAAACAGGAGACTCTCTAATGATTTGCCCTTGATTGTGTGTCCTCTTGAAAACTGCAAGAACAGTGACAGCACTTGAAATTATAATAATATAAATTCTAGTATCTTGGGAGCTCTGTAGAGACAATAACTCGTTATAAAAAGATGATTTATATTGGTATCTCCTGAGTCATTTTCTCTTGCATTCACAGCACTGGCTCAGGGATATTTTAAGACCTTGGAAACACATCTAGAGGTTGTGCTGTTCTGGGCACAGCTCTGAGTCATCAGATTGGCACAGCAGTTCCCAGCCTGCCTTATGCTCAGTGTGTGGGGTCAGGTTTAAAGCAGGGGGTCTCAGGGATGGGCACCATGAAGGAGTTTTGCTGCTCCTTCAGTGCCTGCGAAGATCTCAGATGTGAGACTGCAGGGACCAGCCAGCCAGCCAGGGTAGTGCAGCTTCCTGGGGAGGTGACAGCAGGTGCAGAGGGCAATCAGAAGAGCCTTTCCCTGCTCCCCACTGGCCCAGCCCCAGGTGACTCAGGATCACAGGGGGTTTGTGGGGTTGGTTCCTCAGTGGAGCAGCAGCTCCCAAGTCCTTCCCGGGACTTCAGTTCCAGTTTCTGTTCTCCTGCTGCCAGAGAATCCCGGGAGGGGAGGGCACAGACTGTGCTTTTGGTGGTGTGTCATCAGCAGAGCTCAGCCAGCTCTACCAAAAGAGAAGTTGATGGAAGTCCCCCCTGTAAGTGCTTCACTCTGGCCCCACAAATCCTGGATTTATATCCATGTCAGCACCACCGGTGGAATTTGTTCTACAGTTTAGTCTCTGCATTTCCCTGGAAGTGTCCAAGGCCAAGTTGGATGGGGCTTGGAGCAACCTGGTCCAGTGGAAGGTGTCCCTGCCCATGGCAGGGGGTGGAACAAGATGAGCTTTGAGCTCCCTTCCAAAATTGCTCCTTTCATCCAGGCTCCTCCTCCGAGTTAACCTGGGGAGGGCGTTTGGGATCCAGACATTTGGAATCCATCTCTCACCGGCTCTGCTGCTCTGGGAATTCAGTGTTAATACGAACAACTAGGGAGTTATGGTTTTGAGGAGAAAAACACATGGGATTTGTTGAACTAAATTCCCATTTTTCACTTTCATGTGACATAATTGGAAGGGAAAGCTCTTGAAATCAACCTGAAATGTTAGAATATTCTGAAAAAGCTTTATCCATGCTCTTTTATTTATTAATTTTCACTGCTGGCATTGATGTGAGACCTAACCAAGACCTACCATCTCTGGGGTTGTCTTTTTTTTTTTATCCCTCTCCACTTCAAAGGAATATTTTGGAAGCTGCTTGTTTATGTTTATAAAGAGAATTGAAAATTTGCAGTGAAACTTGAAATAGCGGACATTTTATGGAGAAAACACAGCTAGAACATCACAGATGGAATTCATACAGAGTATTAGGACTCTGCAAGATCTTAATGAACAGTAAAAAGCTCAGCTAAACTGGTTGATGCTGAGGCATATATGAGGCATTTTTAAATGTATTAATAAAAATGTAGCACTTACTTGATAATAAATCAGTTATTAAGAAGCAGTACGAGGTTTGATGTGGATATCCAGAAAATTTCAAGGCAGGAAAACTGCTGGCTCAGGCATTTTGATTCTGCCCTTCCTGAGTGGGTCATTAAAACACAAATCCATGAGGATTTGAAGGAGTCTGGCCTAGGGAACACATTACTGGATTTAGGTAATAAACCCAGTTAATGCACTGCTGATAAAAATGTTCTTTTTGAAATATAAAACATGATTTTCTCCATAAACAAGCATTAAATATGAGTTTGCCAATGTATTAAAATAAGTTAGTGGGAACAGACAACAGTCTTGGTGGAAATGAGCTCCAGGGAGTGGATTTATGCTGTCCAAAGTCAGGGTGTAGGAACTCAGCTGGATCCAGGGTGTCCGTGGGTTTGGGGGAGCTTGGTTTGATGGTTTATTTTGCTTTTTTTTTCCTCCCCCAAACTACTCTAACATCCCTCTTTGGTACTGAAATAGTTCAATGCTCCAGGGAAAAAACCCCAAACCACCAGGATTTGTGATTTCCATTTTTTTAAGGATTCTCCTTTCAGCAGCCAATATTTTGAAGATTCTTCTCTTGCTCATTTATCATAGAATTGTAAATTATTGACTATTTCCTGTGATAGCAGGCATTTGCAAGAGCAGAAACTGAGCAGTAGTTTCAACTGTTGTTTCTTTGTGCTCGTGCTTGTTGTGACTTCCTGAAAATTCCCTTTGTGGGGGACTTGTGGGCTCAGTTTGTTGGTGTCACAGCCCTTTCCAGCCTCTCAGAGCATCACCCGGTGAGTGGGAGAGGGCAGGTCTTGACAAATGCTCAGCACAGGGTAAGGTCTGGTGAATAATTGTCTAATCAAAGACTCGCAGAACTAAAAATCAATAATTGGGATGGTGTCTGTGTATCTTTAGGGCTGGGAGCAGCAGAGCTTCAACAGCACATGCTCCTCAAAGAGAGGAGCTGATCCTTGTGCTTTCGTTTCATTACCAGCCAAATCCTTTCCTCCACTTAATCACAAATAAAGAATCATTTTTTTTCCCAGAGGCCTTGTGGTTTTTCTCTAGCTCATTTATAGTTTCAGGCTTTACCCCTTTATGGGCTGAAATTGCTGGTGATGCACATGAAATGTGAATTTTCAATCTTTTGGTGCTCGTGCTCCATGGGCTACTTCAGTTCCTAAATATAAACTTAGTGGTCTGCTGACATAATGAGAGGTGATGGAAACTTGCAGGCAGCTGGAGGAGGGACTGGAACTTGGATTGGGAATGTTAGCACTGCTCATGGAAAGAAGGAGCAGTGTTTTCATCCCAGCGAAGTGCCTTTAATGCCACTTTAAAGACCACTTTGAAGAGCTTTGAAAATCCAAAGAGGGAATAGTTTCCTGCAGTTTTAGGTAGGCTGCAGTTCAAACAGCCACTTTTCATTCTGCAAGTTCTGTTGAAATACATTTTTTATTAATTCCAGCTGTGGTAGGAAGAATTGGAAGGGAGAGAGCTGGGGAATGCAGGGCTGGTGCTGGAGCAGAGTGTGACGAGGCAATGGCTCATTAGTGCTTTTCAACAGCCTCACAGTGGAAGAGGAAGCAGATGAATAGGATGGGAAACAGCACCCAAGTTCCCTTCCAGGAGGGGTTGGGATGAGGCTCTGTTTGAGTTCGACTGACTTACCGAAGGGCCTCACTTTGCTTCTGGAGGAAAAGCAGGAATCCACATTCACCTGTGGCCACAGACTGGGAGACCTGGGAATATTCAACCTGGAGAAGAGAAGGCTCCAGGGAGACTTTAAAGCCCCTTCCAGTGCCTAGAGGGGCTCCAAGAAAGCTGGAGAGGGACTGATTGCAGGGCTAGGAGACCCTCCAGCCTTGGATCTGAACAAAACCACAGGTCTGGCTTTGGCAGAGATTCTGCTCTGGGCTGAAGGGTGAGCTTTGCCACCCCAGAGGTCCATGAAGCTGTGCCTGAACTGTGATGAGAATTCCATAAAGCTTGATAAAATAAAAAATGCTGTGATCTGGGATTCTTCTGGCACTGCTAGTTTGCTGGCAGTGCCCTGAGTTGGTGGTGAGCAGGACGAGGGCACACGTGGAGCCCACACAGCCCTTGTGCTTCCCAGTGGGAGCGTGGCCTGGGCTGCCCCAGTGGCACAGTGACTGTGGGATGAGTCAGAGCTTGTCCTGTGTACACCAAACCAGCTGCCTGATTTTCCCCAAACCACGCAGAAATGAAGGGAAAATGAAACCAACCCCTCCCTCAGCCTTCTCTGTGTGATGCAGAGATGTGGGGAAGGAGCAGCTCCTCTTGTCTGCAGTGCCCGGCCAGGCAGCGAGGAGCAGGCTGGGTTTCTCACCTTGAAAACACGTGGGCTCTGTAGACATGCATTTATTTTTGGTAGGCACAGTCATTTTAGACCAGAGACTCGCTGACATGGAACAGGTTCCCCCCTGACTGCCAGGACCTGCTGTGCTGGGCTTCTGTCCCTGGGCTACTGCCCAGGAGGGTCTCAGGTGCTGGTGGGGGACTGCACATCCTCAGTGCCAAATCCAGGGTCTCCAACACAGGAAGGACATGGAACTGTTGGAGCAAGTCCAGAGGAGGGTCACCAAGTCGATTGAGAGGTGGAGCACCTCTGCTGTGAGGAAAGGCTGGGAGAGTTGGGATTGTTCAGTCTGGAGAAGTTTCGGGGTGACTTAATTGTGGCCTTGCAGTGCCTGAAGGGGCTACAGGAAAGATGGAGAGAGACTGTTTATAAGGCATGGGGTGACAGGACAAGGGGGAATGGCTTCAAACTGCCAGAGAACAGGGTTATATGGGATATTGGGAAGGAATTCTTGGCTGTGAGGGTGGGGAGGCCCTGGCACAGGTTGCCCAGAGAAGCTGTGGCTGCCTCATCCCTGGAAGTGTCCAAGGCCAGGTTGGATGGGGCTTGGAGCAACCTGGGCTGGTGGAAGGTGTCCCTGCCCATGGCAGGGGTGGGACTGGATGGACTTTAAGGCCCCTTGCCACCCAAAGCTTTCTGGGACTCTCTGAGCATTCTCTGATCTATCTGATCTGTGCACATGAACCTCCCTAGAAAGTCTTAAGTACAGAAAAATAGTCACCCTTTCCTTACATGTGTATCAACCACTGAGCTTTTGGTTAGATGAGACCAAGATTGTCAGAAATTATCTTGGGTTTTTTTGTAGGTTTTGCAGGAAAAGTAGATAATTACACAGCTCTATCATGCATGCTTCTGATCTGATCTCCCTGGGAATCTGTTAGGAATTAGCTGGGCAGTTGATGGCTTCCAGAGTGGCTGCTTACTGCTTATTTGTTTTATTTTTCACTGAAAACTTTACCAGTTGTTGCTATTTCCCACCAGAATCTGGAGCCTGTGCCCTTGGATGCAAACTGGGTGGCTGAATTCCTGAAAGCCAGTTCTGAGCAGGCTCCGTGCTGGGTGTTTTGAGGCTGCACTGATGGGAATTCACCCAAGGAAGAGGAAGCAGCTTTGGTTCTGTTTCTTTGGTTCTTCCTGTCTCTGTGCACGTTCTGTGCTCTGTCCCCTCGGTCTCTGTCACAGCAGAGTCCCACTGAAAGGTTACTGCAAGGTTAATGACTACGGTGAGGTCCTTTCTGAGTCAAAAAATAACTAAAATTAAACACCAATGATACCGAGATGGTTTTGGACTGAAGGTTTTTGAGATGTGGTTCTTCTTCAAGCTTTAAAGCGAGTATCAGTCTTACAGAGCCTCGATGCTTTCCGTTGGGTTTGCATGTTTTGCAATGTGCTTTATTTTCATTGCCAGAGGACATTTTTACATAGTCATTTGAATATATTTTTCTTTATTCAGCAAGTTTTCAGCATAAGTTTTCATTTGTATTACCATTCTGCTTATTAGTTTCCTCATTTCGCCATGTTTTTCATTGAAATCTCTATTATTTAGTCCCTGTGGGTGTGGGTCTGATTCCCCAGACTTTCTACTCTCCTGGTGACTTTGGTGGGAATTCTCCCTAGAGAAAACTTGCAGAAACCATCTGTGTAATTAAATCCATCTACTCCCTCATGAAAAACTCCTGTGCCTGCTCAGTGAATATAAAAACTTCTGAAAACAGATTGAGTGAAAGAAGAAACAGCACTGGAAGGGACCACCCAAAGTACTAGAACCAAAATAAGCATCATCCCTCTCCTTTTCCTTTATCCCAGAACTTGTGTCCATATTCCCACATGGAGGAAGAGGAAAAAATGCCACAGTTATTAATGATTGCCAGAGATCTTCTATAATACCAATTTTAAAAATTGTCAGATGTTTGGGCAAACCTTCTCCTCGGCAGCCTGTGAGGAGGGCAGGGGCTCTGCTCTCTCTGCTGTCCAGCTACAGTGATCTGGGCTAAATCTGTCCTCCCAAAGTCACGTTCCTGCTCTGGGGGTGAGGTTGTTCCCAGTGCTCTGCCTCACATCTGCTTGGCAGCTGAAGCCAAAGTTTCCCCTTTTTCTGTGGAATTCCGAGCCGTTGGCTCCACGAGGCAGTGTCAGGATGGATGACAGGAAATGAAAGTTGGGTTCTTTGGCCTTGGAGGAGGGTGCAGGGCAATCCATTGCTGAGGGAGGCCCAGGGGGAGGAAGCAGAAGGGGCTGCAGGTGGTCTGGTGTGTCCTGCGTGTGCGGGGCCACGACGTCCCGCTCGGAGAGAGGGGAGGATGCCACCAACCATCCCAGCTTGGGCCGGGCTCTGCTGGGCAGGGTTGGATGGCAGAGGGGCTGCAGGGCTTTGGTGACAAGGGGAGTTTCTCAGGGAAGCCTTAAAAACAGCAGAGAGGAAGTTTTGGCCAGAAGAGAGTCACACAAACAAGGGGTTTAACAGTGACCGGGGATTTATCTCGGCCGGTTCAACACGGGATGGATGTTCTGTGGTTCATTCCCAGGGAACTGAGGGAAAACAAGGTTGGCTTTTCAGGCACAGAACTGAAACGGGGAGGGGGTAGTGAAGGATTATAAACTGCTGGTTGCCAGGGGTTTTGAGGAGCAGCTGAGCTGCTCTCACCACTTGCTGTGGTCACACAAGACCATCGCTGAGCACGGCTGATCTCAGCCCACCTTCCACTGAGTTCATGGAACCAAAGCACCCAAGGACTTGATATCACAGGTGTGTTATGCAAAAATATGGTTGATTTGTTTTGGCATTGGTGGCAGGTGGAGTAGAAGGTGCTTCTATAAATAACTTCCATCATTTTTTGCAAGGGCTTAGTCAAGGCCAAGGAAATTTGAACTTTCTCTTCCAAAAGCTCTTTCTGAAGGCTGATAGTTTGGGGATGGATCTGACAGCTCCTGTATGAGGTGGGACTGGGCATTCACGGGTCTGAGGTGGAAACAAACCACAGTGTGGACAAAGGTGAATGTATTTTAGAATAACTGGAGACACAAACCCCACGTTTCTGCTTTCAGATTTAACAAATCAAGTGGAGACAACTGGGCTGCAGCTGCAGAAGGTGACGGCCGAGCTGGACCACTACAAGAAGCTGTTAATGTAAGGTTCCCATCCCTGGATCCTTCCCCACTGCACAGAAAGAGGCACCAAACCACTGCTGTCCACCAAGTGCTGCTTGTCACGTTGACTTGAGAAGGTTTTGACCAGCAGAGGAAATATTTTTTCCTCATGTTATGATTTCTAAGCAGTAGTGTTTTTACAAGGAAATGTAGTAACAGGACTAGGGGGAATGGCTTCCCAGTGCCAAAGGGCAGGGTTAGATGGGATATTGGAAGGAGTTCTTGTCTGGGAGGGTGGCACAGGTTGTCCAGAGAAGCTGGGCTGCCCCTGGATCCCTGGAAATGTCCAAGGCCAGGTTGGAGCAACCTGGGCCAGTGGAAGGTGTCCCTGCCCATGGCAGGGTGGAACAGGATGGCTTTAATGTCTCTTCCAACCCAAACCAGGCTGGGATTTGGGATTTTACACTGTAGGTTTGGGATAGAAGGTTTTTATTGCCATAAAACGAATCACAAAGTTTAGTATTTAATCAGTGGCTACAATTTCTTTCTTTATCTGCCCCCCAAGTGTGAGTTTGCTGTGACTCTGCCCCACACCCCATGTCCTGCCCCGCTGGAATTTCACTGTGTCATGCCTGTGTTTTAATGAAGAATGAGCAAAACCTAAATTAATAGAGCAAAAAAAAAGACTGTCACCAAAAATAGACTGTCATCCACAATAGAATGTCACCAACAATGGAATGTCATCTACAATAGAATGTCACCCACAACAGACTGTCACCAGCTCCTTGTCAGAGCCAACTGCAGCAGGTGCCTGGAAAGAGAAGCTCCCAGAGCTCCATCTCACTGTCCCAGCTCAAATATTTAGCTCAAGAGTGAGGAACTGGTTCTGCCAATGTCAAGACCAGCTGTCATCCCTCCTTTCCCATGTTTTCCTGAAATTTAAACAGGGTTCAGGCTGTTCTGCTCCGGACTTTCTGGTTTCAGTTCCTGTGTTCAGGGGTCTGACCACAACCGAGTGGCAAATATTTGGAATGCTTAGCAACAACGTATTTTAGTGATAATGTAAGGATTGAGTGTGGAAAAAAGATGTCATGGACATGGTTAAATAAACAGGGAGGGCTTTCCAAATGTAATATTAAAATTTCAATGCAATATGGGCACAATTTCATAAAATAACATATTCTATGTCTGTTTAAATGTAAATATGAAGTTTAACCATGGTTATTAATTGGTGAAATGATGACATAATGACACAAAACCTGCAGTTTCCAGCCCTTTCACCTACAAGATTGCTATTTGTTCAGTTTTATTAATTTTTCCCTCAAAACTTTCATAATTGTTTGCAACATTTGTGATCCTGCTCAGGCTGAGATGACAATGGAATTATGACAAATCTTACCTGGAGCTGAAAGAACTTCCTGTTTGTGGCCTTTTGACTGAAATAGAAAATGCAAGTTGGGTAATACACCCAGAAGTGATGTCCAGGTTGTGCAGGAGCAAAGGCTCATTTCTTTGGATAACACACTTTTTGGAATGTTTTTTAGGATGAAATCAACAGAACTTGAAGTCTGTCAAAATGAACTGAAAAAGATGAAATACGAAAACGGAATTTCTGAGTCAAGGTAAATGCTGAAATGATATTTCATAATAGCTTTTTCTGAACAGGAGAGCAAAAATGGTATGATTTTAAAGCAATTTTAGACAATATTTTTTCCTATTTTTCTGTGAAGTTATCAGATTTAACTTCTTAACGAATACATATGGGTTTTTTTGTCTAATATTTAATTTTCCATTTCTGTCTGTAACCAAGAATACAGTCACTGCAGTGCTGATACTTTCTTACTTCACCTGCAGGCTCACCAAGGAGCTCAAGGAAAAGGAGGAATCTCTTCTGATTTGCCAACAAGTCTGCAAACATTTACAGGAGGAAGTGGCTGAGAAGGAGAGGAAAGAAGAAGACCTGAAAAGAAGAACTGGGCGATCAGAGAGTGAACTGGAGACACTGAAAACTCTGCTGAGCCAAACAGAGGAGGAGGTGGTGATGCTGAAACAGGAGAGGTAATGGGAGCTGGGCTGAAGTGGTCCTGAAAATTCCTGACAGTTTGGAATTCATCAGATTGTTTTTTTAATTATTGAAAGAGAAACAAAACTTGAATGGTAAAAAAAAAGAAAAGAAAAAATCCTGCTAAAAAAAAATAGGAGGGAAAAAGCCCTGCTTGGCTCTCCAGGGCTTCAGCTCAAGCTTAATCAAACCCCTGAACACCCCTCTGGGGCAGCTGTTCCAGCTGTGCTGGAAATTTTACAAATGTAAAGAATTTACAAAAAAAAATTTAAAAAAATGTAAATTTACAAATTTACATTTACAAAACCCTCTTGGTGCCTCTTGGCATTTTGAAATGGTCACAACGAGCCCATGGTTGTCAGGGATGAAACTGGGTATGTAGATTATGGTCAAGGTAATTAAGAAGTGTGGATTTAGGTTGGTAAGTCTAAAGCAAAGGTGCTGAAAGGAGATCCCATTCCAGGGAAAATAACCCTCAGAAGCTCAGTGCTTTATTTTCCACATCTGACAAGTAATTCCAGGGAAAAAGACAGCTTTATTCATAGCTGAGAACCTTCAAAATCAGGCTGAACTGGTGGGAAGTTGCCCTTACACTTAACCAAGTACCAGATCATATCCAAGGGCCTGGAGTATTGGAATAGTTATGGCATTTTATGGTGTACAAGTTGCTAATAACATAAATTACAAGAATTTAAGCTCTCCAGGAGTTTTGCTTTACAAGGCATCACATAACAAACAGTAACTTAACAGCAGAAAGCACTCAGTGGTTTTAATTCCAAACACCCCGCAATTTTTTAATCAATGATAGCAGTTGTTCTAAGTGCTATTTCTGGTTTGAATAGTGTTAAGTTTTTCTGTGTTCTTCAAAATTTGACTTGAGAAATATTGAAGAAATATTAAGATGTCGTTTGAGGTGGAAGGAAGATGAGCTGCAGCATTTTCTGTGGAACATGGAATTGATGGAGCGAGTGGTGGCACTGTGGGAATGCTGAGGAGTGATCCTGCTGTGCCTCCAGGCAGGATTGCTGGGGGTTATTGCACAGAGTGCTGGACAAAAGGGAGGGGAATTGCACCCCTGTGGGTGGAGCTCATCCTCACATCCCCTTGGTGTGGTTTCCAGGGAGCTGATGGTGGTTTCCCACCAGACCAGGACGGAGCAGCTGCAGGAAGCGCTGAGGCAGAAGATGAGGAGTGAGGAGACCTGGAGGGAGAAGGTAACCCTGGATGGGCCCCTGGCAACCTCTGCCTCCTGCTTTATTTGGGGTATTTTCTGTTGTCACAGTGGTCACAGTGAGCACAGTGAGGCAGGGACTGATCTCCTCAAGTGCCAGGTGTCCTGAAATCCTGGGATCATGGAATGGTCTGGGTAGGAAGGGACTCAGCCAAAAATCAGTTGATTTCTGTCAGGAACACACGAGTCTTTGTTGCCCATGAACTCTGGGTTTGCTGGTTCCTCAGACCCATAAATTTACAGGAAATTTGTTTTGGGGAGCCTCCTATTTCCTAAACCATATTTAATGTATTTTGAAGTTCATAGAATCATAAAATCATGGACTGGTTTGGGTTGGAGGGACCTTAAAGCCCATCCAGTCCCACCCCCTGCCATGGGCAGGGACACTTTCCACTAGCCCAGGTTGCTCCAAGCCCTGTCCAACCTGGCCTTGGACACTTCCAGGGATCCAGGGGCAGCCACAACTTGTCAACGATATCCTTTGTACAAGGAGTTTTCCTGCCAGTCTCCTCCAGTGGGATTTGGGAAGCTGTTTACCATAAACAACTGCCACTGTGTCAACTGTGTTCTCCTCTGCAACTTCTGCCACGAGCACCAAAAAACCCCAAACTGAACACAGGAAATTAAAAAAAATATATATTTATATGTGAAGAATAATTTAAAAGCAGAGTTGAACAATAATTCTGACTTGTCTGATTTAATGCTGACATAATTGGTGACTGAAATGACTGTATTTTTTGCTTCAGTGGGTGATAAGTGTCTGAAAGCTTTCCTGAGTCTCTGGGAGATCTGGGGACTGGTAGCAATTAAGATCAGTTCCATCCCTTTGGAAACATCTTCACCTCCATGTCACAGGGTGTAATTTGGGAAGGAGATCACACTGGCTCCATAATCACAGAGTGTTGTTCAGCCTGACATGGGAACCAGATAAAGATTGGTGGGAGGCAGAGGGAGCAATTACAGCTTTGGGATCATTAAAATGCAGCACAGGGAAGGGCTCCAAAAATGTGCTCAGCAACCAAAAAATCAACAATGTGATAAAGGGACAATGGTTGGTTTGGGTCACTGTGCCATTGGGAGCAGCAAGTGGGCAAGATTTCTGTTTAAAATAGAGATAAACCAGGAATTGTTTTCATTTATTGTTATTATCATTAGTATAGTAATAATACTAATATATTATATCATTAAAATAATAACAATAAGAAGAAGAAGGAGGGGAAGGAGAAGAGGAGGAAGAAGAGTCTACTTTGAGGATCTTAAAAATATACCAATTTTAATCTAAACCTTAGTGGGGGATTTGCACCTATTCCACCCTATAGTTACCTCTATTTTGATTTTAAAAAATAATGAAAATATTTCCAGTTTATCTTTTCCCTCCAGAGAAAAGAGTTTAGGGAGATTAGTGTGTGAAATTAAGATAATTGTAATTAAGCTCATTCTGGGCTTTTCTTCTTTTAATAATTTGAAGTAATTGGGTTGGAGTTGTGCACTTGATGTGCCTCTCAGCCTGGTGCAATTAAATCCATTAGAACCCAGCCTGCACAAACAGAACATTAACATCCTGGGTCAGGAAAAGTATTTTCCTAAATACAGCCTTCAGTGTGTCCTCCAGAACCCAGGCTCTTCTGTTCAGGAAATGATGGCTGAACTTTCAGGTTTGAGTTTCTGATGTTAATTATTTGAGATGCTTTAAGGGCTGGGATGTTTTACCCAGAATTTGGAACTCGTTCACTTTGGGTTCTCCATTTTTTGAGCCTCGACTGGACAATGGCCCATTGGCAGAGCACAGGTGTCTGAGAGGTTCTGGGGAGGTTCCTCTGGTGCTCCTTTCCCTGGATTTCTGGTATTTCCAAGCTTTAAAGTCCCTCCCGACCCAACCCATTCCGTGACTTTGTGGCTGTGTCATTTTGCTGCCTTTGGAACTGGTGCCGACAGAGTTTCACCTCCAGAGCAAACCCCTCCAGCAGGATCATCTGGCTCAGGACCCAGCCAAGGGTTTTGTAATTCAGTGTGTTCATAGTGATTTAGTGTGAAGTCCAGCTGCCTAAATTTAGGGATCCAGAGCCGCTGGAGACTCCTGGGCTGTGACTCTGTGAGCTCTGGAGCAGGAGCGTTCCCTGGCCGGGCTCCAGTGGGTCGGAAGTGTTTGTTCAGTGCCCAGAATCTCAGGCTGCCAAATTCCCCATCACTTCCCTTAAGGCCCTGTTGGAAAGGGAATATATTAGAAGTTGGGCTGCTCTGTGTGACTGAAACCCTCTTGTTCCCCAGCTGGAAATGGATCTGGCCAAAGGAGAGGCTCGGCAGAAAGAGGCAATTCTAAAAGTCAAGGAGGAGGCCAGGGTGGAGCTGGACCTGGAGAGGCAGAAACAGCAGGAGCTGATCACAAAGTACCAGCGAGACCACGAGGAGCTGCAGAAGAAGGTGTGGAATGCTCAGGAGAAAACTCCCGTGGCAGCAGATCAGATAAAACTGTTGAAAACCAGAATGGGAAGGAATAAAACCCCCTTTATGTGTCATCCTCTGTCTAGATGATACAGTGTTTTTCCCCAGTCTAAATATAGGACCTATATTTAATTTATTTTTTTAATGGAACAGGCAAAAAATAACTATTCCAGTTCAAGTGAAATGGTGTGGAAGTTCTTTGTTGTCATATTTTCTCTTCCCATCTGTGTCCCTGGATTTCAATTTTCAATCTGACATCATTTTGCAAAACCTTGGGACTGTTTCAGACTATGGTGAGTTCCCACAAACCCATCCACGTGGTTTTTCCCCTTCCCAAAGGGCCAGTTCCCACCTTCTGGGTTCTGCTGGAGGTGGCACCAGGTGGGGTCCCAGCTTCTCAGAGCTCCAGATTCTTGAGTTTTATGTAGAAATTGAACAATTTTACCTATAACCTTCTCAAAGGATTTGGCACAATTCTTGAGAAATCTGAGGAAAAAGGAATTTGATGAAATTACACTGTTATTTAAAAGTTATGACATTGCACGGTGCTTTAAAGATGAAAAGAACACTTTGCCTTTGTTCACTTGACAAATATTTGGTTGTGATTTTAAGACCCTGAAGAAACACTGACTTGAAATTTTCCCATTTTTACCTCGATTTCTCTGTTTGGTCTTGAACATACTAATAAATCTCTGTTCTGAGTGTTGATTAATTACAGCTCTCTGACACCCTCTGAGGGCATTCTGTAAATTCAAAGCATTTTTTTCTCTCTGAGGACATGTGTGTTTGCATTTGTTGGTTTTTTTTCCTCAAGTCAACATTTGTCTGATATTAATTCTCTCTGTACAAAAATACTGACTGTAGATGAATGCAGGTTTTGTCTGATCTCATGCAGATACCAGGTTTAATATCCAGTGCCACCAAGAGCTTAAGGATGGAGACAGAAATCCTTGAGAAGAAGCTCCAGGATGCCCAGATGAAACTTGCAGAGAAAGATGGAGACAAGGAGAAAGAAATTCAGAGCCTTAAAAGACTGATCAGTGAACTTGAATTTCAGCTGACGATGGAAAAGAACAACAATGAATCATTTCTGGATAAACTGAGGAAAGAAATGAAGCACAAGTCAGATGAACTGGAAAAATTAACCCAGGAGAGGACACAGCTGATTCACAGCTTGAGTCAAGTCCAGGAGGAGGTAGGAACATGACCCAGGAAATGCCTGGCTATTTTTACTTGGAGACATGTGATTTCTAACATCATTCAAAGTATCTGTTTTTCAGACCAGAAAACCCATTGAAATGCAAAGATTCCTAGAGCAAGACCATGCTAATTTACTAAATACAGTAGATTACTAAATACAGGAAGTTTTAATTCAGCAAACACTTAAACTGGGGGTTTATTGTGTTTTATTGAACAATATTTATATTTTTCAAGTCCTGCAGGACATTTCTTTCTCAGCCTGTAGCCTCAGTTATGCTACACAAACATGAGTGAACAACAAAGAATTCCCCATGTTTTTGGAGTGGAAGTCATGGACATTTCTCACTTCCCACTCTTTGAACTGTGTCCCAGCTCCCCCCAGCCCAGCCACAGTTCCCTGACACAGGAATGCATGGAAATGACTCCACTGCAAAGAGGAGCTGGAGTGATGGATATTCTGACCTCAAGCATTTGCTGAATGCTTGGAATAGAATGGGAAGGGAGGAGAGAGCTGTGCTGCTCCATGAGAAATGTGCAGTCAGGGACTGCAGATAAGATTAGGCTGGAATGTCCAAAGCAATTCAGTGGCAGAAAAAAATTGGGAAACAGCGAAAATTAAACTCTTCAAAGTAAATTAGGGCCAGGGTTGGTATTTATGTCTTCCTTGGAAAAGGTTCAGGAACAGTGTGGGTGAATGGGAGGGATGTTGGCAGTGGGTCTGTCAGTCCTGCCCTGACCTGGGATGGGGACATGGATCAGGGGTGGCCTTGGCAGAGTGGTTGGACTCGATGGCCTTTCCAGCCCGAAGGATTCCATGATTGCCAACAGCTCGTGTCCTTCCATAAGGAGGGCTATGTAGGAAAGGGTCAGAAGGAGGTGGTGCAGTGACACTGAACGTTCCCAGGAGCAGCATTCCCAGCTCCCAGCCAGGCAGCAGAGCAGAGATAGCTCCCGAGCACTTCCCTCGGATTTCCCAGCGACTCCCGAGGGAGCGGCCAGGCTGGAGTGCCTGCCGTGTCCCGGGAGTGCCCCGGGAGGGC
>NW_021940571.1:1259031-1261210 GCF_001715985.3 Manacus vitellinus
TTTTTGTTGCAATAACGTTGGTTTGTCCATGGGTTTATTAATTGTGTAATGAAATGCTGTTTACCTTCCAAGAGCAGAAAAGTAGCAGAAGAGTCTCTCCAAGAGCAGCACATCTTCAGAGGTGGAATTAAAACCATGGAATCCCAGAAGGTCTGGGTTGGAAGAGACCTTAAAGCTCATCTAGTTCCAACCCCCTGCCAAAGGGCAGGGAATGATGGCCAATCCTCATAGAATCCGAGTTGGATGGGGGTTGGAGCAGCCTGGGCTAGTGGAAGGTGTCCCTGCCCATGGCAGGGGGTGGAATGAGATGAGCTCTAAGCTCCTTCCAGCCTAAGCCAGTCTGTGATTCCATGATTTAAAATCCAGGCTCTCATCCACCAGCTCCCTGTTTCTGTCCTGTGGCAGCAGCCATAGTAAAGTCTGTGTGGCCAGAGAGGATCAGCACGGAAAGTGAGGGGAGAGACACAGGACAACGTTTGGAACATGAGGGAAGGTCTGAACCCTGGATCCAAACCAGAAATATTTGGAGAACAAATATTTCCTTTCTCTCCCTCCCTCCCAGGAAGCCAGAGCTCCTGCTGCTCAGCAATGAGCAAAATACAGAAATGTCAGGAAAGCTCTTGGACTGGCCTAAAACCAGCTCCATGAATGTCTCCATGTCAGGGAGAGGTTACAGGCTGGTTTTGTCCCGGGGTTAAAGGCAGCAGCACAAAGTGCCCTGAGCATGTGGACACCTCATCACAGCACTGGATTTTTAGGAAATCGAGCTTCCTGCAGGGAATATTTCTCGCAGGAGTGGTGTCAGAGACCTTGCACTCCAGGACTCCTGGCATGAGGGAGCACTAAACAAATCTCCAGGCTTGGAACAGATCTGCCCCCGGGGCCGTGGCAGCATTCCAGCCCTTCCCTTGGAGAAAACATCCCATGGCACCAGGGTGTCGTGTCCTTCCCTGATGGACAGGCTTCTCTCTGCCCCTGTCAGAGCTGGTGCTGTTGCCTGATGTGGAACAGCAGTTCCTCCAGCCCTAAACCTTTCCCTGAAGGGTTAATCCCACCGTGCCAGGCCTGGTTCCTCTGGGCAGGGTCGGTGGTGCTGGTCTGGGGCTCTGTGTGGCACCAAACCTCACCCATGGCTTGGCCAAACCTCTCTTGGGGCCAAACCCATCCCTATTAAAGCTCCCAGGAGGGTGGAGCTGGGTGGGATCAGTCTCTTCTCCCAGATAACAAGTGCCAGGACAAGAGGGAGCAGTGGGATTTCAAGCAGTCAGTCAGGGCCTCATGGGGGACAGTTTTCCACTGAAAGTTGCCCAGAATTTAATGTTCTCCACAGAAAGAGTCCAGCCCATGGCTGGTCCTGCTGCTTCTCCAATAGGAAATTAGATTATCACTTACCACAGATGTGCTTCCCATGTGTGTCCAGCTTTCATTCCCACTGGGAAATCACAAATCAAAGTGCTGATGTGCCTCGTGGATTAAAGATGACGAAGAGCCCTTGCTCTGAGGTGTTGTAGGATCTGGGATCCAGCCTGTGCCTTGCAGGTGGAGTTTTTCCACAAAAGAAGAAATTAGACTGCAGGAAAAAAGCATCTTAATTTTTCTCAGCAGCATCAAAAGTGCATGAAATAGAAACTGGAGCCAGTTGATGCCACATATCATTAAAATATATTAACCAAAATAAAAGACAGACTGACTTCCTTTCACTGTGTGTTTTTAATACTGAAAAAAAAAAGAGCAGAAGAATGAAATTGGGGAAATTTCTGAGACACCCTCCCTTCAATTTTATTTTTTTTTAAATGGGGGCTTATTTACATCATGGAAATTGGATGTTGGATTTCATCTTTGCTGGTTACAGGTGGTTCAGTGTGTCCTGCTGGAGGAAGAATAAACTCCAAAAGCTGTTGTAACAGGGAGAAAACTATAAATTAATAGGCTGAGCACTAATGTGGAGCTTTCATCCTCCCAGCAGAGCACAAATGAATTGGGATGGGATAATGAAAAGGGCCCTGCCAGAGATTAATGTTGAAGAGATTTTGACACCAGAAATAAAATTTGTGTGGTGGAAAAAGGAGCATCTGGCATTGCCCTGTGAGTTGCTCCCAGCTCACGATAAGCCCTGAGCACATTTTTATATCTTCTAAAAATCAGTTGATTTCCAACTGTCAGAACAATGAGTCCTTTT
>NW_021940571.1:1262630-1282046 GCF_001715985.3 Manacus vitellinus
CAGGGGTGGAACTGGATGATCTTTAAATCTTCCAACACAAACCAGTCTGGGATTCAAGGATTCTATGGCACAGGACAGGGGTTGGCACCTCTCACCCAAAGCCCAGGGTCTGCTTTGGGGATTTTGTTTAAAGTAACACATCTTGGTCTTGTAATCAGCAAACCCCTGGGTTTTATCCTGTGCCCAGTGCTGCTCCCAGGGGATGCACAGCACCCATGGCAGGGTTCAGTTGGAGGCACTTGGATGTGCTTCAGGGGGCTGTTATCCCAGGAACCCCCCAGCACAGCTTCTTAAAATCTCTTACCTGGGGCGTTGAAAGGTTGGCTGGAGACACCTTCCCATCGAGCTGGCCTGTCCCAAGGTCACTGTCACCAGCTCTCGTCCTTGGCTGCTGAGGGGAAGGGTGTCAGTGCTGCCTTTGTGTTCCCAGGCTGTTATCCCCGTGTTGGCTTCGCTGTTGCCAAGGGAACCCACGAGGAGTCCTAAAACAAAAACAGCCGCGAGCCATCCCATTAACACGGGCAGACAGATCTCCCCAAACCAGAACCAGATGTCAGAGATAACATCTCTGTTTGTTGCTTGCGGTTTCCTTGATGGCAAACGACTACTGTGCTCTCATCCTGCGTGTCCTGCTCGTCCAGAACATCGTGTGGATACAAACACTGAGCGCTGGGAATGCTGGCCCGGGGCCCCGGCAGAGACACCGCGGGGGGAGCGGGAGGGAGGGAGGATGTTGTCGGTGCAGAGAGGGGGTGATTTATTCCCGCCAAAGGAGCAGCAGCGACAGCCCCAGCCCTCCCCCTCCACGGTGTGTCACCAGAGCAGGTGTCTCCTCAGCATGGGGGGGAATTCTGAGCCAGCTCCAGCTGACTCGAGATGCTGAGGGTGTTTGTTTTTCAGAGAAGTCGTGGCATAGAAAAGCCTTCAGATTCTGAACAAAGCCTCGGCTTCCCAGCCCCAAATCACTCCAACCTGGGAGCTCAGGCCCCCGGGTGCCAGCTCCTGGTCACCCCACACCAGGTCCCAGGCAGGAAGGTATTTTGGGAAGATGCACCAATCACTGGATGGGTGTGTTTGAACCGGTGAGAGCCCTGCAGTGGATTCACGTGGTTTAAGATCCTTTTGCTGTTGATTTCCCCTCTTGGCTCCTTTCTGAGCACAGAGCACACACCAGGAGCTGCCCAGGACCTGCAACTGCCTCAGTGGGATCAAAAGCCCTGCTCCACTCACCTGGACTTCACTGGGGCACAGAAACCCTTCCCCAGCAGGATTGGTAAGGCCCCAGGAGACTCAGTTATTATCCTTCCCACGGCTGTTTCCTCTCAGCTATCAGAGCTCTGGGGGAACAGCAGGACCAGGCCAACAGCTCTGCTCAATCCCTGTTGTATTTCCTGGGGCTCTCTCTGCAGTAGCTGCTGGGAAATGATTTCCTTGACAGAAATCATGGCCCCTGGGAGCTGCTCCACAATGCTGGTGGAGGGAGGGGCAGGTCCTGTCCCCACACCTTCCACAGACCAGGTTGCTCCAAGCCCAGTCCAACCTGGCCTTGGACACTTCCTGGGATGGGGCAGCCACAGCTTCCCTGGGAAACTTGTGCCAGGCCCTCGGGGAGCTCAGCTGTGCTGAGTGACCCCACTGTAACCCTCCCTGCAGGGTAATTCAGGCTGACCCCCCAGCTGGCACAGCCCAGCACAGGGAGTGTTACACCGGCTGTCACTGGTCAGCACTGGGGGATCTCACATGGCTGGTGGGTGACATCACCCCTCGAGGCTTCCCATCCATCCCCACAGCTGGAATTCGGGTAGCAGCTGACTGTCTGACCCCCTGCATGGGGCTGCCCCGGGGCAGGACCCTGTCCCCTCCCTGCCGGCTCTCCTGGGGGTTGCTGTGCGGGGCTCCGGCAGAGCCCGGGAATGCTCAGCAGGGAATGCTCAGCAGGGAATGCTCAGCTGGGAATGCTCAGCTGGGCTCTGCAACACTTCCACCTACAGAACGAACCCTGAATGGCAGCGGGAGCAGCGGCAGCATTCCCGGGAGTGAAGGGTGCCCAGCATTCCCGGGAGTGGGTGTTCACAGCATTCCCGGGAGTGAGGGGTGCCCAGCATTCCCGGGAATGGGCGTTCACAGCATTCCCGGGAGTGAGGGGTGCCCAGCATTCCCGGGAATGGGTGTTCACAGCATTCCCGGGATCCCCAGCGGTGTTGGGACTGCTTGAGGTGGGTCCATGAGCCCCTTGTCCTCTCCAGCAAACCCATGACAAGGGATTTTCTACCCTAAGACAAAAATGGTAACTTTTGTCAATTTTCCCCCTCTACTGCAATATAAGGACTTTTTTTCAGGCCAGCTTTGCTAATTTCAACTTGTTTTGTTTTGAGCTGCCCTGCTGGGCTGTGCCCAGGCAGGAGGTGGGGATGGAGAGCTGTTGCCTTTGCAGGAGTGTTTTCCCCTCTGATTGCCAGAGCTCTGCTGTGCCACAGCCATAGGTTTGTTTCCTGCCCCAAAGAGCCTGGAAGCAACAACCTTGTGCTTTGGAGCAGGGAGCACTGGGGAGCACGGACAGGAGAGCCACGAGCTTGGACGTTTGTGGATGGCCTGATGGGAAATGATGGATTTCATGAACATTCCCTGGCAGGAGCAGCAACCAGGGGAAGATTTCCTGGAAAAGGGACCCTTATCAGTGTGTGCTGTTGCTGCTGTCACTCACCTGTGGGGTTTGGGGGTGGCCAAAGCCCTGACAGGGACCTCTTGGGTCAATTCCCATCAGGAATATCCTTATGTTGTTCTTTTTTTTCCTTCCCAAACCATCCAAAGCTCCTGGTCCAGGTTCATCCTTCCAAGGCTTGTGACAAAGCTGAAAGGGAAGGACAGAACAGTCTGAATGTAAATCCCTTCAAACATTTGCAGCACTTTGTTGACAATTAGTCAAAACATTGTAACAAACCTCTTTCCCTGAGGAAAAGCAACTCTGAGGGTGAGACCAACCCCCCCAAGCCCCTGTGCCCCCAGAGAACTGCTCAGCTGGGACAGACGTGTCCCCCTGTCCCTGTGGGTCCCAGGTTGTCAGAGCTCTGGCAGCACCTGATTCCCATCAGCCTGTCAGGCAGTGCAGGAATACTCTGGTTTTCCCAGGGAACTGTCCCCGTGGCACCACAGTGGGTGCCACACTCGGTGCCACACAGGTGTCCCCACCCTGTCCCCCCTGCCAAGCCCCTCTCACCATCCTGCTCCCCTTTCCCTCTGGATTGCAGCTCCCACGGGCAGCTCGAGGCTCGCAGTCAGGTGCTGTTGGAGCTGGTTTTCCTGGATCCATCCCAGCCAGGGGACTGTGCCTCAGGGTGAGACACAGCTCCCATTCCTGCCTCCCCCAGCTGCCATTCCCAGGAGGGCTCCACTCTGCCAGTGCTCAGCCAACATTTGCCCGTGACCATCTGGGCTTGAGGCTCAGCCTGAGCCACCTCTGCCAGCTGTGACAGCCCTGGAGACACCACCCATGAAAATCCTGGGGAAGATGGACAGGAAGGACCAAAATCTTAATTCCTGGTGCTTCACCTGCCCACTCCACTCCTGCACTGGGCAGGACAAAGCCCCTGCATGTGACAATCAGGGCAGTGAGACACCAAAGGTCAGTGCTGGGCACTCGAAGCTCTGTCTCACTTCTCAAACACATCCATCAGTGTTTTTTCCCCCTGCCTGGGTCTGCAGGGAAGCAGAGCTGGGGGCTCCAGGCAGGAGCTGTGGTGAGGCCCTCCTGCTGCTTGGAGGCTTCTGGATGTCAGAGGTGTTTGTGCTGCTGGAGATTCCCCTTAGTGACCCAAGAACGTGGAAGACACTGAGGAATTTAAAAATAACAAATCTTAAAGAAAAATCCCTGTCAGCCACTGAGAGAGGTGAGTGCAGCCCCGAGGGACGCTGGGGGTCAGTGTGATTGAAGCCAACCAGCCCTCTCAGGGGATTCATTTCAGTGATGTAGAGCTCAGGGAACACACACGGCCCTTCAAAGGCTCGGCAGAGACATCGACTGTCACGGTGAGATTTCTGGCTGTCGTGCCCAGCAGGGCCTTGACAAGTCCTCCAGGAACAGGGGCATTAAGGGGCTGCAGCCCCTCAGAACCATCACCCTGCCAGAGTTCTCCCCCCACAGAGCCCACGAGCAAGGGGCCCAGGCAGTGACTCAGCTCACCCACAGTGGGCTCCTCCTCCTGACAGCTCTGACCTGGAACTCCTGGCGTTGGGAAAGTCCTGCTGCTTTTACCTCAGCAACCACCAACCCCAGAGCCCACAGCTGGCAGAGCTCTTGGGTGGCTGAGGCCACCATGCATCACTTCATCCACCACTGGCTGGAGAGTTTTTTCCCCATGGAGAGAACAGCAAACCTCTCGTCGCCTGTCAGGGAGCAGATGGTGTGTGGCTGTTCATCTCCAGCTGTTCCAGCTCCACGTTGCAGGTCCATCTCTGCCCAGCACTGGAAGCACAGAGGGTTGTTAGTGCTCACACACACAGAGCTGAGCCCCCAGTGTCACCCCCACACCCAAACCCCCAGTCCAAGGGAGCTCCAGGCAATCCTGCTGCTCCTGCAGCCCTGGGATTCCACTGTTGCCCTCGACTATCCGAGCACTGGGATCTGGGGGAAAAGCTACTCTTGTTGTCATGGCAACAAATGTATTTTCCTGAAAGCAACACACACAAAACACAGTTATTACAGATTAAAAACCCACGGTGGTAACCAAGAAACAGAGAAGACATTTTCTCTTCTCCCTTTCGAAAATACACGCTCACTTTTGCATTTCCAGGGCGCAGCTGCAGCCGGGGCCCAGCAGGACACAGGGCAGGAAAGCTCCAGCTCAGGAAGGTTCTGCTCAGCCGGTTTCCCTCTCCTATTTGAGGCCTGCAGGGTGTGGGCACCCAGGCTGGCACTGCTCCCACAGTCCCAGGGGCCAGACCTGCCCCCACCTGGGCTCTGCAGCTCAACATTCCAGCCAGGTCACCCTCGGCAGGGAAGTGGAGAGGCACTGAGGGAGGGAAAAGGTCTTTCCATGCCAGACTCTGGGTCAGCAAGGACAGCAAACTCCTCACCACTGCGGGTTTCAGGTCTTGGTACCACCTGAGCAGCAGCTGTAGGGATCAGACCCAGTTCCTCCTCACCCCTTCCCTCTCTCCTTTCCCTGGCACTGGAGCTGTCCCACCCCAGGACACAGCTCCAGCAGCAGGACACAGTGAGGAGCTCCCAGCAGCTCCTGCTTTCAGTGCAGCACAGGGAATGTGTCTGAGCTTCCCAAGCTGTGTCAGCATGACCCTTGCAGGGGTGGCCCTGCTCAGCTGAAAGCTGTGTCAGCACTTCACCTGCAAGAGGATCCCTCCTTCCCCTGCCAGCATCCTGCCACTGCAATGAAAGATGGGAAATAAAACCCCAAACCTGATCCCTCCAGGCCTTTGGAACAGCTGACGCAGCTCCTGCCCTCTGCCCCACAGAGTTGAGAGGGACAGGGACACCCCAAACTCCCAGGGCAGCTGACAGAGCAGGACACCCATCCCTGGCTCCTCCCACTGAACTTCAGAGAGGTCCATGGTCATTTATTCCAACTGCTGCCTGGCCTCCCTGGGAAGGACAAACATCTAAAGCTTTCCCAGTTTACCCACCATGTCCCACTCAGGCACAGCACTCAAGGCCAGGGTGTGTAAGAAAAGTAAGTTTAGTTCCAACACATTTGGCATCCAACAGGCAGTAAAAAAAAAAAAAAAGCTTTATATTTTATTTCTTGTAAAAATCTTTCAACACATGCAGACTAAAACCAGTGTAAGAAAGTCTCCACCATTGTTTAAACAAATAACTATACTTAAATATAAGCGTCTGCAATTGACTGGTATAAAAATAAGGTAGGTTTTGCTTTTTTACAGAAATCCTGTCTCCAGTTCTCAGCTCAATAAACAATACACAGCTCTAATACATACAACGAACCTGATCATGGTTTTCCACCCCTTGGATACTGCTAAGGTATTATGTGCAAAAAGTTGGTAACAGTTCCTGTCCCAAAAGAAAAAACAAACAAAAGTCTTCCGCCCCTCTTGGCAAAGGAGCCCCGGGGCCCAAGTCCCTCCAAACCTGGCAGGGGCTGTGCAGTGCCACAGTTCTGTGCCCGGGGGCTCAGCGCCGGTGCCGCCCGTGCCCCGAGCGGCCGCTGCCGTGGTGCTTCCCCTTGTGGGAGCGCTCGAAGGAGCGGGAGCGCTCGCGCCGCTCCCGGTGGTGGCTCCGCTCGTGCCGGTGCTTCTTGGCGGCCTCCGAGTGATCCCTGGACTTGCTCTGGGAGCGGGAGCGGGATTTTTTCCGCTTGTGGCCGTGTCTGTTGGCGCCCTTGAGCTCCTCGCGGCCGTGCTTGGCCTTGAGGTGCGGGGAGCCGTGGTTGTGGTGCCGCCGGGGGCTCCCGCTGTGGCTGCGCGAGCGGCTCCGCGACCGCGAGCTGTAGGTGCCCGACAGGCTGCGCCGGTTGTTGTAGCTGCGGGAGAGGGGCAGTTAGAACGGGCCTTCCACACGGGGAAACAACAACCAAACCACAGCAAAGGGGCGCGAGGCACTGAGGAGAAGTCAGAGGGCTGTTTTTTCCCCACGGGACTACAATAAGGAAGGACAGTGTATATTCCCCAAATGTAGCAGCCTGGGCTAGTGGAAGGTGGACCCTGCCCATGGCAGGGGGTTGGACTGCATAGGCTTTATGGTCCTTCCAACCCAAACCAGTCTGGGATTCTTTTAGTTGAGCTCATTTAAAAATAAACAGCCCAAACCAAACCCAGAATGCAGCACCTTTTGAGATTTTTCCACCTTGTCAAGAATCTCCCCTCAACACCAGCTCACAAACTGCTTATTGCCCTTTTCCCTCAGTGATCTCACAGGGATACTTTGGGGAACCCTTCACTGACATCCAAGTTGGCAGCTTCCAACTTGGATATGAGCCTGAAGATTCTTCAAAAGTATGTATTTATGAAGGCAGGAGCACTCCCTGCATCCCCCTCTTCCCACCACAGGAGAGGGGCAGAGCCCTGAAGAGCCGGGCAGAGCACCAGGGAGCACTGACACCACAAAGCTGCCACACGTCTAACTGGTCCTGTGGCACTTCTCACCCCTTCCACGGGCACTGTGTGCCCAGACTGCTCCCATTTGTGATGGGATCCTGATGGAACTGAGCCTGCCAATAGCCCCCGAAGCCCCTGCCCCATCCTGCCCTCCCCAGAGCCCCCACTCACTGCCGCCGCTCGGCCGTGTCGCGAGCGAGACCGAGACTTTGCCCTCGCCCGGGCCCGCCTGCCGCTCCTGCTGCTTCGACTTCTCTTGCTTTCTTTTCTCAAGCTGGAGGGGGGCAAAAACAAACCAGGCTTGCACTTCTGAGGCACTTGTTACTCACTACTGAAGGAGCTCAGCAGTGGCTCGCTGTACTTTAGTTAAAGAAAGCATTTTTACTCAAGTATTCTCTTTACCAGGAGAGGTTTTACCTACCCATTGTAAGGGCTCTTGGAGGTTTGCTGCCTCTCCTCTGGCTCCTTTTTAATGGTTTTGGTATTCACAGACACTGGTGATTTCTCTTCAGCTTTTACTTCTCTCGGGGAAGCTGAGAATTGAATTTAAATTCAAAATTAGCTATTTATTCATCCTTTGTCATGAACATACTGTACGTCCCTTAAACACCTGTACCAGTATCTGCACTAAATGTAGATACAAACTCAGTAGCTACTATTTCGTTCCATCTTTCCATTTTTAGTTCGTTCCTGCAGCAGGATGTTCATGGGGAGACCCATAATGTGAAGCCAAGTGACAGCAGAGGAGTAAGAGCACTGTGACTCCACACCACACAGCCAGGCTCACCTTCATCCACCAGAGGCCAAAAGGCACAAAATAAAAGCTGCCCTTATGGCCCACAGATACAGAGCTTGTTACTTGGACAATAATTTCCAATGTTACAGAAAGGATTAAGACTGAACAGCAAACTGCAGCTAAGTGTGTTTAGCTCATAAGTGACTGTCTTTACAGAGATGGATTCACCTCTCATGGAAGGGCTGCTAAGCCCAAAAGAGTTCCTGCTTTCCAACACCCCCAGCCTTGGCTCCCACCTCACATTCTTTGTCCATGAGAAATTCACACTTGCCAGGTCAAACCCTCTGAAAACTCCGACTCTTCAGAAGGAACTGTGACAGTGCTGCTCCTCACAACACATGCCCAAGCTTCTGCACAGCCACAGACAGACCAGGCCCTGAGCCTTCTCTGCCTCACCACCACCACTGGGTCAAGGCCTGTGAGGGCCTTTGAACCCCCCTGGCACTTCACAGCTCAAAAGCAGCAGCAGGAGACGTGAAAGCACCAAGACAAACCATCAGACTTCTGACAGACAGGCTGGTTCAAAATAGGTGATACAGTTTATTCCCTCTGGTGCCAAGACTGTGCTGTGCCTTTCCCTCCTCCATTTCCTGACCACCAGCTGCCTGCCTTCATCCCACTGAACAGTTGCCAAGTGCATTAAAAAAGGCAGAGAAAGCCATTTTCAGAGACACCTGCAGCAAAAGGAGCCATGAAGGCCATTGCAACATCCCCCAAACTGAATCCAGAGTCTCTCTTCACACCATGTAACACACACCAACTCCTGTCTCATGAAGGGTGCATGTCATTAATAGATCACTCTCCCACCTGTGGAAGTATGGAGTAAAGTATCCCTTTTCCCTATAATGTTATTTCAAGGTATTGAAAATGGTTTTAAAATCTATGTTTGAAAAAAAAAAAAAAAAGATTTGCCTTGCTGCTTAGTTCTGTGAGGGAGCCTAAACTGTCCCAGCAGTTAGAGAAGCAAACCTGCCTTTTTTTTTTTTTAACTACCCTGGGACACAGATTTAGTTACTTATCAAAGTGTTATGCAAGTTCCTATTCAGAAAACAAACTTACATGGTTTGGATGCAGGAGAAAAGCCACCCAGTGTCGACAGTGCTGGAGTTCCATCTGGATTTAAACCTTTTGCCTTCAGTTTAGCTTCCTGCAGTGCCATTTTCCTCTTTTCTACTTCTTTATCCAGAAACTCATAATTAGGCTGTGGAAGTAACAATGAGGTCAGAGGTTGAGCTAATGCAATTTGTATTTTTATCTCATTTCTGAAAAATACTCAGCTGGCTTTAATCATCTGTCCAGTAATGGGGGTAATTTCTGGAATTTGTTCTCACACCCCCCTCACGGGAGCCTTTCCCATTAGTAGATCCGTATTCCAGCATTCCCAAACTTTTGGAGAGCCATAACTCAGCTCAAGCTGCACTAAACACAGAGCAGGAAAACCAAACACCTCAAACTTACCTTTTTTCTGGTATAAAGCTTGAGAGTGGTCAGGCAGATCTCCTGAATCTCCTCTTCCGTGGTGCCAAAGAGCAGGAACCAGTGAGGGCGAGTGGGCAGCGGAATCTGAAACCCAAACAACCAGCAACAGGGATTACAGCCCAGGCTTTTGTTTTCAATGTCTGCATGAATTCTGTTGGAAGCAGCCCCCCAGCAATGCGAGGCAGTGCTCACCTGCAGGGCCCTGGCAGCCAGGTAAATGCAAGCACACGCGATGGTCTCGGGCTGAAAGCGAACAAACACGTTTGTCCGGAGGCTGTCGTTCATGTAATTCCTAAAAACACACAGCGTGAAAGGTTGGATCTCTGCTTTACTTTTTATTTATTTTTTTTTTTAGAGGATAACAATACTGGAGACTCAATTGACTTTATTATTTTTTCTGTTATGATGTTAAACATTTGGTTGCTGTGGAACTGTGGTATTTGGTGTTGACGTGTCACTTTGTAACAGTCTGCACCTTGGCACTGTTTGAAACCCCAGTGCAACAATGTGTAGTAGCAAATGCCAGCAGCACTTCATGGCTGCTTCCTTGGTTCGGTTATCCCAAAATGTCCAGAGCTCACAACCTAACAAGTACTTTGCATCTGTCCAGCTGTTTGCCTCAGACACCAGTGGTGCTGTATTTAAAAACCAATATAAAACCCAGGTGCAAGCAGGAAAGCAGTGTATTTGCAACCTACCATCTTCCAGAGGCAACCTAGGCAGTTCATAAAACACTGACTGCACTTAAGTTTTGTGTGCCTCGAGTCCCACTAACTTCATCCAGAGAGAGGCATCCCATTAGCTCACTGAGTGGTGGAAAGAGACCTGTGAGTTAGTCAGGGCCACCACTCCCCTGAGCTCCTGGTCTGGCACAGGGGGGGCACTACCAAGCAACACATGCTGGGAGATACAATAACAGCAGAGACCTCCATGGATTTCTAAGTTCCCAAGCTATGGGAGAGAGAGGAACAGCAGTTCAGTCAGCATTGACTCTCCAACCCCCATGCCCAGTATGGCTCTACGTGAACATGCTGCATGCACTGAAATCCTCTCTGGAACTCAAGTTTAGCCAAATGAACCAAGTAACCGTCGGCAGATTGTCCCCCGCGTGTCCTTTAAACACTACAGCATACAGCAGGTAGGAACAAAGACATTCAGAGACAGTTGGAACAGTTACTTCTGGAAACAAATATACAAATCCTTGGCACCCCTCCGCACTCGGAGGTGCTGCCCGCTGGATCACGGCAGTGAGTCTCGGATGAGAGCTTGCACTGGCTTGGCTGGAGAGAAGGGCAGCCAAACCGGCCATCCCCAGGTCAGGGCTGAGGTGCAGAGGGCAGAGCTCTATGACTTACCATCAGGGACTACCCTTCAATCAAAGAGTAGAAAAAAGAACAAAGTTAAATTGAGTCCTCCATGACTGCGCTGCAATCAAGCCATGAAAATAGTGAGCAGAAACAAGCACCACAATGTTTTCAAAGCGTGTGTTTGGGTAGGAACTTACAGCTCATTGCTTTGCATAGGGATCATCAGGCTTGTTATTTCTGCTACTATTTTCCTGGCTAGGAAAAGAATGGAAAATAACTTACCAGGCTGTCTGTACCAGGGTTTGATTACGTTCACATTCTAGGACTTGTAAATACATAACAATGATCTGAGAAATAAGGGGGGGAAGAGAAAAGAGACTCGGTTTTAACTCATAAAGCAAGATGAAGTAAATATGTATGTAAATACATATTTTTAAAATCAAATAGTACTCCCAAACAATGGGGGCTCCTTTTCTAAGCACACACTGTAAGCTTTCATGCCACAGAATATGCTGAGTTGGAAGGGACCCACAAGGACCACTGAGTCCAACTCTCAGCCCTGCCCAGGACCATCCCCAAGAGTCTTCCCATCATGTTCAGACAACTGGTTAAGATTTCTCAAAACCAGCCACCACCTTTAACCCTTCCCAAGGCAGCAATTTCAACCCAAGTCAATATGACTGTTTGCCTGAGTACTCTGGCAAAAACATTAATAACAACTACAGAGGGACAAAGAGAAGAATGCAGGTCATTCTGACACCTGTGTTTCTCGTTCCACAGCTCACAGTGATGCCACCAAGGTAGAGTAATAGATACAATTAGATTACTTTTGAGAACTCACCTTATGAGGATGCTTGACATGAACACAAAATCCCAACTCCTTCAGTACCCTCCTTTCTGCTTTGATTACTTGATTTTTGGTGTTTATGTAGTTCTGATCAAGTATCAGGGGGCTTGGAGTCCTATAGTTTGCAAGAAATAAAATCAAAACTGTTTTGCATATCCAAAAATAACGGCAACTCTGTTTTCCCTTCCAACCAACTAATGGCAACAGAAACCGGTTTTCAACTCCTGCAAGCAAGTTTAAGCATTAATCTTGTGCTGTCCAAGTTTAGATAAACTAGTTTAGTTGCTGCTTTTGACTAGCTACAGATTAGATGGCTGAGATAAAAAATAGCCTTCTGCTGCTGTGTATGCAAACTACACTGCTCCAGCTGCTGGGAGGAGCTGCTTGGCAGGAAGGATCCCAAAGAACCTTCCTCTCCATGGCAGAGGTGGAGGAAGGAATGTGACACAACTGCCTTTGCCAGGCAGGACTTCAAAGCAGAAGTAAGGCAGAACAGGGTTTTTCCTAATTAATACTGAAGTAGCAACTTGTGCTTTAGAAATTGCAGTTTCCTACAAACTGAAGAGAAGATTATTCAGCCTTCAGAGAACAAGGCAGCCCTGGCTCTGTGGTGTGTGAAAAGCTGAGTAAAGCACAGAATTTCCTCTCTGAAGGGTGACAGATCTCCCTGCACCCCTCACCAGTGGGTACCATGGATATCCCTGCTGCTGTTTGCATTTCCAAAACAAGAGCTCATTCCACAAAAAGATTTCAAACTCTAGCACTGTCTAGTCCTAATTCCTTTCAAATCCAACACCTGAACTCTCCAAAGCACTTTGACCTCAAATGACTTGCTGTGCACTTCATGCACAAGTGTCACGCTCCATTTCATATCCTTTGCTTTGCCCATGCTTAGACTTGACCTTTCAACATTCCACTCTGGATATTTGAATCCATTTCCTCCTGAAGACAGATCAGCTTTTTCCCCTGTAATGTCTCACACATTCCATGTGCTTTCCAAAGCAGAAAAACGTTTTCAGAGCTCCTTATGCTCCAATAAACCACAGTCTGTGTATATGATACACCCATTACATTACCTTCAAAAGAAAAAAAAAAGTAATGCAAAGTGGATTCAAAATACAGCTTTTGTTGTATCAGGTAAAATATTTCACTCCTAACTTGCAAATTCCATGAGTGGATCTCACTTCTCTTCCCTGACAGGTCACAGAGCACATAAAACACTCCAAACCAAGGTTCTCACCCCAGGATAAAAAAGGGCTGATTTAATTACAAGGCTGGACAAGGAGCTTCCCAACTTCCATAATCCAGTTTATGGCATGACTCCTGCAGTCACCTGGACAGCTATTGGTTGTCATTGGCAAAGGACACAGCAAACCATCCACTTCCTCAAGAAAAGCACAATGTTGTACAATTTGAAGCACAAGCTCCCCTCTCTTCCCAAGGGGCAGAGAAGCAGCTCCCAGCTCTGGAAGGAACTACTGCAGCTTTTTGGTGCCAGGAAGGACCTACAACTCCAGCACCAGCCTTACTCTTCCTGTTTGCTAAGAAATGCCACGTTTTCCACTTACATGAAGGTAACTTCTCCAGTTAAGCATTACTCTCACTCAGCAGGGCAACGTTACAGTTTGCCACTTCAGCTACTCCAAATAAATCCAGTCAGAATAGGGGGAGTTTTTTGTTTTGAGGGTTTTTTTGGCTGGTTATTTTGTTTCCTCCCCCCCATAAATTAACTGGAAAGCAAGAACATTTCAAGCTTATTTAAGGCAACTTCAGTGAGAGGCTGATGTTATCTGAACACTCCAGCAGGCTGAACACAGTGCTCTGGAGCGAGAATGGGAAAACCAAGCTCAAGTTCTTTCAATCAGTGAAACTGAGTAACTTCCAATTCGTTCCAATCAATTATACTGGGGTTTATAACAATATTTCCTCCAGTATTGCTCTCCACAATTTTATCCAGAGATCACTGGCACTAACAGGATCTGCAAAGCATCATCCAGAGCGAGTTCAGGTGCCCAGGCTCAGTTTAGCAGAACACTTCCTCAGAGGTGGGACACCTGGGATCATGGATTTAAGGCAGCCATGACTTCCAGTCTATCAGAAACACCATCAGTCAGACAACACGGCTGCACAGGATCCTCCACCACCCCACATTCCACATGGCCCTGCATTCCCAGACAGCTGTGTAAGGAAGTTAAGGCAGCTCCAGGGGCAGCAGGACAGACATGAGCCTCACTGTATGTTAGTTTTTCACTGTCCTTCCCCAGGGCCATGGGATCAGCACCAACAGTTCACCCTTAGCACATGTTCCACAGGCAAGAGACAGGAAACCCAACAGCCCAAGTGGGCTTTGCTTTACTCTGGTGTCCCACGTTACTCAGGTCACAAATTCCACAGACCTACAGCTCTAAGGAAGCCACGAAAAACATCAGTTTGTCAGGTAGTGTTTCCAGAAATAAAGACTTTTATCCACTTATGGAAAAATAAAAATCTGCAGAGATTTAAGTGCTTTACTGCACTTTATTACTGGCAAAGTCAAGTTCTCCACCGTATTAAGATTCACCAATATAGCACTTTTGGCATGAACTCTGAAGTGGTGGTAAACAATTATTTACAAGGTGGAAACTTCAGAGACTTCCCTTTGGAAAATTTTTTTGCTTTCTACTAAATAAAAAGAGGAACTTTGCTACTGCATTTGCTGCACTTAGTTCTCAGTCCAAGAATTATTTTAGGTCCAAGTAACAAACCAGAGAAAAGTAACTTATAACCTTATGTATGAAATATATAAATCATGACCTTCAAGCCCTGGATAGCCAAGGAATATTGCAAATTCTTACTCTGAGTCTGTTTTATAGCACTAGAGCTCCAGGCAAGACTTTATCATTAACAACAGAGCACACAGTGTCCCCTCTGGGGAGCCAATCCAACACTCGGATGCAACACTTGATTGGGATTAAGATTGTGTAACAACCCAACAGATTAACACACTCTGTAATGTGCTTGTAACAACAAATAAATTACAAATACCCGTTTTTAGAAATCACTCTGACAAATGAGACCTAAGTTCTCAACACAGCTGCAACTTCACTGGATGTAATATTAAACTTTGATGTCTTTGGGATGACTAATCCATTAGAGGAACAGTGCCCTGCGTGTAATTATGGCCACATGGAGCAAAGTACTTCTGACAAGTACAGCACAACAGCGGCGTCTCGTTTCACAGACCGGAGCTCTGTTAAGCTGGTCAATATAAAAACACGAGTTCTGCTTGTCTCCAAGGTCATAAATCCAAGCAGCACAGACTTGCAGGGCAGTTTGAAGAGCACTAAGCGTGTAATGTTAATGCAGCCACTTCCAAACCCACTGCAGGGACCCGTGTCCTGCACCTGAGCGTCTCAAAGCGCCCCGTGTGAGGTTACAGCACGACACCAGTCACATTTGGTTCCAGTCTCAGGACTTTCTGCAGCTTTCAAGCACATTTAGAAAAAACAAAAGCAACTTCGAGCTACATTCTACAAGATAAACAACAGTTGCACTTTGCTCAGAACACATGTTTTGGCACACAGTTATTTAAAAGCAGTTTTTCCACAGTACGAGCTTTTCTCCATGCACACAAACATTTTACATGCAGTTCTACATCACATTTGCTCGTCAGAAATTCAAAAGAAAATATGCTTGTCCAAAACACTTATTTAGCTTTTTCTTACTTCTCAGCATTAGAAATACCACCTCTAGTTGACTACATGTCTCATAAAAAGAAAATTCCAATGCAATTCCCAGTTCTGCAAACAGGTACATAGAAAGGACTGCTTACATCGTAACTGGTGTAAATTTACAAATTCAAGATTTCTGTATCCTTGTTTTACTATGAATTCAAACTGCAATTATACAGAGCCAGAAAGTGGAACTAAGAACCCAAAACTGGTTAAGAAAGAAAGCAAAGCCTACCCAAACTACCCCAGATGTGTGTGCGGGTTAAGAGCTTCAGTTAACAGAAAAACTAGACTAGAAAAGAAAGTACAGCAGCCTGAGTGTTTCAGTTCTGGGTTGTGTGTGAGGAACTAACTACAGCCTAAGTGTTAGCTTCAGTAAAAAAACTAAAAAAACAAACAAACAAAAAGGTTAAGCTAGTATTCTAAAAACCTGGACAGCAAAGAAAAAAGCTTATAACAAGATACAGGAGTTTCTTCCAAATGGTTCACCAGCGGCCAACCTGTTAGTCCCCCGGTTCCAGTGACCTATTCTCAGAGCACTGGCTTCTCCTTGGGGATTTTCGATACTTCACTCACTGTTGCCATGACGACAGCTTCATCTTTATGTACCACTCCACATCACCCAGGCTTTGGTAAATGTAGCTGGTCGCTGTATAGTCGGTTGCAAGGGAAAAAAGAGTTGAAGTTAATAACGTGTACAGGTGATGGAACTGTCAGCTTGTAAAAAGCACAGAAAAACGTTTACATCCTGCTTGCTAAAAACAAAAAAAAAAATAAGGGGGGGTGTGCAAGTCTGAATGTCAGACTGCAGCGTTTTAAGGTTCGTTTCATGCAGATTCACTCAGAATCGCAGAGCAACAATACCCATTTCTCCCGAAAATAATGGGTAGCAGTGCACGAGTTCTCTGGACATGATGCACTTTAGACACCATGTAACATGCACAAGGTGGGATTTGGAACAGGCTAGCTGGAAAGATTTAAATTCACAGGTTAAGTTCAGTTTCTCTGATCCTTCACACAGCACAAAGAAACAGCTAATTCATATTCTCATTGCAGAGACAAGCAAGGCATATGATTAATTAACCTTCACTGCCTGGATCGAGGCCAAAACATTACTAATCACTGAACCTGCTCCAGTAATTCCAATACCAGACTCCCTTATCAGAACTGTGGAAGACAGTCCCACTGAACTCACACCCCACACCACTTCTCACAGTTCCCTCAGGGCTGTAACAACCTAAACACCAAAACCAACAAAGCTCAGTCCCAAAGTGTGACACTGACCCTTTCTTCTTGGATCTACAACTAACTTGGGAAAAATGAGCACGAGGCAGTACAAGCCAAAGCTTTGGCTGCAACAGAAGCATAACCAGATAAAGACACCAACAAAGAGCTGGTTTCCCTAAGGGATTTCTACTCTGTTTCTCAGAAAAGGTTACACCACGTGGAAGGTTCAATTCCTGCTGTACCCTGGTGACACAGGGTAGAGAAATAAAGCATGAATTTAATAATCTAGCTGAAAACAAAATCCTGTTGTAACTACAGAGTTCCTTAACCTTTGGGCAATCAGCCACTGAAAGCAAAGCTGAAGCCTCCAATCCCAGACTATAACTCTGCTGCCCGACAGAACTAAGGAGATTTTGTGTTTAACAGCAACTTAGGGAACTCCTCCAACCGCTCCTTGTTCCTCTCACTACTTTGTTAATTTGCTTTACCCAAGAAAAACATTGCTCTACACACAGAAAGCAGCACTGGTCTCTCACAGGTCTGCAACACCTGCCCCTGCCCAGGCACCAGGACAACACCACTCCCACGTTGTGCATTAGAGATGTTAAAGATGCCTCCAGCCTCCCAGACTCGGTTACACACTGCTCCTCATTAAAGCTGCACACACTACAGGCCAAGCCAGACCTTATTCCAGGTATCTTCTACAATGGCTTTTTTTCTAAAAGATAATTACTGCCGTCACCAAAAATTCGACTTCTTTTCTTAACTGATGCTTAATTGGCAGCAAAACCACACTAGAGACCACACACCAACGACAGAAAAGCATTAAGACTACTGAATATGGCTAAAAATCTGGAGAATACACAGTAATCCACTACTGGCCACTCGCACCTAAGACTACCTTTCAATAATTGCAAGACAACAAAAATATCAATCAACCAACCAAAAGCTACAATCATGAGCCTAAAACTAGGACCAATACTCGTGACTTGCAGCCAAATAAGGAACAGAAATGGGTCTACCAAGTGAACAAAAGCAGAAGAAGTCGGGATTGCACTGTACTGCCTACAGAGCAGCCAACGAGCACTCCCTTCCCAACTTTAGGTCGTTGAACTTAGCCTGGAAAAATACTGTGAATCGAACACTGCAGTACATTAGCGGTAACAGGTGTTTACGTTCGTAACGAAGCTGATCTTACCTTTTTGCTCTTAACTGTCTCAAGTGATGGAACACGTTGATCACGTCCCTTATCCGACGAGGCGCCTCCTCGATTTTGGACGCGAGATTGATGCAGGCCATGGCAACAATCTGAAAGAAAGGCCCGTTTCCGTTAAGAAAACAATATTTAACCCCGCTAAGGCTAAAATTACACAAGTAAGAAGCAAACCCGCCAGGCCCGAGGCGAGCAGCCCGTCCCACACAACCCCCCCGGCCTCGGTGCCCCGCGCCGCGCTCACCTCAAAGCTGTGCTTGACGAAGGACTTGGAGTGAGAGCGATGAACAGCACCTGGCCCGGTCCGCCATGGCCACCTGTGAGGGCAGAGGGAGGCGCAGAGGGAGTCCGGATCAGTGCCCGGCCCGCGCCGCCATTCTTGTGGGCCACGCCGCCCCGCACTTCCCGCCGCCCAATGGCGCCGCCCGCCCTGCCCGTTTCCTTCCCTCTTCCCTTCCTCCCGCTGGAGACGCCGGGAGGCCACCAACCTGCGGCCAGCCGCAGCAGGATGAGGCCGCCCTGCGATGAGCTCGCAAGCCAGGATGCGCATAGGTCGGTCTGGCACCTGCAGGTCCACCCGTTCTGCATGGAGGGGTTGGCGAGAGCCGCTCCTGGGGATCAGCGGAGTGGTTCGATGGTGAGCGACACCTCGGATAGAGGCGGTCTCCGATGAGGATGCCGGCGGGCGCGGGGGGGCGGCGGTTGGGGGCGGCGGGCGCGGCGGCGGCGGGGTGCGCGGCGGCCCATGGCGCAGCGGCGGCGGCGGCGGGCCCGGCTCTGCTCGGCGGGGCGGCCGCGGCGCTGACGCGGGCACCCCGTGACGCGGCCGCAGCGCCGCCCGCGCGGGGACTCACGGGAAAAAAGAGTCCGCGCCGCACGCCCCGCCCCCCGCGGGCAGCGGGAGGGGGAACGGGAACCGGGAATGGGAATAGGGATGGGATCGGGAGCGGGGATGGGAGCCGGAATAGGAACCGGGAACGGGAAATTGGAACTGGGAGAGGGAACGGGAATAGGAACCGGGAAAGAGAATGGGGACCGGGAATGGGACAGGAACAGAGGATGGGAATGGGAACCGGGAAAGGGACAGGAACAGGGAAAGGACCGGGACAGAGGGAACGGGAAGGGGAATGGGGACGGGACTGAGAACCGGCTGGGATTGTCCCGGCATCGGGAACAGAACCGGGAACGGCAAAGGGAAGGGGCCGGCTCTGCCCCGGGACCGGGACTGGGACCCGGCCGGGCTGTCCCTGGAAAAACCTTTAAACCAGGGAAAAATAGCGGAGCGGGAAGGACACGGACTACGCCGGGTTTGATGACGGAGTGACAGGGGGCTGGGGCTGAAAGGGGCCGTTTAAGGTCAGTGCAGCCCAACCCCCGCCAGGGGCGGGACAGCGCAGAGAATGTGTCAAATAAACGCCATACAGGGAGTTAACATGGCTCGGGCCCTGCGTTCAGCGCTGCCCTCGGCCTTTGGGCGCCTGGAACACGGCACAGGAAAGCCGCGAATTCCAGTAAAAACCAGGGATTGCGGTGCAGTCCGCGCAGGAGGAGGCCGCGCCTTCCCAGGCGGGGGGCGTTCTCCAGGGAAAAGTCACCTCCGGCTTCATTTATCAAGGAAGAACGCAAAAAAGAGGTCAAACACCTCCCGGAGTTCAAGCCGCTGTAGGTAATAAATGTATAATTAAGGACTAGAGAAACATTTCCACACGGAGCAGCCCCCCTCCCGGTGGGACACGCGGAAGGGCACAACGGCGTGCGGACGCTGTCAGCCG
>NW_021940571.1:1282926-1298158 GCF_001715985.3 Manacus vitellinus
CTCCATTCTGTTCCCTGCACATGCTCCAGCCCCTCAATGTCCTTCCTGAACTGAGGAACCCAGTTCCCAGCACTGGACACCCACCCGAGGTGCCCCTCACAGTCCCCACGCAGGGACAGTCCCTCTCCTGCGATGGCCAAACTGCTCCCTCACGGTCCATTGTCCCGGCAGTGACTCCCCAGAGAGCTGGGGGACTGCTATCCCAGAAAAGACACCGTGACTGTGCCACAGTGGGACACCTCAGAGAGGGAATCCCACAGGATCTGCCAGAGGGGACACCTCGCTCTGACAATTCAATGTGTGTGCATGGATTGTCACTCAGATGGGCTCTGACCTTGGGAACACGCCGAGAGCTCTGCAGGTCCAAGTGCTGCACAGGACACAGGAAAGATTGATTATTTTATTCCAGGTTGTCCAGGACGAACAAACCTGCTGGCAACAGAGGTGTGAGGCTGCCAAACCCCCATGGACCTGGGCCAGGCTGTGGTATCATCATTAATGGAGCAGAGGGTCATGATGGTTCACTGCTGCCAGGTGGTTGTGCCAAGCAAGATGAAGATAAAAGCACCTGTAGAGATACAAATCCAATATTTTTAGCCTTTGTCTCCCAGGCTTCCACAGGAACAGCGGTGGTGGAGGAGGCTGAGCTGCTTCTGCGCTGTTTCTTCCTACTCATGGGGTGTGGCCCCTTACTTTGTGTCATGGTTACAATTGTTAATAAACTTCCTTAGTTTACAAACAACTCTTTTAGAAATATCACCAATCCCACAGCGTTTGTTTTACAGCCTTCCTTTCCTTGTATAGTTTGGGGCTTGAGAGTCTGTAACCACCACCAAAACAGTGTTTTTAATGGAAATACAGCATTTAATTGGGAGCTGCTGTATGTGCAGGTTCATGAATCGGCAGGGATTCCAGGTATTTGGAAGGGAATCCAGGTATTTGGGAGAGCTCACCCTCTTTTCCTGGTCCTTTGCCAAACTCCCCCCTTTAGCCATGTACTGTACAATCCCTGCGATTTTAAAAATTATTTCCAACCTGGAACACCACTGGCCTTTTAGGAACCTGCACCAGCCTTTGGTGTTGTGTTAACACAGCCAAGAAAAATCCAGTGAACCCACAAGGCTGGTGCCAAACACCTCTGCAATGGCAAAAGCAATTTACAGCCCACGGAATGGACAGAAGGTTAAAGAAACAGTAGTGAAAAGGAGAGTTGGGAAAAGCTGACTCAGTTCTCCAACCCTCAGATTACCCTGAAGTGAAAATCCTGGGTTATGTGGTATTTGCAGAAGGCAAACAGCTCTTTCCATTTTCCTCCCGGCGTTGCCAGACGGGCAGGGAAGGAGCACAAACGAGTCATGGAAGCAGCAGGTGACACTCAGTGCACTGGAATTCGCCCACATTTTTATTTCCATGCACACACCCATCATTTCTTGGGTTTGCTTTGCTCCAGTTTTCCAGGTTACGCTCTGATATTTTAAAAACCCGGGGAGAAGTGCGTTTGCTCAGCCTGCCCGACCGTTCTTCCCAGTTCTGGATGGTTTTATGGGTCTATTTTTGAATTCAGTGAAGTCAAGCAATGCTGTCCCCTCGCAGCAGGATCAGGTCGTGCTTCGTTGCCAGGACACTGCTGGCAAGCATCAATCAATAATTGCTGCTCGAGTCCTGAGGAGGCACTCACGAGCCTGATTCCCTTGGAGCCCTTTGGCCTGGAACTGTACAATCCATGGAAGCTCCTTCCTTAAACCAGCTGCACACAGGTGTAAACTGATTTTGTTCTTCCAGGTGTCTCACTGCAGGCAGGGACTCCAAAGCTGAGTGATAAAACATGGAAAAAAAGGAAACACATTGTGGAAAGGGAGTTCTGGATATCCCAAAACCTCTCTCCTAGTGAGTAGTGAGACCTCCTCAGTGCCTAAATCCTGAGGACTTGACAGGCTTGGCAGCAACTGTTTCCCAGAAGAAAATTCCAACCCAGTTTCTCAGCAAAGAAGTGCAGATTACAACATGCAATTACCTTAACAGAAAAGAAAGGATTATTTTGGGAAAATAAGAATTTGTGATGACAGAAAAATCTGATTTCCTTGAAGAATGATGGATGTAAGAAAACAACGTGACAAGAGGCTTAGCCGGAAAATATTTTGACACGAGCAGATATCCAAAATTTTCTGCTGTCACATCAAATAGACCAGGCTAAGACAATGCAGAACATGCTTAGATCAATTTATTCATTAAATTCTAAAATCTCTAAAGTAAAAAAAATAGTTGAAAATTGTTTGTTTGGTTTTTATAAAATCCATTTATAAATCCATTTTATAAAAATCACTTAGGAGATGGACTGCAGTCCTTCATGCTGAATGTGATAAATTGAGAATCTGGAATTACCTGCCATCTCAGGGATAAAAATCTGCATTATTTGCTCTGGCAGGATTTCTGATTGCACATACAGGTCGAGTGCTGGGTTTGCATTGGTATAAAGGAGTTTGCTGCCAAAAACCTTGGCAGTGGGATTTATCCCTGCTGGACAAACAGGGTTTTACTCTGCCAGATTACGACTTGAGGAGGAATTCCTTGGGTACTTCTGTGAAAGATTTATAGAGACTCCAGTTCTGGGGTCTAGAACAGCTCAGAGGGACAAGGAGGATTATTTGAAACTGTCCCCAGAGGGTGAGTTCTTCAAACTCTTCCTCGCTGGTTCTGAAAGAGAAAAGAGGAATTGGGCAGGAGTTCCACCCTGCACTTTGCACCCTGAGTAACAGGCTGTGAAACCACCGTGGGTGGGAGTGCACTGGGCTACAAGTGCTTCTCTGTTTCAGCTCAACTGATTCTTCACCTTCCACTCCCCAAATCCCTCCCTCCCTTCCTCCCTCCCTCGGTTTCAGTGGCATTTCTCTGGCCACACTCGTTTCTTATTTACTCCAGTGAAGGTACAGCTGGTGTTTGGCTCGAAGTCCTTATCAAGAGAAGATGAAAACATTCTTCCTGTATGAAAGCAAACCTGTTTTCAATCATTCTGTCATCTAGAATGTAAAATACACTCCTGAACTGGAAGATTCGTACTCTTCAAACCTCATACTCAAGGTGCAATACTTCTTCCCTCTTGTTTTCTCAGTAAATCTGCATTTCTGTAAGTGTTTTATAGGATTTCTCAGAAGACCTAATGCCTAATGAAGCCTGTTTCAGTTATTGAGTTTATGGACTTGGGACTTCAAGTTTGGCATCACAACTCACACAAATTGCTTCACCTTCCATCAAAGCAGTGTAAGGCTTTGGGAAAATAAGGAATACTCACCACATGAGTTTATTCTACACACTGATGTTCACCAGCTCACCTATTTGCAAAGGTAATATTAATATAAATAAATATATAGTAATTTGGTGCATTTAGAAATTAAAGTCACTTAAGTTCAAACCTGTTTTCCAGCACATATAAAACTCATCCCTGTTTTTCTCATTGAGACACGTTGGTGTGTGTGTCAGGAAAAAACACGTGGGATTTGATTTATTGGACCTTATCAAGTCTCACTGAGCTGCAGATCAGTGGGAGCCCATCCCACCTTTGCTATAAATTGCTCTGAGAAACAGGAGCTGAAAAATGTGTCCATCTGAGTCATGAACAGGTTCTGAGACAGGGCAGGGCTGTGACAGCTCTGTCACCACGGGGACAGCGAGTCCTTCCCAGCCAGGACACCACCCCGGGAGCAGGAGGCAGGGGAACCCTGACCTGGCAGCAGCACCTCGAGGCTGAAAAGGTTGTGTGTGTTTTCTGCTGTGCCTCGGGCTTGGCCCAGCACTGTTTGGTAATACCCCAAAATGGGAAGGTGTTCCATGAACAAACAGGCTGTTCCTTGTCCCTGAGGTGGCACAGCCCCCATCCCTTGGGACAGCCAGTTCCTGGAGGGTCAGTAACACTTCTGGCCATCTCTGGGAACACACAACCAGCCTTGGTGTCATCCCCACCAGCAGGTCACCACACACTTTAAATCAGATCCGTCCTGGAGGAGCTACCACAGATCTGATATTCCCATCTGGAGGTCAGAAACTGGGAAAACAGCAACTGGGAGAGGATGATGCTGAGCATAGCCCAGGTTCCCCAGACTCACAGCACAGCCCCTGCTTTGGCAAGATGTTCTTACACCCTGTGCCATCGTGACAGTAAAGGATCTGACCTGGGAATGTGCCTGAGTTCGTCCTTCTCATGCAGTCATGGTTCTCCCAGATCTCTCCCAGCTGGGAGCACAGGTCAGGGTGTTACCCTGGAGTCAGTGCCAGCAGAGCTGTCAGCACTGAGGGAAGCACCAAGGGGATGGAAAAGAACAGGCTGTATCCTGCCAGGCTCACATCAGGGACAGATATAGCCCTGGTTCAGGCAGGAGGACATTTGTCACTATGGGGAGAGGCCTGAATTATTTTTAGGGCTTACATCACTGCAGCTTTGAAGGACAGAAGAAGAGAGATGAGGCTGCTTGGCTGGCCAGGGCTCACCCTGCTGTCATGGGGCAGTGACCTGGGAGCCAGGGAGTGTGTACATGGACAAACCAGCACGGAAAACCCACCTCTGGGATCCAGGGAGTGTGTGCCAGCACAGACAAGGCACCAAGGGCAGTGTCTGGGTTGTCATTCCTGTGACACTGCAAACCTCAGCGTGACATGTGCCACCCTCACCCTGCCCAGCAGGCACAGCCCAACCAGAGGTTGAGCATTTCCAGGTCAAATCTCTTTAAGATGGAACAGCTTTACCCAGGAATTTCCTAACTGTCCAGGCCATGGGGAGCCTTGTGGAGTTTCCTGCCCACCCAGGCTGTGGCAGGAACCCTGGTACAGCCAAGGAGACCTTCCACCCCACATCACCTCTCTCTGCAGCAGAGCCACAGGAGACTTTCCCCCCCGACTGCAGCGTTTCCACGAGCCTGGCTGGTCTCCTGGGGCTGGGGCAGCTCTGGGGGGTGTTTGTGAGCCCCAAAGACCTCCGTGCTACAGCACTGAGGCCACAGGACCACATCCTGCTCTGGGGACAGGCTGGGGGTGGCCGTCACCTCACTGCTCTGCCAGCTGGAGGAGGAGCCCTTTGTGTATAGAAAAATAAAAAAACTGCTTTTAAGATCAAACAAATGATTACTGCTGTCATCCAAATACTATAATGCCAGTTGGAAAAGCAAGGAGAGCACAGGGCAGAGAAATAGTAGAGCTGGGGGTGAGTTAGACATGTCAGCTGGCCCCTTCTCTCCCTGTGGGAATTCCTGTAATGGTCTGTGAGCTGTTCAAGCATTTCTTTACAAGCTTGTTCAGCTTTTAAAGCATTTTCAAGTGTCTCAACCTCAAGAGGTCTTTTATGCTGTTTTTTCCTCCCCAGGGAATGATTCAAAGCAGAAAGATCAGGTCCATCAGGTCCTTCCCTCTTCACCTCTACTCCTCTGTCAGGGACATTATTTCTCTTACAGCGTCTCAGTGAAATCTCCACCAGGCTCTGAGTCAGAGGCAAATTTCCCACAGAAAAATAGCACAACCTCTTCAGGGTTGTGCATCATGGTAATAAAAGAAAGAGGGTCAATTCAGATTGGACATTGGGAAGGAATTGTTGGCTGGGAGGGTGGGGAGGCCCTGGCACAGGTTGCCCAGAGAAGCTGTGGCTGCCCCTGGATCCCTGGGAGTGTCCAAGGCCAGGTTGGACAGGGCTTGGAGCAACCTGGGCTAGTGGAAGGTGTCCCTGCCCACAGCAGGGGGTGGGACTGGGTGGGCTTTAAGATCCTTCCAACCCAATTCCATGTAAAAGCTCATATTGTACCTCACAATCCAAGAATGTGAAAGAGCTTTTAATATTATATCTTGCCAATTTTTTTTTTGGACAAGCTTCTCTATACTTTGGGGTGAAATATAAGCAGAAAAGTAACTCCTTTAGCAAATCACCAGCGGGTTTATTTAGATAAGACAACTGTATTTGTGGGCTTTTTTTAAGTGGTTGTTTGCCATCTAGTGGGTTGATGGGATTTTGCAGAAAAGCATCAGGATGGTTATTTTTGTGTCACCCCATCAGTCACAGGCGAGAAGGGACTCAGACACCAAGAGCAAAGGGAGAGGAAATCAAAGGGAGAATATATGGGCAAGACTTTCCTTACTGGTAGAACCAACAGCAACATTAAACACCCCCAGACATTGCACTGACAGCCCACGAGCCACTTGCAAATAAAACTGGTAATTTGAATTAATTAGTTCTGGATCTCATCAATAAGCTCTCTGTCCCCATGGAACCAAGACAGAGCTGGTATTTAAACACACACAAGGTGTGCATTGCCAGGGTGTACTGGTGTGTAAATGGACACTGGGATATCAATATCCCAGAGCATTTTCAGTACTGGTTAGTGAAGGGAATTACACAAGGGAGTACAATTAATAAAAAAACCCCTTTGTGTTAATGGGTCATTTCTGAGGATGTGGAAACACATTTTGTTCAATGATTGACAGAAATAGGGATTTCTACCTTCATGAGCAAAGTCCCCCCCACTGTGCAGTACCATATCACAGAGTAAGGCTTTTCTTTAATACAGTTCTCACTTTGGTCAACATCACTGACTAATTCTGTCACTTATTTTTGGAACTATTCCACTGCCAGCAGAGCAATCTCTGCAAAGCCCTTTCCCAGACTCCAGGTGAAAGGAATCCTTTGTAATAAATTACTGAAGGGTCTGTTTTACAGGGCCCCTTTCCCAGCAGGAGGCAGCACTTTACTATGAAACAACCCAAAACTTCACAGCGCTTGTGTTTGATCCCAGGTAAAACCAAAATTGGAAGTGAATTGAACTGGAAGAAATCAAAGTAACACCCACGATCTCCTGCCTGCCTCCAGCACCTTTCCTTGGCAGAGGCTTGTGCAGAAGTGAGGGGTGGATCCTGCAGTACTAATCCTGCACCCAGGCAGGGGAGAGGGTGGGAAGAGGGGCTTCAGAGGGGCTCAACCAGCTCCAGCAAGAGGGTTAGAAGCTCAGGGATCTTTAGAAGGGAAATTCCACCTTTATCCTGGATTAGCTGCAAATAGGACTGTACCAATAATGGATTAGGTCAGGTTCAAAATGTGTTAGTTTTGATTCTGTCACCCTTTTGTGCCTGCAGGTATTACCAGGAGGGGTGGAAGAAACACTTTTAACCTTGACATGCAGCAGAACAACGCTGGTGCTGATTGTACCCTCCAAACGAGCCAGACGCCTGCCTTGGTGTCACAGTGTAACCCACAGGAGGGATCAGCATAATCCACTTGCTCCCTTTAAGCCTATTTGCATACATCACTACCAAAAGAAAATTCAGTTTGCTATAGTTATAATTTTTACTGCACTGGAGCTGAATAGAAAACCTAAATGACTCAGCCAGCTGAAAACACCAGGATCTCAACCATGCACTGAGCAGCTCTGATTGTCCCGTGCCCAAATGCACTGAAATCACCAATTTATGATTTCACACTCATGTTTTCCACAGGTTGTGCTCCCCCAGATATTTGCCCCTTCCCTCTGGTGACTCTGGAGCAGAACAAGGCCTCTCCAGAAGCCCTTTGCTCCTTTGGGATAACCCACAGTGCATTCAGAGCCCAAACCAGGGGCTGGACACTCACCTGCTTCCCTCGTGCAGCCAGAGCTCCCACCTCTCTTGGAGCACCTGCAGGGAGGTGGGGCCAGGGGTGGCACCACTTCCATAACCCCAAACAGCCGTCCTGGATCCCAGCAAACATTCCTGCTGCTCAGCATCCTGCTCCCAGCAAACATTCCTGCTGCTCAGTATCCTGCTCCCAGCAATGGGGGGATGCTTCTTGAGGAGTCCCAGACCAAGCAGGCCCCACCATGGCTTTCTTCAGGTCCTCCCCCAGCTTCCAGCAAATTCAGGACTTTATGGACCAGAGCCACCACCCTGTAGTTCAGGTGAACATTTCTGGCCTGTGAGCCTACATGGAATCTCACCACCCAGCAGCCCTGGGATAAGGAAGCCCTGAGCCACAGCCAACACCTCCTCTCCAACCAGCAAATCTAGCTCACCCTCCCCATGCCACAGCTGCCCATTTTATAGCTCTTTGCCACCTGCAAATTGATGCCTAAACCCAGCAGCTGGATCTCCATGGTCCTAGGCACTCCCCTCTCCACACCCACCTCTCCAGGAGCTGAGAAAACTTTGTTTGCTCCGTGATTAATGAGAACTTTCCAGATAGTTCTGGCCAAGTCCAGCTGACTGTTCCCCAGTGCTGTTTTTCCCCAGCCACGTTTTGGGGTGCAGGGATGGTTAAGGCAGAGTGTGCTGTGTAAACTCACACAGCCCCAATAAATGAGAGGTGTTCCCAGTGGTCCTCTCGGGGCCTGTCAGGTTTTACCTTCCTGAACCATCTGTGAACGTTTAACGAGCTGCTGAACCCCACTGGTGGACAAAAGGCATTGCTGGCATTCTTGGGCTTCATGACAAGCTGTATTTCCTAACCCAGAATGTGATGATCCAAACAAGATGCATCCAGCCAGACCTTTCCTGAAACCACCAGGCCCAGTGGGAGGTGTGGTGGATCCAGAGTGTTTGTTGGCATTCTCTGCAGGAGAAAACTTGAGGCCCTCCAGCCTCGGGCGTGCAGGAATAACTTGGGGTGCCTGTGCCCCTGATTTACAGTGACCACAGACACGCTCATCCATCCCACCCCCCTTACATCAGTCGTTGTTTTCCTTTTCAGAATTCCATGAAAGTCCATGAAACTTCTTTTTCCCCTCTTTTCTCCCAAAGGGATTGGGAAAAATTTGCTTTAAAAAGGACTGGCACAGCTGCCCAGGGCAGGGGGGGGATTCCCCATCCCTGGAGGGATTCAGAAGCCGTGTGGATGTGGCACTTGGGGACATGGGTCAGTGCTGGGGAATGGTTGGACTTGATGGTCTTAGAGGGCTTTTCCAACTTCGATGATTCTGTGATCCTGTGAAAATCTCACTATTAAAGGTCGTGTTGAGCAGGTAAAGGCCCCTGAAGTGTCACCTGCAAGGGATGTGGGGAGAGCACAGTGACCCCCATCCTGTACTGCTCCGAGGAGATGGGCTTTAGGGTCCCTTCCATCCCAAACCACTCCAGGACTCTGTGATTCTGTGAACTGAGGCACAGTCATGGACAGCTGGAAAAACATACTCTGCTGCTGCCTGAACGCCACTGGAGCAAAGGATTTTCACACTTCTGTCCTTCAAAGGAAAAACAACACCCCGGCCATGAATGTTTTCCCTTGGGCTGGAAGCCCCAGAGCTCAGCCAGGCAGAGACCTTTGGGAACAGGGTCTGTTCTGTGACACGTGGCCTCCTCCTGTTGTTTACTCTTGAATAAAGAGTCATTCTAACAAAGGTTTGGAGCCCTTCACAAGACTGTTACGTGGCAACACAAAGTTATCTTTTACAAAAAATCGGTGGAAACAAATGACCCCCTCACAGACACACATCTTTTCCATGAATAATTCCAGTAACTAGAAAACAGGGGTTTTTTTGCTCCTGGCCCGGAGGCAGGTCCCTTCTGTGATCATGGATTTTTAATGATCTTTACCCAGGCTCTGTGCACTGAAACTGGGGTGATTTCCCTGCTGAGGAGGAGTCAGAAGGGAAGGGCAGGGACAGAGACCAGGGGGCAAAACTTGGCTCTTAAACAATAACTGTTGCTTAAACATATTGGTACTTTTGTCCTAACGAAGCCAAGTGATTCCAGTCTGTACTAAAAATTGCAGTTAATTAAATTGCCTGGATTATCACAGAATCATAAAAGACTTTGGGTTGGAAGGAACCCAAAGACCATCTCATTCCATGGGCAGGGACACCTTCCACTAGACTACGTAGCTCCAAGCCCTGTCCAGCCTGGCCCTGAAAACTTCCATGTCCTGACATGACCAACCCCAACACAGACTGCTGTGAGAGCTCCAGCTCACTTCAGTGAAACACTCAGATGGATCAAGTCTCATTTTGCTTCTTTCTTTGCCTAATTGGACAACGGGGAGATTTATGGTATAATTGAGCCAACTCAATGGAGCTGTAATTTGACATCTAATTAATCACTGTCTGTTCCTACACAGGTGCAGTGTAAGTGCTTCCTAACTGCTGCAGGCATGTTTCTATGGAAAAAAAATCCCAACTAAACCCCATTTCTTGTTTCCTTCTACGATTTCAGCACGAAAAGCTGTTGGAGAACTGTCCCTGCCCCAGGGCACAAGGAGCAGGGTGGTCACACCCCACAGGATGGGCACAGTGCAGGTTGCTGGAGGCACAGATGATCCTTGTTGCTGCTCAAAGTGAGAGAAGGAGCTTTTCTCACCAAAATACTCCTCACTGCAAGGCAGGTGCCTGAGGGCTGTCAGTGGGGAGGGATGGTGTTCCTGCAGGTGCCCAAGCCTGGTGAGTGTAGGAAGCTGCAGGGGTGCCACCAGGACAGGCAGGGATCCCAGTAAAATCCTGGCCCTGGTGGAGTTAACAGGAGTTAAAATCCTGGTCCTGGTGGAGTTAACAGGAATTTTGCACTTGACCTCAGCGAGGTCAAGGATTTTACCAAGGAATATTAGTCACCAGCATCAAGATGAATTAGATGACTTGTCAACAACAGGCAGGCAAGGTTATTCCCGTGGGCTGCTGGGCTTGGAGCTGGAAAAGCTGGAAAAATAAATCCAGCTTCTTGCATTTCTCCCCGCACTGTGTGTGATGCCTGTGGGCAACACCTGAGCATTTATCGCCCGTGTTCCCCCGTTCCTGTCCAGCACGCTGGGGAACGCTTTGTGCGGAGAGGAGGAGGGAATTGTAGGGTAAAATTTCCTTGGAAAGCTTCCCAGGACCGGGCTCAGCCCTGGAAAGGCAGTGTCGGTGCAATATGGTTCATATTTCTGGGAAACCCCGTCAGTGGGAGCCCCATGGAAGTGCACAGGGTTGGGAGAGTCACACCCAGCCAGCCCCACACACACACGGCTTGGAAATCCTGGCTTGGATTTCAGGATGTGACCCCCTTGGGGCTCAGTAAACCAGCAAATATGGCAACAAAAATTAATTTGAATTTTCAAGCACAGTTTAGCACCGAGGAGGAAACAACATTTTAATGAGGAGGTTTGTGGGTGAACACTCTTGTTTTCCACCTGGCTCAGGAATGGTGATCCTGCCATCCCACCGGGGCACGGGAATATCTGTTTGGGCAGAAAATCTGACCAGCATGGCCCAGGTGTGAGGGGTCATAAGAGAGCCATTTGCAAACACTTAACCAGAAGGAACACAAGAATTTCTTGGGGAATAATAGAACAAAATAGAATATTTGAAACAAAAATTATTTGCTTGTGAGCAACAAAGAATTACAGGAAGTAGTTAAATTTGTTAGAGAAATCAATGATTCTGTATTATTTGCCTGGCTAAATATCACTAATCTTCCTGTTTATCCTACAAACTTTTTACCATGGAACTATTTTGTTCTTCGTGTTCCCTGAGCTGCAGAAACAGGTGGTGTTACTTGTGATGTAACCCGGCCTGGGAGCAGCTCTAAGTGCTGCTCTCCCTTCATGTGATGCTGGAATGGTTTGGGGTGGAAGGACCTTAAAGCCCATCCAGCCCCACCCCTGGCATGGGCAGGGACACCTTCCACTGTCCCAGGTTGCTCCAAGCCCCGTCCAACCTGGCCTTGGGCACTCCCAGGGCTGGGGCAGCTGCAGTGCCTCTGGGCATCAGTGACACGCAGAGTTTTGAAGGAAGGAAGGGGAACAGGTTTCCCCCATTGTTCCGCCCCCCAACAGCTCATGGCCAGGCACAGAGAAGTCTGTTCCTCATTTCTGTTCTCTCTGCAGTCCTCTGAGGAGGGAACTCGCCCTCAGCTGCCTCGTCCAGCACAGGAGGGCTCCGGGCTGTGCTTTGCAGGGTGTTTGGACGCAGTGATGCAGCTGCCAATGCGTTTTTGGGAATCCTCTTGCCCTGCTGTAGGTCACAGAATAATTCCTGCTGGCAGGGACCCTGGGGAGGTCATGCAGTCCAACTCCCATTCCCAGCAGGGCTGTGCTCCAGGGGCTCCCCTGTGGACTGCACACAGCTGGAAGCCCCCCCTCATCCCACCAGTGCTCCCACCCTGCCAGTGGGAGAGCAGCTCCCGGGCTGGGTCGGCTCCCGTCCTCCCTGCAGAGGTGCTGTGTGATGGGAGCAGTGCATGGCCCCGAGGTGTGAGCCAGCTCCTCTGTGCCAGAGCCAGCTCCTCTGTGCCAGAGCCAGCCCACCACTCCCTTTGTCACCCCAGCATCGGGCGGGCGAGGAAGCGGTGCCTGGGCTCCAGTTGTTCCTGAGTGCAATGTGAGGCCACACACTCACCCAGGCTGGGATTCACACGGAAGGTCCGTGTGATGTGGCACAGAAATCATGGTGGGCATCAGCTCTTCCAGGAAAACACGCATTGTTGCCCTCACATAAGCACGATCACATAAGTGGGAGGCAATATGGTGAAGGATTTGTTTCCTGGAGAAGTGAAGCTTGGGGGGTTTGGGAATTGGTCCCATTCAGGAGTGTTCATGTCTGGATTTTGGTCTGGTTTTGGGTCTGGTTTTCCAGCTGCTGGCTCAGGTTTAGATCCTAAGCCTTGGTCTGTGCCCCCAGTTTGTAGAGGGATGGGGGGAGTTGGTTTGGACTGGGAACTCTCCCTGTTGGCAGGGAGGTGATGCCTCACTGTGACAGGGGGACAGGCTGGCTGAGCCCCAGGGTCACGGCCAGGGCCCCTCCAGAGCTCCCCTGCTCCCATGGACCCCCTGGAAGTGGCACTGCTGCTGCCCCTGGGGGACACACCGGGGGGTTGGTGTATCTTAGGGACAGGGCTGGGATTTATCCCTCTCCCCATCTCCGTGAGGCTCCACTCCCCCCCCAAACCCTGTTGAAGAACAGGATTGCACAGGGAAGGGGAACTCACACCCCCAGAGAGAGACAATGATACCTTTTGTGCTGGAAGTTGTGCAAGACAGAGGCTGTTCCTGGCAGGGAGGAGCAGACGCTCCCCAAGTCCTGGTGCTGGGGCCAAGGAGGGCCCTTGCATCCATCCCTTTGTCCAAGAGGAGCCCAGGGACCCTCTGTTGAGCCCACCAAGAGCTCCCACATTGTCATCTGCAAGGATGAGCAAACCAGCTGAGGGAATTGAGCACAGCCAGAGCCACCAACACCTTCTCTGCTCAGAGGGTGGCAGAGATTTAAATCCAAAGCGTTCTTATACATGTTGTTTTAAAAAGAACCAGTAAAAACTATTTATATATTTGCTTGAGAAGTTCCCTGCTCTCATCCTACACTAGATTGACGATTTCTGTGTTTCTCCTTTCAGGAGCATGACTAGAATAAGTTACCAGCTGAATTTCTCTTTTATTTTCCTCCAAGTTTTAATTTAAGTCAGGAGAAGTGTGGCTGAGCTTCTTATTTGAGGGAATGGTTGTCTGGCACAGGACCCAGGCTCTCTCTGACTCCAGAGCTGCACATCCCATATTGTTCCCATCCCGTTGGGATTGGGAGGCAGGATGTGAGGGCTGGTGACAGCGAAGTGCTGGTGACAAGGCTGGGGACAGCAGGTGGAACAGAGCCCTGTTTGCCTCCCACATGAGGAGTGTTACACTCATGATGCCATGACACTGATGGCATCACTCCTTGGTGCCAGACTGAAACTTGGCATCCAGGTTGAGAAATACAGACTATTTTGTCTGTAAAACTTGTTTTTAGTGGCCAACCTCCCATGTCACTGAACTCACACCGTGGTGGGTGAACGCAGGGTTTAGTACAGGAGAGAATTTTGGAACTCAGGACCATAAACCCATGAGTTCACACCTAGAAATTAACTTCATTCCCCTCAGACTCAGTGGTGTGTCCTGTGGGCAAAGAAAGGATTTATTGGTCCAGGGATTGAAAATGAAATGGCTGAAATCTCCTTTCCTCCTGGGCCAGAGCAGCCGTGGAAATTTCCCCCCGTGTGCCTTTCCTTCCCCTGGCCCCGCTGCCTGGAAGTGATGAGCTTCCCCCAGCCTCTGTGGCTGAACTGAGCTTTAACAAGGTTCTTCTGCTCACTTTGCCACACCCTGTGGCCTGACTCTCACCTCCACATCTCAGCTGATATGAGGGTTTTCAGGAATTTGAATGTTCCAGCGTCTCTCCGGACGCCGAGAGCTTCGGGAGGTCTGGAGCTGGTTAAGGCATCTCATGTGCCACTGGGAGAGCTCTCCTCCTGCCCCTCTGACTTCCTCACCAAACCACCCCAAATCAGCAGGACAACATCCCAGAAAACAGATTCCACTGCCACGCTCTGCCAGGAGCTGCCAAACACCAGTGGGCTCCTTCTGCCACCGAGTGCAGGGAACATGTTACAGCAAAAAGCAGCTTTTCCTGATTTTCCCACCTTTTTGGCAACAACTTTTTTTTGCAAAATATACATTGGAAAATTTCAAATTTTATTTCTGCTCAGCCTTGACTGATCTCTGAGTTAATTTCTTCACTGGCAAACTTCTCATTCCTTCCCCCCCCCTCTTTTGCTTTCAGTCTCTCCTGCAGTACTTCCTCCACTTTGGAATCATTTGAAAGCAACAAAGAAAATCAAGCAAACTGGGAATTTTTCAGGTTTGGAGAAATTTTGAAGGGTTACAGTCAGAGAAGACAATTTAAAACAAAAAAAAGGGAAAATAGAATTTAAAAATTACATTCAGTTACAAAGGGGAGCAAAGGCAGGAAAAAGAGGGAAAATCGAAACAGTGAAATATTTTAAATCATTTCCCAGCAGTGTGAAATCTTTCAGATTTGCCCAGTTTAAACCTGAAAGAAGCAGCACAGACACATATAAACAGCAAAAGGATGAAGTCCACTGGGATTAAATAATAAGGAAAATTAACTTTTTCCATCCAAGCGACCGAGGGAAGCAGAAGGTCCTTAGGCCTGCAATGCTCTTGGCAGCGTCAGCAGCCACCCAGACCTGGGCACAGGCTGAGGGGTTGGGGTCCAGGCTGTTTCTAACCATATTCCCTGTATTTCAGGACATTGGGCTGAGCTAAAAAAACCCTAGATTTCCCATGAGAAGGTGGAAGCTGCTCCCACACCACCAGTGTCCCCGTGCCAGGGCAGGCAGGCACCACTCACCCAGTGCTGTCACCGACGGCCCCCTCTGCAAACCAGGTCTCCCCACGGGTCCCTGAGGAGCAGGAGCTGGGACTGGGAGGTGAGGGAGCAGCTGTCCTTGTCCCCCAGGGGTGGTGGCAGAGCTACAGGTAGGTGGTGGCCTCGTGGCT
>NW_021940571.1:1299127-1302187 GCF_001715985.3 Manacus vitellinus
GGGGCAGCCACAGCTTCTCTGGGCAACCTGTGCCAGGGCCTCCCCACCCTCACAGGGGGAATTTCTCCCCAGTATCCATCTCACCCTGCCCTCTGGCAGTTTGAAGCCATCAACCCAATATCTCCTCTGGGTTTCTTTTCCCTTTCTCTTCTATTTTTACACCGATAGCCAGGACAGGGAGGATCAGCCAGACTGGGGGCAGCCCAAGGCACAGGCAGACTGAGAACGGATGGTTTTTGATGGGATGTTTGACTTGGAGCCCATCCCAGCATCTGTCAGACGGTCAGTTGGCCCCTGGCTGTTCTCCCACCCCTCAGCCTCAGCTTGTCCAGCAACGCTTTTCCTTGGAAGTGTTTGTTGTCATCTGGGCACGAGGCTCTGGGAGCCCAGGGCCTTGGTGAGGATGGAGGTGAGTGGGGTGGCCAAGTGCAGCCACCCAAGGCAGTGCCTTGGGCTTTATGGCTTTCTGGGCACCTCCCTCCCACCTGGAAGAGGGAAATCAAACAGCACCACAACACATCAGATGCAGATAAAGGCCGTGTCCTCTCCCTGCTGTTGTTTATGTTGGCAGGGGGGCTGCAGGGGGGACTGGAGCAATTTCCTCAGGAAAGATCATAAATATTTCTGTCTCTGTGGATGGGGAGTGTTTGGAAGGAGAGGGATGAATGAAAAGGGGGTTGGCAAAGCCCCAGTGCCGGTGGGGAACTGCAGCTGGGGTTTCCACCACAGAACTGGGTCGTGCTCTGCTCCACGTAACTCCACAACTCTCTTCATATATTTTCGTGCCAGCACTGGTGTGTTGGGTCACACCATGGGATAAAGCAAAGCAGAGGGTTGTTTTCTTTTTGCATAACTTTTGTCACTGCAAAATGGCCCAGATTTACCAGGGAGCTGGTTTGGGGCTGCCCCGTCTCACCACACGCTCACTAGTGGGGCAGAGCCACGTTTTACAGTGTCCCCCCTCATAAACACTGTGCAGTTGTGTTAAATATTGTTCTCTACCTGGCTCCTGGTCCCACAGGAACACCTTCCATCTGATTCCAGTGCAGTAGGGATGTGCTATAACCCCAACTAAGAAGGTGTAAAGCACAAAAGGTTCAGGGACCAGAAGATGCTGAGACAGTTTTTGTTCAGGAGCACAATGTGAGAAAGGAAGTGAATGTGCAATTTTGGCCTAAAGTGAATTTTTATGGCCAAAATCTTTCAAAATCAGAAATGTTGATCTCTCTTTAAGGACTTTAGGCAGTGCTAACAGAGCACTTCTCCTGTGCATCCACAAAGAAGCCCATGGGGAATTCTGATGTCAGTGGTCGTAATGAATCTGATGCCAGTGTGTCTGAGGGGCTGATTAGAAGAGAAAGATTCATGAAAGATAAGAATGAAGCTCTTTTCCAATATTTTTCTAAGCTCTTCTGCTTATTTTCCTTATGGTTGACTTCATGGAACCACAGGATAATTCAGCTGGAGGGGAGCTCAGGGGGTCTCTCCCCCAACCCCCTGCTCCAAGCAAGGTCCCCTCTAGGGTCACACTGGGCTGCCCATGGATTTAGTTGGATTTGGTCACCCTCATGGTGGGAAAGTTTCCCCTCGTGGGAAGTCTGAACCTCTCCTGTTCCAGTTTATGCCTCTTGCCTTCCCCCCACACACCCCAGGAAGAGCCAGTTTTGATTTCTTCCCCTTGCATGAACAAGGACAAAGGGAAAGTCTTCAGAAAAGTGACTGAAGAGTGATTTAAGACTGACATTCCATATGATTGTTCATATCATGGGAAACAAATAAAGTGTATTCTCCTTGATTTGCCCAAGCAAAGATCAAGATGTGGCACAATAAATTCTACAAATAAAGGTTTTCTGCAGAGCAGGGAAGGGCATAAAGTGGTGCAGTGGTTACAGATAAAAACTGGGATTATTTCTAGTCTGACGTGGTTAAATCACCTGAGCAACAGCCAGGGCATGTCATGGCTTCTCCTTTACTTGACTTCTAAAAATCAGGTTTAGACATCTTTAGAAAAACACACAAAAAGATAGAGATCAAAGAGAAAACCTTTCTTTGATATCAGCATTATTGGGCAGGATTCCTTGCTGTTTAGGTCAGCCTAGGTGGTCCCTAGGCTGGGTTTGAAATCCCTCTGTGTGGTGGCACCTTGACATGGACCATGGGATCTTTAGCTTGGAAAAAGAAATTAAAAGTTCCAAAGGTTATATTTACTTTATATTTATGATTACTTTTCTTTTTTTCTTCAGAACACATAATAAGGCAAAAACTATCACCCAAAGTCAAAATCAAAAATTATTTAGTATAATACAGAACAACAGGCTGGTTTGGGTGGGAAGGGACATTAAAGCTCATCCAGTCCCTGTGCCAGGGCCTCATCACCCTCACAGGGAGGAATTTCTTCCCAATATCCCATCTAAATTTCTCCTTTTTTGGTTTGAAAAGGTCATGAAATATCTAAAGGTCTTGAAATATCCAGTTCTTAAGGCATCTAATGTAGAGACACCAACTCCAATTTAACCCTGAATAGTTCCTGTTTGATGTGTCTGTTGGAATTATTTCCTATGTTCTGTCTTGCTTTCTCTGCAGAATTTCAGCACATCCAGCTTTAAGTAGTTTGGGCACTGAATAAAAAGTGAAAAACCCTCCAAACTCTTCCAAGATGAGACAGATAACCCCCAAAGCATTAAATCTTGCATTTGGTGAAACATAAAATCCTCCACAAGAATTCATGACTGATCTCAACGATAATAAACTCCTATGAACTTGAAAGAATGGAATGTGTGGCAGAGAAATGCAGTTAACCCCAGGGAATATGGATCCTCTCTTCCACGAATCATCACACTGGGTTTTGCTGGAGAGAACACGGCACCAAATGCCACTTTCTGTGATTTCCAAGTGAGTGTCACAGCTGGGCTCTCTGGGTCCCTGTGTGATCCCCACTGCTGGAGGGAGAGAGATGTATCCACAAGTTACTCCAGTGGGGCTTATCCCAGGGAATTGCTCTTTTCCAGAGAATTATAGAATCACAGAATCAGCTGGGTTGGAAGGGACATCCAAGATCAT
>NW_021940571.1:1303991-1321566 GCF_001715985.3 Manacus vitellinus
TGGGGCAGCCACAGCTTCTCTGGGCATCCCAAGGTCAAGGCCTTAGGACAAAATGCTTGCCCAAGTCTGGAGGATAAAAGGCATCTTGCAACACAGCATCCAAAAAAATGCAACAAAACCCCACATGAACAGAAACCAGAAGACAATAATAGAAAAAGAATTTGCCTCTGAATTCCTTCTCCAAGAAGAATTCGTTTGCTAAACTGCATTGCTGAGAGGAAGAAATTACTGTCTTGTCTTTCAAAAGTATTTGGGGTTTCAGAGTGTCTGTCCCACTCTGGAATGAAAATAAAAGATGTTTCACAGCCTTCACATTCCTCATCAAGCCAAGGAGACCTTAAAATCGTCTTTCTTGTGTCAGATCTTATAAATCCAGAAAAACCCCGGAGGGTCCCACTCTGGACTCTTCCCAGCTGCCACAGCTTCCCATCACCAATACAGAGGGGAATTTGCCATTCCCTGCAGATTTTATTCCACTGAGCTCTACCTTCCATGTTCCTTTCCTGAGTTTTCACATGGCCCATTCAAGACTTTATTTCCTTGGCCTTCTAAAGGCCTTTGGAGCAGAGAAGCAAATCATGATATATTCATAATGTGCCTTTCTTACAAAGTTATCTTTAAACTGAGACAAAGAGAGTCATTACCCATAAAAAGGACAGTTACAGCCCAAAAATATTCTGTGCCCATTCCTCCTGCTCCTGCCCATCCTCAAAGGCATCCCTGAGCTCAGCCCTGGCTCCAAAGCAAAGGGGAAATGGGGATTTTGTGGGTGCTGATTTTTATTAGATTCTTCTCCTGCCTCACACATCTTCAGAGAGGGGGGATTTTGGCACTTCTTGGGAAGCACAGAACAGCTCCACTGCTGGGTGGAACCTGCTCAGGCTGGAGGGCAGAGCTTTGGCTGCATTAATCATAGAATCAGAGAATCATAAAGGCTGGAAAAGACTTCCAGGATCAAGTCCAACCTTTGACTTACACCACCATGTCAACTAAATCATATTGTGAAATGCCACATTTACTCACTTTTTAAATCCCTCCAGGGATGGGGACTCCCCCTCTCTCTGATTTCTGGGCCTTCACAGGACACCCCAAGAATCCCACCCTGTGCCTGGGCCCACTGTCCAAACACTCCTCTTTGGACCAGTTAAATGCCTTTGGAAATTCAGCCCGAAGCTGTTTCATGAAGCCTTGACATTTTAAGCAGGAGACTCCTTTCCCTTGCAGCCTGACACCCGTCTGTCACTGGTGTGAGGGACAAACCACACTCAGACCACTGGGGATGTGAAATTTTGGCTCAAAGTGTGATTTCTCTTGTGGCCATCGAGTCCCAAGGGAGTTGTGGAAGGAGGAAGGTGCTCAAGCCCCACAGAAAGAGCAGGGGCAGCCTGGCCTGCAGCAGGGCCTGTGCCACCCTTGCAAGACTCACTGATGAGTACAAAGAGAGTTGTTAAATAGCTGAAAAATCCAATTATTCAAAGGCTTGACCAAAATATTCCAAAATCTTAGCCAGAACTAGGCAGATTTTTAGAGAGTGGCAAAACCCACCTAAGAACAAGCCATTCCTCTGTGTTTCAGTGCACTGATCTAAAACAGCCAGAGAGCTTCAAAACAGCTCACCAGGATCTTCGACCTGGGAAAAAGTCTGTTTTCCACTGCCCCTCTTTTCCAACACAGCTGAAGCATTCTGGCTGTTATTTCTGGACTGGGCACACACCAGGGCAGGTCTGTGCTTGCCTCTCTCATCAGAGAAGCCGAGAGGAGGGTAATGGAGAATTCCAATTAAAAGAGCCGCTGGAAAGTTTGGTTTCCCTTTTCCCCAACACTTGCCACCAGCACCAGAGACGAGCTTCACTCACTCCATCCTCCCCCCTCCCCACACCCCCACCAGTGGCAGGGGCTGGACCTGCCCACGTACCTGTTGCCTTCTCGGGGTTGTTGCACATGAAGCACTGCCAGGCTCCTGCCTCCTCGCTGTAGCCAAACAGATCAAAGAACCTCACTTCTTCCAGGTGCATCTGCACGTGGTCCAGGTCCTGGGCCAAGAATGAGAGAAACCAAACTCACTCAGGAGGTGAAGCACTGCAAGCCAACAGCTCGTAACCCCAAAGCCCAGAGGGACTCACAGCGAGTCCAGCGAGGGCCCTTCCCGTGTCTCCTGTGGATGGACAACCTGCCAGGGCCAATGTGCTCAGCAGGACGTGTCCCTCTCCCCACCAGCAGTAGCAGCTGATGTATAAATCATAGATTGGTCTGTGGGAGGCAGAGAATGGGGTTTCTTTTGCCTCCTCAGCAGCGCTGTCAGCAGCTCGGCCCGGCACGTTCCCCAACTTCAGAGCACAAGTGTGATGGGGAGCAGCTGAGGGAGCTGGGGGTGCTCAGCCTGGAGAAAAGGAGGCTCAGGGGGGACCTTCTGGCTCTGCAACCCCCTGACAGGAGGGGGGAGCTGGGGGGGGTCGGGCTCTGCTCCCAGGGAACAAGGGACAGGAGGAGAGGGAACGGCCTCAGGCTGTGCCAGGGGAGGTTTAAATGGGATATTAGGGAAAATTTCTTCATGCAAAGGGCTGTCCAGCCCTGGCACAGCTGCCCAGAGCAGAAGTGGATCCCCATCCCTGGAGGGATTTAACAGCCATGTGGATGTGGTACTTGGGGACAGGGGTCAGTGGTGGCCTTGGCAGTGCTGGGGATGGTTGAACTTGATGGTCTTAGAGGGCTTTTCCAACCTAAACAATTCCATGTTTCTGTTATCCCCAGGGTTTTTTCAATGCTCCAGAAGGTTGTGGCCTCTGCTGACACAATGCAGTGCTGGGCACTCCCTCCTGTCCCTCCAGATCCCCCATCAGAGCAGGGGTGACAAGCCAGGGAAGCAGGACTGTGAATCCCCAAAGTGAAGTGAACATATGACTTGCTCAGAGGAACCTACAGAACATAGACTTGCACCTGTGAGTATGGGAAAAGCCAGAGGATACTCATTTTGAGGTCATTAATAACAGTGTATAATTCAGTGTATTTTATTTTCATTTTGAAACCAATTCTGATCTCACACCTAAACAAACGTTGGTGTTAAATAACACCAGCCAACTGCAAACACGAAGGGCATTGCCAGCACTGCCCAGAAAACCCTGTTTGTGTAGGGTCTCCACAGGTCTGCAACACCCCAAGCTGCAGCCCAAGGAAAACAGGGATTTATGCAGTCAGTGGGGAAAACACCATCCCTTGCCAGGGCCATTAGTCCATCACACTGAGCAAGGCTCTGTAGAGGATGCAGTTGTCCAATTCCAGCCTTTTTAGACAAACTTTGGCATAGCAGAGGGAGCAGGGCACGGTCAGTGACTTGTCCTACCCCTGATGTGCCCCAACCTCCTGCTGTGGCACCTTGGAGGACACAACTGGGCAGAATGATGGCACTGCCCTCCCTGGGTCTGTGCAGCACATTCTAGGACATGGGGACAGGCTGGACAGAAAGCCTGGGAGCTTCCCCATCCCGTGAAAAAATCTGACAGTGTTTGCACTGAGCTAACTGTGGCCTGAAAGAGAGCAAATACCAGTGAAATATCAGGGCACCGATCTGGCTTCTCCCCTCGGTACTCGAGCACGCTTGAAATCCCCTGCAATAAGCCACTTATTTCAGGAGTGGAAGCGTGGGGGAAAAGCCTAATTGGAGAGGAGAGATTTATCTCACCCCCCTGCCCCGTAATCTTGGAAACTTCAGTGAGTCCATTGTGCAAACGTGGAGCTCGTTCTGAGACAGCAACGAGGAAAGGGAGGGACAGTGCGAACAACGGCTCAGAAATGTGAGCTCTGCTCTCGCCAGGCTGAGCAACAAAAGGCTCTCTGAGGGCATCACATGGGGCTCGTAAAGCATCCCCATCTCCCTGCTCTGCCCCACGTGAGGCAGCACAAAGAGCCAGCCCCGAGCTCCAGCCCGGCCCCGGCTGCGCAACGCGGCCCCGCCGCCTTTGATAAAGAGCTGTGAAGCAACCGAACGGAAATCTGGAAGGATGTACATCTGGAAGTGCTTTGCTTCTGGCACATCCTAAGCCCTGTTGGATAAATATTTCTTTGTGGCACGAAGAGGCTGCCCAGCGAAGCACAGCGTGCTCTGTGTGAGCCAGGTACTCGCCGTGGGTCTGGGCCAACCTTGGGAGTCGCGGACGGTGACGGAAATCTGAAATCATTTCTCAGAATTTAGTCTGGAATAAAGCACTGATGTAATGGGTTTTTCTCCAGGTTTGAAAAATGCTTTAGAGTCCACAATTGGGAAAAAGAATAAATTAACATATTCTGGATTAGACACAGGAGCAGAGGACGAACATGGAGTGATGGCAGAGCAGTGTTGTGGCACCGTCGTTCCTGTTGAGTGCTGGGGGTCAAACCTTCCTCACGTGCTCACAGAAATTCATCACCATCATCACAGAATGGTTCGAGTTGGAAGGGACCTTACAGACCATCTAGTGCAACCTTTCACAGACCAGGTTGCTCAAATTCTGATAACACAATGCATAAGACTCAATGTAAAATGTAACAGGCAATGTTGATGCTGCACTGGAACTGTCAGATTCCAAAACATTTCCAGTTAAAAGTGCTGCACTTAATGAAGCATCCACACCCCCAGCATTTTGCTTCCTGAACTACTGGCATTAACAACTACAATAATTTTATCAAATAATCTGCAGTATTTGAAGTTCTGTTACAAATGGGAAGAACTTCTGAAATGACAAACTCAGATTATGGCAGAAGCTGAGCTTGTCAAGCAAAGTAAGGACTAGGTCATGGCAGGAATTTCCCAGGTAGACTTTTTGGGAATGTAAAAGCCAAAGAAGACCTTCTCTATGGCAGTCCTAGACGTCATTCCCAGAAAACTCTGGGAATGTACTTTTCTCAAAAATCTGAATGGAAATTGCACTAGAAACAAACTCGGATTCTTATCAACAAACAAACCCCAAACAAACTCAGGTTCTGTATCAATAAATGAAACCAAACTGAAAGCACACCCAGCAGCAAACTGTGGAGCCCAAGACTGAGCTTTACAACCCCCTTCCCAAGCCAGATGAGTTCCATCTGCCCGACTGTCCCAAGGGCTGTTGGCCAATCCCAGCTCGGGAGTTCCCCAACCCCAATTCACAGCTCGGTTCATTCACCCAGCGAAGATCAGGATCTCATTTCCCAGCTCTGCTATTTTGGGAACTCAGAGATACTCTGACTGTCATAGGGCTGATGGGAGTTCCCAAAATAGGCCAGACACTTGTATCTGAGCACTAACAGGGTTATGCAACCACGTGCTGGAGACTAATCCCATTGCCAGGGTGTTGGATGTGTTTTGTAGACTTTGTGTGCTTGGTGCAGCACATCCAATCTGCCCAACGACTGCCATGAAATCTTCCCTAAGCTCTTTATTCACCCCAAGCTCCTTCACACTCCACCAGCTCCGACTTCTGACGAGCAGATCTCGGCACGGGCTCAAGTTAAGCCAGTGTTGAGCAGCAAAGCTGTTCTAATGCCTCTGGATGAGTCAGGCTGGGATTTCAACAGCAGCTAAAATGCTCAGCACAAGCTCCACTGTGTCTAAGTAAAACTGGCCCCAAAACTGGTCTCACATGTGGGGGTCTTCCACTCCTCTGACAAGCCACAGCACGAGTTCCCACTTCAGCACAACGTTATCCTGGGGGTTCAGAAGGTGTTTCTAACAAAAGCCCTGGTTTTAAATCAGCCACAGCCTTGATAATTTAATCTTATTCCGTGAGGCATCTCCATGCCCACAATATTCCAAGAGAGAGTATTTTAAAATCACGTTTGACAAGTCGTTTCATCCCGTTGAGCTGGATGGAGACGCTCAGGAATAAATAGATATTTGTTTTACAATCCTCCAGCTGCCTTTTCCAAGAAGTCTGATTAATAGCTTTGGAATAGCACTCGCTGAAATCCCGGAGACAGTAAACAGCTTTGAGCAAGTAATCTTTTAAACTGAGGGGGGCAAGGAATGGCACACGTGCACACCATCATTTCCATAGAATCCAAGGCCCTGTTTAACCAGGTGAACTTCCCAGGGGCTGCCCAACACCCCACAGCAGCAGCTAATCTGAATCTTGAGGTGAAAGCTGTGAGCAGGAAAAAAACCATGGGCAGCATCCCTAATTTTCATCACTTTGGGAGCAATTCACGTGGAGAACGAGCCTGGAGACCTTTCAAATAACAGCACAAAACACCCCTGTGGACCCTCTGTGGAGCAAAGACTCGCTGTAGTTACTGTAAAGGTCTTTGTACAGCTGTTCCAAAATGCAGGGTTAAGTCCTTTTACCATTTTTATTTGTGAGAAAAATAAACTCTCACCTTTTGGTGGGGGAATGTCGACTGGATCATGGCAGTTTCAAAGCTGTGCATCCCCTTGAGCTGAGTCTTCTCCCACAGGGCCTTGAGGACTTGCACGGAATTGCTCTGTATGGACAAGGGTTCTGCAAACAAGCTCTGGAAAGATGGTGAAAACAGGATTTCAGGCATTTTTTGCTTGGTCATTAACAAAGAACATCTTGGCCTTGCCATGAGAGTAACCAGGGGTTGGTTCAGCTCCAGGTAAGGAGTTCTGATGGATCAATAGACACACAATTAGATACACCCTCAAATATTCCATTTCCTCGGGGGCTTTTTAAATTGGCTGTGTGTTCCATGTCTTTGAGGTCTGTGGCTCACCAAGGATTATCTCCCAGCCACCACTGCACAACTTGCACATTGTTTTTGCCTTGAAATGCTCATCTCTCACCACCTGAGCAGCACTGGCCTCCAGGACCCAGGGATCTCGGGGATGTGCATCTCTTTGGGAAGATGTGGCATTTACCAGGCAGTGGCAAGGGATGCTTCACTCCACTCCAGGTTTGTGTATGTTTGTTTGGACCTCCTTCAGCTCTCGGTCCTTGTGCAGGAAGGAGTAAGAGGGCAATGTTTGTGCCTGCACTGGGCAGAAGGTGGACGAAATGCGAGAGGAAAACCCCCCAGAACATGCTCAGCACAGGGTACAGGGGTTTTCAGCCCCTGGCCATTCACAGAACAAGATGAAACCTTGTTGAGTTGGGTGCTCTCCCCTCCAAAGCTCCCTCTGCCAAATGACACAACCTTCAACACCTGAAATTATTCTCATAATTGAACACCACTGAGTTCTTCAGTTCTACACTGCCCTCAAAGCCCATGTTATGAGAACACTGTGGCTGAGAGAGCAAAACGTTTCTGCCTCTACTGTCTCTACTACGTGAGCCTGGAATTAAAAAATGCATTTACAGGCAGGAGCCAAGTTAAGAGCTCACGAATAGATCTGATTTTCCACACTACAGCTATTTGATTTCACAATTTGAGCAATGTCCTTCGAACGGAGGGTTCCTGGATGGACGTTCTGTCTCCTCTTTCTAGGCAACCCCGTCAAGCCTAATCCTGCTGTCCTGCACTAATAATTTCCCAATTTCCATCCAAGGGTTTCGAAACACGATGTAAGTCTTCACTAATATTTTTCAAATTAACTGACCAGCATTTTTGAAAAGCAGTTTTTGTGCTTATTTCTAGGAATACACGCAGGGCAGAGCCACCAGGGCTCTTAAATTCGCAGCATCCTTTGCTGTGGATGTGTTACATTTTGGATCAATCCTGGGTGTTTCTAGGGCTGAATTAGGGTGGGATGAACTGGATGAACAGCTCTACGTAGGTTAAAAAACTGAGCCTTATATTTTAACTCAAAACTCACCTGTTTCACCTTGAAGTGGGATTGTAGGGATTTCTCTGACAGTTTAATACTATTTGTAACCTATCAGGAAATCCCACACATGTCCAAATATTGGGCTGTACTTGGAAAGAGTATTAAACATGAGAAAATCACTTCAGGGGAGGTAGAACAGTGCTGATCAGATTTACAAATACTGCTCCATCAAAACTTGTGCACTGAAATATCCCAGTGGGTTCTGCACCTCCAACCTCCTCCTGCAGCCTGGGGGTTGGTTCTGCTGCCCTGAAAATCCACTGCCATGCTCCTGGGTGCTTGCAAGGCACCTGGGACTTGCTGGAAGTTTTGCCTGAATGAGGACAATGTGGTTTGGTCCCACTTTTTCATCCCCAGGCTTTGCAATCTCCCCAGCCAGTTTGAACTTGGGGTATTAATAGAAATACAAAAGCTCATAAAGTGCAAAATCACTTCAGCCCAGCTGAATGACTGTCTGAGGCATCACGAGGGTCACATATTACAGTGAATTAGAAGTGCATTCAATGAGATTAATGCCTAAACATTTTTTCCCAAGTGCAACAGGGACGCCCCAGAGGTGCCACTGGTTTGTGTCCCACGCACCTGCTGGAAGAGGAACATGATGTGGATCCACAGGGGAGGCTGATGGCTCACCAGGGTGAAGCTGGACTTGCTGTACAAGCAGTAGTGGCCCTTCAGGGGACAGCTGAAGAACAGCTTTGCTACACAGCTTCTGACAGTGTCTGGGGAGAAACATGAAGCACATTAAAATAACCCACAGAAATGAGAGAAACCAAAGTGCCCCTTCCCAGGGCAGGTGTGGCCACGCAGGGTGTGGGCAGACAGCTCCACTTTGGGGCTCACTCCTTGGCACTGCTGTGTCTGCACCCCCAAAGCAGGAGAGAAACTCAGTCTAATGGGGCTTCTTTGTTACCTCCAAGAGTGGTATCATTTTATAGCCCCTGTGAATGGGAACAAGCAGCTCTCCAAGGGAAAAAGGCACGGAAAAGAAAAGGAGGAGCTCCTTAGATGATGACCTGGATGCCAACGCAGGAGAGAGCTGCAGGCTCAGCATACGTGTGGGGGGATGGACTGGGAAGGGGTCACAGAGCCAGGACTGTCCTGCAGCCCCCCCCAGGGTGAGTCACCCCCAGGACCAGCTGGGCAGGGGCTGACTCACAGTCTCATGCTGCCCTGGTGAGTCACTGTGAGAGGAAGGTGGAGGAATAAAGTGCTCTAAGGAAACCTCCTAACTGGAAAAATGAGCTGTGACTTTTCAGCAAACGTGGCTGACGGGAGGCGGTTTCTGGACCTGCTGACAAGAGGAGTCAGCAGCAAGGGAGGCTGAGAGCACGAGGCAGCCTGGCTGTCCAGCCACAGACCAGCTTGGAACACTTGGTTTCAACATTTTCATCTAACCAAGATGTGAAAGCTCAGGAAAGAAATGAAATAAATGCAGTATTTCACATGAAATCACGACATATGAGGAATGAGTTTACCAGAGGTACAAAGGGATGGGTTGCCAGAACAAAGTATCAGTGGTCAAACTGTCACTGAAAATGCAGAAAATTCAAAACTGGGGTGTTGGAATCTGCCAAAAATGCTACAGAGAGGCCAGATGGCCAGGAGAAAAACCAGCCTGGGAGGCTCCAGCCTCTGGTAACAACTGAGAAAAGGTGCCCAGTGCCAGGTGGGACTGGGAATCACAGAATCCCAGAATGGTTTGGGTTGGGAAGGACCTGAGAGCTCATCCAGTCCCACCCCCTGCCATGGGCAGGGACACCTTCCACTGTCCCAGGTTGCTCCAAGCCCCGTCCAACCTGGCCTTGGACACTTCCAGGGATGTGGCAGCCACAGCTTCTCTGGGCAACAAGGGGGTGAAGGAGGTTCCTAAATACCACAGAACAAAACATTGCAAAGATGTGTGGAGAGACACAAACCCTTAAGAAATTGCTTAGCAAGGCTTTGTGGATGACACTGAGAAAGGTTCTGAGGCTGAGAACGTGTGCCAAAATCGACATCAGCTCCAGCACCGGAGCCAAGGCTGGCTGAGCAGGAAGTTCCTTGAAAAAAGCAGCCTTGATTTGTCAATACCAAGGGCAAAAAGCCTCCAGCCCAGACAATCTGCAAACCTCTGCCATGAGAGGGGCTGTTACTCACAGCTGTTCCTGCTGCTGGATGTGCTGAGCGTGGCAATGTCTGAGAACGAGCCCAACTTGCTACGGGGTGTTTTTCAACCTTTTGCAATGAACTACCAGTTTCAACACACAAGAGCTGATCTCAGTTATCCCAGTGTCAGCAGAGTCACAGAATGAGTTGGGTGGGAAGGGACCTTAAAGACCATCCCATTCCACTCCCCTCCCCTGGGCAGGGACACCTTCCACTGTCCCAGGTTGATCCAAGCCCTGTCCAGCCTGGCCATGGACACTTCCAGGGATGAGAAGGAAAAAGGTGCTTTTAAAATCATTGCAGTGCTTACAAATTGCTTGTAACTCAATGTAATGTGCAGCTTAAGATATATTTTGGGCTTTCCTAAAACACAGGTGCATAAATGGGCTCAGTTCTAGGTAAGGTGTGGTTCACACTTCTCCCAGTCCATCATGGCAAGTTATATGAACACTGTGGATCAAATGTCCACCTTGAGTGATCCTCATGGATTTCAGAGATAAGGCAGAAATAATTCATCATAAAAAGGCCTATTCACAACAAACCAAAACATTTTTGGTAGGAAGAACAGAACCAAATCACTTGCAGCCTTGAGTTAGCAAAAAAGGTAAAAAGAAAACAATCCCAGGCTGGGAAGGTGGAGACAACTCAGTTCCCTGAATCCCTCTGTAATTCCATTACATGTAACTGCACACCCTAAATTCACCTGGTAAGGAAAGATTAATTGGGTCCCAGGAAACTTTCAGGATATCAATAAGATACAACACACAGGGTCCTGTCACCAGAACCTCCTTGCTCTGCAACTGCTCCCCCAGCACGAGGCACGTCCTGGTGAGTGCTGGTGATCCAGTGGTGACTAAAGGTCCTTTTGATGTGATTTAAAGCAATGAAATCCAAATTATGGTCAAGATGGATCTGCAGCTCTTTAAAATAAATGGTCAGAAGCATGTAAGGGAGAGAGGAAGGAAAAATTAGCTGACTTCCCCAAGGGCATTAAGCCTATTATGTTGGTCACATTTAAGCTACACTTTTACAGGCTTTAGAACCAGTTTTGTACTCTAAAAACTCCTGTCAATTCTAAATCCTGAAAGCAAATTTGAAGGAGGGTTTTTATGCCAGCCTCTGTTTCCCTGAGTAACCTGTCCCATCTGACCTGAATTAGGATTTGTGGAAACACTCTTTATTTCATTCCCTGGCTCTGTGACTGGAACAGCACTTCTGCACTGCAGGGCTCAGAGAGGGGGAGGTTGAGGAAAAGGGAATGACAAAATCCCAGAGACAGACTCGTCTCGTGGCTGTTTTGGGTGTGAACTCTGGAGCTGGACCGTGGATACGATGGCTTTGCCTGGGCCAGGACAATCCCTGGCACCTGTCAGTGCACCAGAACATATTGATGGGGAGGAGAGGGGGTCCCAGCCTGTGACCCCCACCCAGGTGGAAAGGAGCCCAGGCTGGACCTCCCCTGTCTCAGCCAAGGGGCTCTGTGCAAGGTGGGTTTATGGGGTGAGAAGTCTGTGTGAGCGGCTGAAACCTCGTTTGGACTCAGCAAAGGAGGGGAGTTCATGGCTCTGCTTCATCTCAGCAGCACCAAAGCCAGACCTCTGGCTCAGGGTCTGGGTAACACTGAGCAGGCACAACAAAGGCCTGTTTTATCCAGTTACTTGGAATTATCCCTATGGATGAGCACCTCAGAGCAAACCTCAGCCAAGGCGTTGGAGAGCTCTGGGCATCCCCCCACTCCAGCAGCTCCTCACCTCACATCCCCCAGGCACTGGACCTGCTGCACCCCCGTCCTGCTCCCCTGCAGCGCTGGCAGCACCAGCTGGGGACACTTGGGAACATCTTCTACATGAAGGGCGAGTCCATAGGATCATGGAATGGTTTGGGTTGGAAGGACTTTAAAGCCCATCCTGTTCCACCCCCTGCCATGGGCAGGAACACCTTCCACCAGCCCAGGCTGCTCCAAGCCCCGTCCAACCTGGCCTTGGACACTTCCAGGGATGGGGCAGCCACAGCTTCTCTGGGCAACCTGTGCCAGGGCCTCCCCACCCTCCGAGTAAAGAATTCCTTCCCAATATCCCATCTATCCCTGCCTGTGGCAGTTTGAAACCACTGCCCCTTGTCCTGTCACTGTCTGCCAAGTTCTCCTCCTTCCTCAGCCTGGCTGGGCTTGCCTTGGAAGGAGAGTCCAAGTAACACAGGAGAAGGATTCTAGAACATGAAGAACACGTGAGCAGCAACACAAGACAAACCAGCCCCACACAGGCACCAAATGCCCAGATGGTTGGTCAAGATCCCCAAGGAAATGTTCCTTAGTCAAGAAACATTCCCACCTCTTGGCAAGTCTCTGAATTCTAGCAAGAAAATAAGCAACAACTTGTTTTTCCTACAGGAAACAAGAGAATATATGTTGCAATTTTAAAGTTCACAACTAAGTGATTGTGCCTGGGGAAAAAAAGAACAAAATAAAACCAGAAGAACGTCAGTAGAGCTGTTAATTGTTGCTTATTCCAGCTCCACACGCTGTGCTGAACCAGGAGGGTACAAAGTCACTGGTTCTGGGAACAATCAATGTATTATTTGATTTGCATTGGTAATCCTTCACTGTTAAATAAAATCTGTTAATAGGAGGAGAAGTATGCTCATAAATTTCCTAAATAGAATCAAACCCACACATAAACATGGAACCAATAAGAAATGGATATGACTTTTTAAATTTTGGTTTTAAGCTTTTTCGGCTTCCTCAGTTTCCTTTGCCTGATCTCTTTGGTTTGGGTTACATAAAGTATGCAAACAATAAATACATTTATAGGAGAAAAGGGTAATTTTTAGAGCAGCCAGCTTCAAGAAGTGCTGATTTATATTGTTTTTACCACTGCTAGCTTTGTGTGCATGCCTTAACTCCATCCAGCAGATTTCACCTCCAGTAAGTTACACAACACTCAAGGGAAAAGGCAGGGCTGGGATGGGACAGGTACAACAATGCACTCAACACATAGAGCCCAAACTCTGCCAAATCCAGAAGCTCCGAAGTCATGGAGTCACAGACTGGTTTGGGTTGGAAGGGCCCTTGAAACTCATCCCATCCCATCCCATCCCATCTCATCCCATCCCACCCCCTGCCATGGGCAGGGACATTTTCCATATGCCAGGTTGCTCCAAGCCCCATCAAAGTCCAAGTGCTCCTGTTTATGGCCCCGCCCACCAGGAGTCTCCCAGGCAAAGCCCATGTGCAGAGCAGCCTGTTCCAAGTGCTGCTTCCAGGGCAGGAGTGACACCCCCAGGGTCTGTCACCACGTGTGTGGGGGCAGCAGGTTCAGAGCTGTCCCTGTTCCCGTTATGCTCCCCCGGGGAGTTTCCTGGTCTGACGAGGACCACCATGAGCACGGGGGCCATCCTGAGTGTCAGCACACATTCCCACTGCCTGCCCTCCCGGATGGGATGCCTTTGGAACACCAGCCCTGCAGAACTCAGAGCCAGCTCCTATTTGCTGTGGCCCAGCGGCCCCAGCACCGCTCTCTGGGAACGCTCTCCTGAGCCTGCACAGCTCTGTGATCCCACTGAAGGACCAGAGGCCCATCTGTTCCAAATCAACACTGGGCTCATGGAATGCTGGAATTCCTCAGGCCGGTGCAGGGTGAGCACTGCAGGGGAGCAATGAGCCTTTCCATCCACACCGTCATATGGTCCCGATTACCTCCCGGTACCCCATAAAACATAATAACTACCAGATTTAGGGCCAGCACGCTGCAACCTGTTTCCCCTGCTGCCTCCTCCTCTTTCAGCATTCTGTCATTAATCCCATGAAATGTTTGCTGGATATTTTTCCTCCCGAATGGCACCGAGGAGCCAGCAGTGACTTACTGCTGGAAAAAGGCTCTAATACTTTTCACTGGAGCACGTTGTGTTTGAACGTGGCTGCAGTGACCAAGGGTGGAATCATTCCACGATCTCCCTGGGCAGGCTGGAGATGGCAAATCCCTCAGCATCCTCAACACACAGATATGATCAGGTGCTTCCTTCCAACAGCTCACTTGACACTCAGGGGTCTGGGCTGTTGGCATTAATGGGGGTGTTTTTATCCAAATTAGTCAAAAAGCAACCAGAACTACAGTGGAAAACATTTCCCTCATTATAAGTAAACCCAGCAGCTGTCCAGGCCTGTGTCTGGGAATCATCTGGAAGCAGCCCCTCCCAATGGCAGGATACACATGGCCATGGATCTGATCCACCATCCCGGTGCATCTGGGAAACAAGAGCGGGTCAAAAGTCCTCTGACCTGCAGGGGCTCAAGGTGAGAGCCAGCAAGGCTGGGGCAGGTGGGGCTGCAGCTGCTCCAGAGCCCTGTGCTGCCTGCAGGGTGACAGGGGCCACGCCAGGTAAAACTGGGAGGACTCAGCTCCTACCTGGGTGCTGTGCCCCTCCCAAAACCAACACTGGCAGGTCTTAACACCAGTAATCATAGAAACATCAGAGAACCACGGAATGGTTTGGGTTAGAGGGACCCTAAAGGTCACCCAGTGCCACCCCCTGCCATGGGACACCTTCCACTAGCCCAGGTTGCTCCAAGCCCTGTCCAACCTGGCCTTGGACACTTCTAGGGATGGGGCAGCCACAGCTTCTCTGGGCAACCTGTGCCAGGGCCTCCCCACCCTCAGACCAGGTAACAACAACACCTGATACAGGGATTCCATCTTGCACCAAAGCCTTTCAAAGCAACTTCAATCACCACCAGCCCCACCTCCCCAGAAGGGTTTGGGAGACACGGAAAAACAGGAGGGCTGAAGGACCTGTTGGACAGCACCGAATAAAACCAGCGGGGAAACTGGGGGACCTTGATCTCAACCACAGGGACCCCAGTCCCACTGAGGCAGCAGAAATCCCACCCAGTGCTCACTGAACAGCAATAACCAACCTTGGGAGCATTCAGGAATTTCCTGAGGCACGGCCTGGGCCTCTGGAATCTGCAAGATCCTGGGGGTACCGATAAGATATGGGATCACAAACCATCTGGAAAAATATGGGCTGATGAAAACTATTTGCTTAACTCCATGAAAGCTGAAGGGTATGACAAATATGGTGGGTTTTTTCCCTTTTTTTTTGAGGAAAAGATCCCGAGGATTAAGGGGATTAAAGTGATAAACATGATGTAAAAGAATTCCTCAGACTGCTGAAGGTATGGCAGAGATGTGGATCTGGGCACAGTGCTTCAAACTAAGCAGGGACTGACCCAAACCATCAGCCCCAAGCTGAAACAAGCTCAAATAAATGGATTTTTGTGGGTTTGGGTTCCTTCTTTCTGCCCCAGCTCAAATCCCCTCTCTGACTGCAGTGTTATCCCAAAAACTTCACTTATACACGTGAGTCTGGGGAGCTGTTGGAGCTTCTCTGCTCTTTGAAACACCCTCAACTTGGCCATTTTCTTAGGGCAAGACCTTCTGGCCAACAGCCCAGTCCTAACCGTGCTCCTGCTGTAGGATCATCACCCCATTCACACCCTGCCTCTGCCCAAAGCACATCCAGCCAAAAATAGCAACTTTTAAATGAGATAACAGAGCTGACATGGCAATTTTTCAATGTCTTTATGAGGCATCTTCAAACTGTCACAGACAGTTCACGGATCCACCCTGACAGTTCTTCACCTGCCTCCCTTCAGAGCTGTAAAATCCAACACTTCAGCTGATATTACATCAACTGGGACGTATCATATAAATCCAACAAGCTTGTAAGTCAACAAGGAGACTGAAAATCACAGCCTGCAAAGCACAAATGTTCTGTGAGGGTTAAGACCTGCACAGCAAATGCCTGACTTGATTGTAAAAAAGCCAATTTGCAAATCACAGACAATTTTACGGAGCAGAGGAGCCTATTTTGTGTGTTTTGAATTTGCTTCTGACAACTACAGTGCTTGTTCTCCAGCACCTGCACCAGGGCAGACGGTGAGCCACCCTCAGTTAATGCTCTGCCATTTGAGACATTGCAAATCTCCATCAGCCCTCTCTTTTCCAGACTGAGGAGTCTCCAGTTTTCTTCACATGGAGGTCTCTGATTTTCTCCTTTATCCTCCAAATTCAGGCTCCAGTTAATGCAGACAACAACAGACCGGTTTGGGTGGGAAGAGACCTTGAAGACCACCCAGTTCCAACCCCCTGCCATGGGCAGGGACACCCTCCACTGTCTCATTAGTGCCCAGACCTGACAGGGTTCCTACATGAGAATTCTGGATACACCCCAAGGCCCCCAGGCCTCTGTCCTGCCCAGCACAGGATCCTTTGGAGATGCCACCCAGCCTGGGTGCTGAGCAATGAGGAACTCACCCCCCTCCCAGACGGTCTGCCCCAGCCACCACCACCAGAAATGTGAGCAGGGGGTGGAATTCTGGTTAAGAACTTGGCCCATCATCCCTTAGGAATTCTTACAACTGACATGAACACTCTGTTGAGCTCCAGGAGCTGCCCCTTGAAAGGCCAGGAAAGGCCTGACTGAGGAAAGGCTGCGTGGGGAACGTGCACTGCCCTTCTTTGCTCACCACAGGGCTATTTCCTTGCGACACACTTTGCCACTAGTTCCTTCAAATACTCTGTTTCATGAGGGATTGCTCAGCAGTTCTTATCTTTTCACATTTTTCACGTCTTGCATATCAAATTTCCAGCTCAGATTCCTCCACGACCAACAGAAAATTAGCCAACTGGGATATGAATATTTTCTAATTATTTTTTTTTCCCCAAAACATCTTATTGAAAAGTAAACCACACATCTGAATGGGCCTTGTTAGAGTTTAGGAATCACTGAAGTCCAAGAACTGCAAGTTTTTTGGAGTGGTTAATGCAATATCTGGAATATTACCCAAGCTGTCCCCCGTGCACTGAGCCAGGCTGCATTTCTTCAGCAAATTTAGAATGAGTCACATAAATCTCCTGCTCTGCACATGTGTCTCTACTCAAAGAATTTTCCTAAGAATGCTAGTTGAGGATTTTGAGGAAATTACAATAGTTTGAATGAATTTAGAAACAGTCCCATGCTTGGGATGTATCATAGTAGGCACTGCAGAAAGGAAGCTGAGTAATACATTTAAAATATTCAATATATGGTATTTGATTAATGCAGGGTCATAACACTCAGCCCCTCAAAAGGCAGGCTGTTCACTCTCATGTTTTCACTACCATTTTATGGAAAAGAAATTATCATAATTCTACCAAATAACTATTTCAATCACTAAACCTGGAATTTAAGACATTTAGGAAACTCTCCAGAAGCATAAGCTTTCAAAATATATATAATTATATCCTTTTTGTGAGTGGAAACTGCTTTTCTACTTCTTGACCACTGAAAAAGAAATAAATATTTTATCAACTTAAGTTGCTATTTGTTGGAGCTGAAGTTGTGTTGTATTAGATGATGATGTTTTAAGGGACTGAACATTAATTTAACTTGTGGAATCAGATACTGTTTGGAATCAACCCTTGAAGGCTGGGCTGTAAATAGCTCAGGGCCACCAGTGAGTGGTTGGATGCACAGAAATTCAGGTTAAAGGGGACAAGCAGCAGGATCCCAACCCAACCCAAAGTACTCCCTTCAAAGAGGAGGAGCACCACAGACCCATCTCACCCACCTCCCCCACTGCCTCACAAAACCACCTCCCTCTCCTTTGCAAACAAACACCAGCCCCTGGTGAAGGCAGCAAACCCAAAACAG
>NW_021940571.1:1324047-1334768 GCF_001715985.3 Manacus vitellinus
CCAGTGCCACCTCCTGCCATGGGCAGGGACACCTCCCACCAGCCCAGGTTGCTCCAAGCCCTGTCCAACCTGGCCTTGGACACTTCCAGGGATCCAGGAACAGCCACAGCTTCTCTGGGCAACCTGTGCCAGGGCCCCTCCACCCTCTAACTAGAGGAATTTTAGAGAACTAAGGGGTCCTGGACAGTATTTACTTTTTAAACTCTACCCACAGCTTTAAACAAAGTTTGTTTTGTTTCTGATCATTTCTTTGTTTGATTTTCTCTTTTTTTTTTTTTTTTGTATGTTTCCTGATGAACAAACATCTGAATAGCTAAATCTGTAAAATCTGGATATATAAAACCACAAATGAGAGTTTTAACACAGCACTTCCAAAGCAGCAGAGCCTCAACAAGTCACGCTCACAGTCGGGGGGCCCATTAAAAACTCCCCAAACTGCAAATTACCAATTGTACAAAGCCTGTTTTTAAAGAAACAACCAGAAATACTGCAGCACAAAATGCACTTTTTCATTTGTTTTGATAAAGGCAGCTCAGGATATTTCTCAGGGGAGCTGGCGAGTTTTGTCTTGTTTTTAATTTAAGCAAGATCTCGTAATATATTAACACCGAGGAGCACTTTAAAAATATTCTTCTGTAATAAAGAACCTTGATACGACCTTTGCTAACAAATCTTTCTGGGGATGTAGGACAAGATTTAATTTATGGGGAAGCTGTCACTCCAACAGGACTCCCAACACTGCTCCCATTGTGGGAGCTGAGCACTAAGGAAAACGTCTGTTCCATATGGAAATACATGGAAAGCCTCTGCTCACAGAGAGGGGATTGATGGACTGGGGGGGGTTGTGAATGACAGACCCAAACCAGGAAGCCTTGATGAAGTTTGGAAACAAAAATGGTGTTTTAGAACAGCACCTCTCTTTGTCCAGTGTTCTCCTGTTGGGCTCCGATGGCTTCGGGAAGGGAATACAAGGAAATACTTCTCCTAAAGGATCATGGAATTGTTAAGGTTGGAAAAGACCTCAGAGAAACATGTTAATGAATCCTACTTTCCACATGTGGAGCAGAAAGAAGTCACTCCTCAGGGTGTGGAGGGTGCAGTTCTCACTGCCTGGTGCTCCTCAAGCCACCACCTGGTTTTTGACCCTGTTGGTGCCCAGGATTTCGGAGCAGGGGAGCAGGAGGGATCCCGAGTGCCCATCCCTGGGGACCATCTGCTCTCACGTGTGCCAGCTCTGCTCTCCCACCAATCCCTGGGGAAGCCACGAGCACCAGCCCCAAGCAGGATGTTCAGAGGGGGGGGCCTGGCAGCCCTTCCTGCTGGGCCCCCTCCCAGCCCCTGCAAAACAAACCATTGTTTGAAATCTTGGCAGGAGGCTTTGGGGACATTGCTGAGGTTGCTGAGCAGGATCAGTTTACACCCAAGCTCAGCCTGTTTTCAAGATGCACGAGCTTATGGGGGAACCACAATGACCTGCCCTGAGAGATGGCTCCAGGCTGCTCATCACTTCAGGCTTTGAGATTCCACGTGCAGAGAGAGCCCAGTGCACAGGTCACCAGTTCAAGGGTGGTACATGTGTATGAAGGATAGGAAGGACATTTCTCCAGACAATTATCAGCATCAGAAATTGAGTTTTAGGGAAAAAGAGCATCACAGAGATGGCTAAAAATACACTCGAGGTGTATTTTAACCAAGCCCTAGTTGCTGCCAGGGCTTCACCTCTGAGGGGATGGAGGCAGCAAGAATGGGTTAATTGTGGGTCCTTGTGGTTTGCCACTGGACAGACATAATCACTGATCACCCCCTCAGGCAGGACAGAGGTTTGAAGAAGGCAAGTGGTGGAGAAAAGATCATGGAATGATCAGATTGGTTTGGGTTGGAAAGACATTAAAGCCCACCCAGTGCCACCTCCTGCCATGGGCAGGGACACCTCCCACTAGCCCAGATTGCTCCAAGCCCTGTCCAACCTGGCCTTGGACACTTCCAGGGATCCAGGGGCAGCCACAGCTTCTCTGGGCAACCTGTGCCAGGGCCTCCCCACCCTCTGAGTAAAGAACTTCTTCCTTGTATCTAATCTAAATCTCTCCTCTTTCAGTTTAAAAGGTAATTTCATGCAGCCACGACACTGAGATGGGCAGCATTGGTGGAGCCAGGTGTGCTCAGTTCTTACCCAGATCCAGGGCTTGGAAGTGTCTCCAAATTTCCTTCCTTGCCTTTTTTTAATTGACTACACTACACTCCTAGGCTGGATAAGTCCATTAAAACTCTATATGTTCTTAAAAAGCACCTCTGAGGCTGAATAACTTGCAATTTTGTGACAGTAAGGGGCACCAGAGCATGGCCTGGTTTTAATTATGCTCTGCACTCCCTGCATGTAAAATTCCCTGGGTCAAACAACCCCGAGCCAACCGTGGCTCCAAAGGAATCAGCTTCCTCTTATGTAAACACCCGAGTTTTGGGAGGAATGGTTATAATCCAGCCACACATTTTAAAACCCTATTTCCCCTTCGCAGCACAAATACTCTGGATTGCTGCTCCTTATAAACCTCTGAGTTCAGTGGCTGCAGCAGCTCCAGAGCTGGGAGGGCATTTCCATGCCAACATCTGGACCAGTCCCACTCACCAGGCACAAATCAGAGTAAACTCAGCTTAAATCAGCAGAGAACTCTCATTTTAGCCTTGTCTGATTGAGCTGATCCTTTGCTCCACACAGGCCTGAAACATAAAACCAAAGAGCTAAAAACTGTAACTGTGAAAAATCGGGGGTTTGCTGTGATCTCTCCCAGACACGTTGAGACAACACAAGGAGCAAGAGGGCTGAGGAGGGAATAAAATTTAAAATCAGTAAATAAGTAAATAAAATCAGGGAGAGATGGAGAATAAAAAAATCATCTGTAAGCACACTCATGAAGACGATGAAGCTTCTTCTCCTTGGCAAAGCAAGTCCTTAACAAAGGGGATTTTAGAGAGAAACAGGGAAACACAGCAAGGTTTTAATGAAAACCTTCTCTTGTTTTTAAGTGTTTTTTTTTTATCAGCTCTACAGATAAATGTTAAGCACAGAAGATAATAAGGAGTAGGAATATGGGAATATTTTAACAAATAAAGTAATTTTTCAGCCATAAATTGAGGGACCGTAATGGGTTGTATAAATTATTACTGGGCCTCAATCCCTGTCCTGCTCCTCTGCAGTTCCCAGAATACATGACATCCCTCTGGTCCCTTCACCAAGTGACATCTGGCTGCCTCTTTTTTCCAGTAAACTTGGCTAGTTTGGAACAAGTGTGTTGTTTCATGCTCACTCTGTTATCTCCACTTGGCTTTGGCATTATCTCCAAGGATATTTTTCATAAACGAGTGCCGAGGGCTCGTTTCCATGGAGGGCTTTCCCACCAGGTGAAGTTTGGACACTTCTCACAGTCCTGCAGTAAAGGGAGGCACTCTCTCCTGGTTCCTTTTTCATTTTTAACTCTCTCCAGGACACCAATTACTTGTTTCTCCAATGACCTCAGTGTTTTGGCTCCGGCGCTCCCAGCCTGGCTCCAAGGCTGTCCTTCATGGTTATGGCTTTTCTGACATCTGGGTTACATTTTTCCACAGAATCACTATTCCTTTGTGCCCTCGTGACCTGTGTCAGCATACACAACTCTAATTATGAGTCCTTCACTAATTAAAAGTGACTACCACCGTGTATTTAAATAACACCTATATTCTCACCCTGAGGAACGCTGCAACGCTCCCAACCCTCCAACCTTAGGATACACACTCAGAAGCAGCTGAATGAGCAGAACATCTCTTTGTAGATGCCTGAGAAATTTTTTCCAGCCTGTTCTTAGGCAAACCTTTACCAGGGAGTTAAGCCAGTCATTGTTCTCATCACCCTCAGTGGGTATTTTCTAGAAAAACTCAACGATAATTGTGTGGGCCGACTTCCCTGGTCGATTTTTGACTGGGCTTATCTGAGTTGTGGCTTTTTTCATGGCAATTAGGATAGATTTAATATGAATTTATGCTGCCTCACACGGCCCTGAAGGGGCTTTGTCACACAAACACTACCTGGCTCCTGGTGTGCTGTCAGCCTCGAGCTGCCGGACGAGGAGCTTGGCTATGGCAGTGAAGCTGTTGCTCATGCGGTAAATGTCCCTGCTCTGGGGGCCCAGGATGCTCGAGAAGGTGTCGGTGAGGCTCTTAATTTCCAGCAGCAGAATATGGTGAAATGAGTGCTCCATGTTGGCCAGCTGGTTCACCAAGTACAGCAGGCAGGTCCTGGCTCTCTCCTGGGCAACACGGGGAGATAAGAAGAGTTTTAAACACATTAATTCAGTGTTTGCTTGTGCAGGGAGGTTTGTGTGGTGCTGCCTGAGTCACTGTCCCTGGGGAAGAGTGGCTGCCCCACGATAACCAACTGTGCCTCAAACACAGTTTATCTGTGTGTGCTGCTACGTGACTTTTGTTCCTCTTGGTATTACCTAACCCAGCCTAACTCAGTACATCTTGTCTCCTCCTCAGACCTCGAGCCAGAGTCCCTAAAGGCCCTTTGAAGGGCCCTACATTCTTCTAGTTGGTAGGTCAGCCTGGCTCAGGGCACCAGCAGCACTGAGCTCCCCTTTCATCTGTGCTGAGCCTGGCTCAGCTACTTCATCGAATCACAGAATGGTTTGGGTTGGGAGGGACCTCACAGCCCACCCAGTGCCACCCCCTGCCATGGGCAGGGACACCTTCCACTGGACCAGGTTGCTCCAAACCCCATCCAACCTGGTCTTGAAAAGAGAAAGGCACAGAAAAAGAGTGTAGGGAGGTGAAGCTGTGGTTGCCCCATCCCTGGAAGCGTCAAGCGTGGATGAGCTGTAAGGTCCCTTCCAACCCAAACCAGTCTGGGATTTTATGATTTTCTGGACTCCTTTCTGGGCCTGTTGGGTGCTGCTGACATTTAGCATTGTCACCCTAGGGTCTGTTGTCACCAGTGCTGCCCACAGAGAACGGGGCTCCTCCAGCACAGGGGGCAGAGCAGTGAGGGGCAGGAGCTGGGGTCCTGTCAGCATCTCCTCTCCCTAATGGTGAGAGGTTAAAGGACCTCATAAATCACAGGGGTTCTCCCCTTCCACAGCATTTAGTTTAGGAGCAACACTCAGCTTAGAGCTGTGACTGACAGCACAACAAAGAGAAGTTTAAATTGAGATTTCATTCTAAGATGTCCTCACACGCTGCCTGGCATGGGCTGTCAGTCACTGCCAATGCCCTGGAGTCTGATGTGCCCTCTGCAGCCAAAATGTTCCCACCCAATTCTTCGGGGCAATGTGCTTTCCCCAGTTTATCAGCAGAGATCACATCCCCCGCAAATCAGGATTAAAGGGGGCTTGTTTCAGATCATAACATTAAACACATAAATATTTTCTAGCAGAGACACTTTATCATCTCTGCCTGGCCAGGACACACAGCTCCAGTGCCAGCTGTTTCTGTGTGTACGTGTCCAAATTCCCATCCTAAACCAGAAGTTTGAAGGTGAAAATCATGGAATGGTTTGGGTTGGAAGGACCTTAAAGCTCATCTTGTTCCACCCCCTGCCATGGGCAGGGACACCTTCCACAGACCAGGTTGCTCCAGGGATAGGGAACATCCAGCTTGACCTTGAGCACCTCCAGATCAGGGCTCCCCTGTTTTGTTGTAGTGGTTCTAAGTACATTAAGTTCCACAGCCCTAAAAATACCTAAAAAAGCAGTGAAGAAACCAGCAATTAACTCAGGAACTCACATCAGATCCTCTGCTGGGTAGCCAGGTATGGTTTTGCTCAGGGAAACCCTGGATAAATGGGAAAAGAGCATTGGACAAACTGCTTCCCTTCAGCCAAGGGGGGGGGGAAGGTCCAGCTACACCTCGGGCTGGGCTGATGTGACTGAAGGAGCTTTTTCCTCGGTGGCTTGAAAGAGGTTGACTTTTATTTGAAAGACAACCCTCCCCCCAAGAGATAAACACAGGCTCAATTAACATTTAAAACACATTTTTTGTTTCCTAAACAAACTGTGCAGCAGACAAACTGGAGGAGCAGTTTTTGACCATTTTCCTGTCACTTTGATCCAGCTGGAGTGTCTCCAGCCTCGCTGAAATGCTGCTACTCGCCTGGAGTGAGGTAAAAGAACAATAAACTCTGAGTAACATAATATGTAACTGTTATACAAAACAAAATTACAGCAAAATAGCTCAACATGAAAGCAGTCATTATCCCTGCCCCAATTCTTATCCAAAATTCTTCAAAAAGCCTATTTGGATGTACAGAGCCCGTTGTGATTTTAACAGGGCTTATTTGATGTATTCATGTGTTTTTTTCATAAGCAGCCCTTGCATTTTACGGCATTACATCTGCCAGAAGGTGAAGATCTAAAATACAAGTGATGAGGTGTGGCAAAGTGTTACGCTTTAGCTTAAAATCAGGCTCAGGAGACTACAAAAAGACATCACAAGGCTTTCAGAAGTCGGTTAAAACTCTCAGTTGGTTCAAAACACACAGTTAATGGGAGAAAAAATACATTAAAATGTCCAATTGCCCTCTGCCCCAAGATGGTGTTTTGCTTTGCACAAATTCACGGTTAAGGGACAAGTTCTGATTTCAGCTTCACCCCTGAGACTGTCACTGACATCAGCAGAAGTGGGGGGTGTTAACAAGGGGCAACCTTTAGAATAAAGGCATCTCTCTTCAGCCAGAGCTCTCATCTCTCCAGGGGTCCCTCGGCACTGCCAACGTGGACAGAGCGGCTCGGGGGCAGCACAAGAGGTTGTTTTTGGGAGCCAGCAGAAAGGATTTGCTGCTCACACCCACAATCCATACCACAGAGGGCCAAGCCTCGATCCTTGCCACCTCTCTTCCCCAAGCAGACCTTCCAGTGAAGTGAAACATCAGCAAATAAAATTCCAGCACTGCCATCGCTGTTCCCTTCCCCGCTTGTTTGGCTTGGCCGGGAGGGAGATGCCGAGTCACGCCTCAGAACGAGCAGCATTCCTGTGGCACAGCCCCGGGACAGGGAAGGGGAGAGGGGCAGGAGTGAGCAGGAGGGTTTCAGAAGGCACTGGCACGGGGGGCTGAGACACGAGAGCAGCAGCAGCACTTGTGTGTGCAGGGACTGCTCTGCTGCTTCCCCTGAGCGGGACAAACAAAGTGCAGCAGTGACTGAGCTTTGCAGTGACACTGGAGATCAGAGTATCCTTTTAATTCATTCTCATTGCTCCACGGGAGCCTCTAAGATCTGCCCAGCTTTTATGATGCCAGATGTGGTTGTGCTTCTCTGCTGGCAGGCTGGCTGCCTGCCCTGCAGCGCCAGAGATCCATGGCACTGGTTTTCCTTTCCATCACAGAGTCACAGGATAGTTTGGGCTGGAAGGGACCTTAAAGATCATCCCATTCCACCCCCTGCCACGGGCAGGGAAACCTTCCTTAGACCAGGTTGCTCCAAGCCCTGTCCAACCTGGCTTTGACAAAGAATCATCTCCTCTTAAAGGAGAAAGAAATGCCTCCAAGGCTGATTCCTGAGGACAGGTGAGACCACAGAATCATCAGATCTCCCAGGCTGGAAGAGCTCTCCAACACCATCGAGGGATGGAGTGGGAAGAGCTTTAAAGTCCTTTCCAACTCAAACCACTCTAGGATTTTATGATGTTCCATAATTCAGAGATATCTATGACTTCTATCTTTTCAGGAAGCAAAACACGAGGGGAGCCATTTGTCCCCTGTTGGAACGTTCCCCTCTGCCACCCTTTGCCTGCTGCTTTGCTCCATGTTCTCAAGTCTCAAGTGCAAGGTCCCCTGGGTGTCCCTGCACACACAGGACAAGGTGCCATTCCCCTGGACATGTGGCACTGGAATTGCAGCCTGCTGCTGAGTCAGCAGCTCCCTACAAAAATAAGACCCAGGACACAGTGCCAGCTACTCAACACTTACTACAGATGAATTACCCATCTGTAGTACTACGTGTACCCACATAAACCAACAGATTAAAAATATAAGGAGAAAAGATTCTTCAAATCTAGTCTTTGTAAACTTTACCTCAGGCTACAATTTCCAATAATATATGAAATACAACCTGGTCAGTGGGTTCCCTGCTTATTCTTGGTATTGGTATAAAACAATAACAACAACAAAAGGCAAAATAAATAAACTCAGCCCCTTTGAAGTAACAAACACAGCAGAAATGGAGCCTCAGAGACACTCAGATGGGAAGAGCTGGTTCAACACACTAAAACACAGAATTAAATCCCTCAGTTCTGATCCCAGCTGTGCTCAGCTCAGGCTTAGCTGCTTATAAACTGTAAAGCTTCTAGGAGATGCTGACTCCTAAATATTAAATGCAGAATTGAACATGGTCACCTGCAGCTCTTGTAAAAGTCAGACTTGCTGGGGGGATGGAAGTAAACAAGGAGACAACAACAAGCTGTATTTGGCTCTCAGTGTTCCATAGGATTTTGGCTTTCCCCCCCACAACAGAAATGAGATTTACAAAGCCAAACCAAATCTGGTTTTGATTCTTATGAGATAAATTTAATTTTAAATGAACATAAGGCTCAAGATCAGTAGAAACAGCAAGGGAAGTGTCTCCCTGTGCTGCACCCACAGTGAACAGACCCCCACGGCCTGGCCAATACACACCCAAAGTGAGATCCAAAGGGAAGGATGGGCCTTATGGCAACGAGGGAAGAGTTGTGTGACATCCCTGTGTGCCAGCTGAGCTGTGGCACAGGCACAGAGCCAGCCACCAACTCCCAGCCCCAGGATTTAAGGGAATGGCTTTGAAAAGGGGCCAAAAGAAACTGTTTTCTCTGGGGACAAAGGTTTCCCTGGGGATTCTCCAACACTGATGAACCCCCAGTGTTGTCTGTGACTAAACACCTTCTCACAAAGGCCTGGAGGGACAGGACACAGGGAATGGCTTCAGACTGACAGAGAGTAGGGTTAGGTGGGATATTGGGAAGGAATTCCTGGCTGTGAGGGTGGGGAGGCCCTGGCACAGGTTGCCCAGAGAAGCTGTGGCTGCCCCAGCCCTGGAAGTGTCCAAGGCCAGGTTGGACAGGGCTTGGAGCAACCTGGGCTAGTGGAAGGTGTCCCTGCCCATGGCAGGGGGTGGGACTGGATGGGCTTTAAGGTCTCTCCAACCCAAACCATTCCATGAGTCTGTGCCCTGGTAGGGCAGTCTGGCTACTTGTGAAGAAAGACATATTTAGATGTATCATTTTACCCAGGATTCAGAAAAGAACAACCCCCAAACCAACCTTTGTTTCCAAACTCACCTCATCAATGTGCCCAACAGCTCCAAAGATCTTTGCTGTTTGCCCAATCAGACCTGGAAAACTCTCCCCAACCTCCTTCAGCGTCGGCAGAAAAGGGGCCAAGGCTGTTGGTTCGTAGCTGGATATTTCTATGAGGATGTTTAGAATCAAGTCACTGTGGTTGGGGTCCCTCAAATGCCCAAATAAAAAGGGTAAACACTCTGTCAGCACCTATTAAAAAAATCAGACAGAAACAAACTGAATATATATATTTTTAATTGGGAACACAAATAACCAAGAGAGATGTAACTGGAGTGATAAAAATAAACCACTAGACTTTGATTCAATAAAATAGTTTTCCAGCCTTGCTGACCTTTGCACAGGGGTCAACCCAAGTTCAGTTCAACATATGGAATAAGGGTAAGTTTTAGCCTTGAAATATGGCAGTTATGCATAAATAAGTGAGGAAATGGCCAATTGTTCAAAAAAAAGATCAAAATCCCATCCTTATATTTCCCTCCCTCCAGGTCAGACTATATTTTATTGATTAAAACAACAGAAGACTCAGCCTTCCCCAATGATACAGTAAATTAAAGGACTTGTAGAAATTTTTTTTCCATAGGAAACTAAAGGTCAAGAGCTGGAACAGAGGGGAAAACTAAGGGCAAGATCCTCACTGCCTAAAAAACATGCTATGGGTGAGCTGTCATTTCTTGTAAGAACCCAGTTTTGGGGAGGCCGAGGCTTAAAATCATCTTACAAACAGGATGGAGTGTTTACAACTCTGCACTGAGTAATTAATTCTTGTGTAAACACACATGCACACTAATGCACCTCAGATCCAATGGGACCTGCATCTGTGTGAAAGACATTTTGACACAGAAGTGGGGCATAAAACAACCCATTCTTCTGGTTTTCCTTGTTGAGGATTATCAGTTCTCATCAGTTCCTAACTCATTTTAATCTCCCTTGACATGTATTTCAATACAGCTCATGTCCTCTGACAGAAACACAGTTATGGGAATTCACACTCCCATGGCAGAGGAAGAGCCAAAATCATTGAAAACAAATGGTTTAACCCAAACCTTTTGGTCCAGCAGCGTCGCTGTTATGTTCTCCTTATGACTAGATGGAGAACTTGGAATGGAATCACAGAATTCCGTGGAAGTAGCATGGGAAGTCACTGCCTGCATGTTGTGAGGACGGCTCGCTGCTGGCACAGACCTCACCGAGCCATCTGAACACAACAGCCCTGCAGAAGGGGGGCAGTGAGCCACCCCCAAGGTGCTTACCCCGAGTTCTCTGTTCCTGGCCACGGCCTGGAGGAGCCTGAGGAGGTGGAGCTGCTCTGCCTGGTCCAGCTGGGCCGTCAGTGCCAGCAGGTCCCGCAGCCGGAGCGCGATCGGCCGCGGCTGCTGCTCGTAGAGCGCGGGCAGCACACGGAGCAGCATCGAGTTCCCTGGGGACAC
>NW_021940571.1:1335443-1350570 GCF_001715985.3 Manacus vitellinus
ATTTTCCTTTGTTGAGATTCAGGCTTTCACATGAAATAGGCAGCACATGGAAAGAATAGTTGGTTATTAAGAGAACTAAATATGCACTTGCACAGAAATAGTTAAGGATGCCATTTCCAGGAGGAGAAGGGAGCCAGGGAGAGTCGACTGCAGGCAGAGCTGAACCCTCTCTCACACGGTTCCTGAAGATGTCTGTGCATAATTCAATTTGAAGGCCAGGCTCATACCAAAATCCATAACCCCCCAGTGCTGTACACGCCTGCCTCCGTGGATTTAAGTTTCACTTGAGCAACATATGGAAAACATCTGCCTGTTGCAACCTAGTGTGGCTCCTTTCTGCAAAGCCTTGGAAGTGCTCACGGTCTCTTTGGATTGGTTTCCAAGAGGAACTGCTCTCTGGCCTGCTGCTTTTTCTCCCATTTAAACCTGAGCCGTGTAATTTGGGAAGATAAGCAGATCTCTTCATGGATGGCAGAAAAAGGATATTTGGGTTCAGGCTGGAGCACGCCGGGCTCCTGCCAGAGACAGCAAACGCACCCCAGGACACGGCTGGGTCTTGGAACGTCCCCCCTGGGCCAAGAAACAAACGTAATTCATTGCAGGTTCAGACAACTGTGAGTCAAACAGCTCGTAATGATCCCTCAGGGGTCCTTCACCTCCGGGGGAGTGTCTCCAGCCAGCCACACTTCTGCATCCTCTCCTGCCTGGAGAATCCCTGGCTCCTCCCTGAAGGCCACTCTGAGCAACCAAAGGCAAGGTCAGACCCCACCTCTCACCCCGGACACGACAGATTTGGGTCTTGTTCTGTTCTGTGAACAATCACAAAGGCCACTGGCAAATGAAAGGGATTTGTTGATGAATGACCCTAAAAAGATGAGCAAAATGCTCCATTCTGGCCATTTTCTACCCACGTTCTCTGGGCAAGTCTCTTCCAGATGTTACAAGTGAATCCACCTAAAAAGTGTCACCACCAAGGCACTGTGGGCACCAACTCATCCACAGGGAGAACTGGGATCTCAGGGAAAGGTTCTTCCCCCAGAGGGTGGTTGGGCACTGCCCAGGCTCCCCAGGGCAGTGGGCACAGCCCCAAGGCTGCCAGAGCTCCAGGAGGGTTTGGACAACGCTCTCAGGGACAGGGTGGGAGTGTTGGGGTGTCTGGACTGGATGGTCCTTGTGGGTCCCTCCCAACTCAACTGTGATTCTGTGACAAAAAGGTGAGAGGATGTATTTACTTGAACTTTTCTAGACTCACACCATAGTTCAAAACTGAAACACTTTGCACTGAATACACTAAGAATTATTTTCCCTCTGGACAACGTCGTGCTCGCAGAAATAAGTCTTTTCTTTGCACTTGCCCTTGTTTAGTTTCCACTGGAAGTTTTCTGCCCATATGGAGCAGAGCCCTTAAGCTCCAGCAGAATTTCAGCAGCTGTAACAATGGCAAAAGAAGAAATTCCCCTATTCCTGGACAGGCAAAAGTCATCTCAGCTATGGAAGTGTGGTGGGAAGGAATTCAACAGAGAGCAACAAAAATAACAGCTTTAAGCAAGCAAAGACACTAAAACCTGAGCCATGCTACTGCCTAAGCTGGGATGTCACAGATAGGAAGGGATCTGGAAAGTAAGACTAATTATTTAATCTGGGAAAACAAGCCTTTGAAGTGTGGGCTGTATCAGGGCAGTGATGCAATTGGATGTGACACAAGGTGATGGATTTCAGCCACAGAGCCTCTCTGAACAAAAACCACTTTGTGCAAACACAGATTTGGGCAGTTTCCTGAAGCCAACACTGCTGGGTTTATATTCCCTAACCAAGATAAATGAAAAGCAAAGGCAATTTAGGAGCAAACCCATCCCTTTGCAGCAATATTGAAGTGACCTCACTGACAGGGAATTGCTTTTAACTGGATAACCTGTGTATACACACATGTAAACAATCCCCCAGATACCACAGCTTGTGTCTGTTCTCCACAGAGCTCCTGAAAGGTCATTAGGCACAACCCAATTGACTACTCTTTGGTATTTTCATGTTTGAGTTAGCTCTGAGTATCTCTTGCTGTTTGTTTGTCACACCTTTTTTTGTCTCTGAGGGATTTACACACACAGCTCACCCACCTTTTGGTTCTCAGATCACAGGCAGCCAGAGGTGATACTGTGTGTTACAAATAATTCACTTTTCACCAATCTTGCTTCATCTGTCTCAGTCTAAACCAAGTGCCTGAAAACACATTTGTTGTCTGAGAACGGAAAAACATCCTACTCAGCTCCTTAACTACCTTCCTTCCCTCTTCCATCCCCACCTCCCTTACCCCCAATACTTTCCAGATTAGATTTTCTCAGACTTTCCAACAGACCACACACTGGGAATTATGCAACTCAGGCACAAACCAACCTCCAGTTGGGGACAGCTGATGGCTGAGAGGCAGGAGGAGGAACCACGACGGTGTGGGTGTGTCGTGGTGGTGCCAGCCCAGCCCAGGCCACAGACCCCTTCCTGGCTGCCCTCCTTGCACCCAGAAATGGCAAAGGTTGCCTTGTGCTCCAGCCCTGCTCTGCCCATCCCAGCAGCACAGAGAGCTTGGGAAAAGCCACGGGCCTGGGAGCACGTGGCAGTGTCACATGGACAGAGGAGCTCTCAAAGTCCCACAGCTGTGTTTGAGCCTCACTCCAAAGTGGGTGTCCAAAGACAAAGCCTGTGCACCAAGAGTAACCCAAGTTAGGCACATACCTACTTGAAAATCCCAGGATCACTGAGGCTGGAAAAGCCCTCCCAGCCCATGGATCCCCCCTGTGCCCCATCCCCACCCTGTCCCCCAGCCCAGAGCACTGAGTGCCACAGCCAGGCCTTCCTGGGACACCTCCAGGGCTGGGCACTCCAAACCTCCCTGGGCAGCCCCTGCCAGTGCCTGACCACCCTTTCCAGGGAGAAATTCCTCCCAAAAATAACAATCACCTCTACTTTACCAGACTTCCCAGGTTTCTAAAATATTGCTTTGACGTTGCTATTTATTATTTACACTCTCAGGAGAGCAGCTGGAGGGCTCACAGTGGCAGGAACCCCCATACCATAGAATCAGAGAAGAGTCTGAGTGGGTTAAAAGCCATCCAGTTCCCTCCCCCTGCCATGGGCAGGGACACCTTCCACTAGCCCAGGTTGCTCCACGCTCCATCCAATCTGGCCTTGGACACTTCCAGGGCTGGGGTAGCCACAGCTTCTCTGGGCAACCTGTGCCAGGGCCTCACCCCCCTCACAGAGAAGGATTTCTCCCCAATATCCAAGGCACAGGTAGCCCAGGTTTGCATGAACAAAAGCAGAGACACAAATGGAAAGGGAACACACATTGCAAGTTAAATATAATTACATGGTTGTTTTTTTTTTTTTTTGCTATTCTCTGGATATTTCATAGGCAATACATAATTTGTACCATATTATCCCTCATCTCACCTGAGCAATGCATCTCCGAAATGATTAATGGCCCACTGAACTGATGAGATTATGGAATTCGAACCAGATTAGCACCAATAATCCTTCCACTACATTAATGTCTCATCCAACAGCGCCTTGTTTTGCTTTTTCAAAGGTAACAGACGCAGCTCTGACCGTGCAGCTGCTGATTTACCCACTCCCAAAACCAGATCCAGCACTAACAGATTATCCACACAGTTTGGGGGGGTTAGGGGTAATTAGGGCTGGAAAAGCAAAACTCCAACAAGCTGTCCTTAAGAGTTCTCTTTTACTGCTTAAAGCAATAAACTGTGAGTATATAACAGAACTTATTATATAACATCACATAACCATCCAAAAAAGCTGCGCTATTTAGTCAAACCAGCCACGTGTATCCAAAGCAGCTCCAGGTATGTTTATTTTCCTCGCAGTCCCCTCCCCAGCCCTGGCACGTACCGAGCACAACCCGAGCTTGCAGGGAGCGCTTTCTTTCCCCCAAACAACACAGCCCGGCACAGCCAATCCAGGCAGCGAACTCCAAGTGCTTCCACCCCTGCATTGCTGCACGTCCCAGAAATCCGCTCTCGGGGGAAGCGGAGGCTCCAGGAGCAGTTTTTTCCCCGCTTTTCCCCTCCACGAGTCAGTACATCCCCCAGCGGACCCTGGAAGGCTGGGACTGAGCAAACTGCACGCCCCCTTCCCTCCCGGCCAAAACCAACAGCCCCGAGCGCTCCGGTTACACCACTGGCACGGGGGCTGCTCATTCATTCGGGCTGAGGCGCTCGCAGCATTTATTAGGGGCTCCCTCCCAGCCCCGGCCTTGCTAAACCCGAGCGCAGCTCCAGGCAGCCCAGGGAGCTCCGGGGAGCGGCTGGGAGAATGCTGCCCCAAGAAATACTCTCTCTGCTCACGCTCTTCTGTGTCCTCAGGGCTTCTGGCTCTGCCCTGGAGGAAGACAACGACTACGACCTCATGTACGTGAACCTGGATAACGAGATTGAGGCTCCAGCCCCTGGCACCGAGGAAAGTAAGTGAATTTAAACCAAATCTGTGGAAATGCAGAATTGCATTCTTTGTTGCCCAGCTCTTGCAATAGTTATTATTGCAAGCATTTTTTTTCAGAGGGAGAAGTTTGTGCTTGTACCAGTGGGTTATTATGGTTAACAGTGCTAAAGCACTGGGATGAGGTACCTTGGAATTTGCTTTATATTCTTAATTTTTCAGCTTTCCTGCACAAGACTGTCAATGACAGTTTTAGAATTGCTTTAAAACACACTATTTTACTTTTCTGTTTCTGTGTAGAGGGAAATGCACTCACTCCCCCCACAGCAGGGGAGTTGGAACTAGATGGTCTTTAAGGTCCCTTCCAACCCAACCCAAGCTGTAATTCCATGATTCTGGGACAGTCTGGAGCACATAAGCCTTGCCCAGAGCCAGATTTTGTCAACCTCCTTCTGTTTAAAAATAAGTACAAAGGAACAGCAACATCTGTATCTTCCCTTCCAGCTGCTTCGTGCGACTGCCAGCGGGAGCACACCGAGTGGGACAAGCTGTTCATCATGCTGGAGAACTCGCAGATGAAGGAGAACATGATGCTGCAGGCGGTGGACGAGCTCCCCAAGGTGGACCTGCAGACCCTGAGGGCAGAGCTGACCCAGCTCACCACCAGCCTCGCCGGCTCCTTCGCCGCCACCCTCAACAAAGTCACCTCCCACATCGTGTCCCAGGTAGAGCAGGTGCTCCTGAGGACCAGGGATCAAGCTGAAGAGGCCAAGAGGCTTCGGGAGTCTGAGCAGGGAAAGGTTCTGGAGCACGTTCTGCAGCTGAGCCACAACCTGTCCATGAAGCTGGGCTGGCTGGAGAGCGCCTGGCTGGGCAGGGCTGAGGAGCAGGAGACAGCTCTGCAGCAGGATAAACTGGATGCCACCAGAGGGGACAATCTCCTCCTGAACTCGCTGTGGAAGGAGCTGCAGCAGACCCGGGCTGAGCTGAAGGTGTCGCAGCAATGGGCAGCTCAGCACCTGCTGCCAGCAGGTGAGTCCACGGGAGCTTTACCAGAGCTCCTCGGGGGTCTGTCCAAACAGGGACCCTACAAACACCCTCCTGAGCACTTCCCTCTCCACAGGACTCCAAAGAAACCTTAGGAACAGCAGGGCAGCTTTAAACAGTCTGTACAGAAAGGGGGGGAAACCCATTAACTTCTGGGAAAAGAGGTGCTGAGCTTCTCAAAGGTGGGATCAAAGCAGGGCTTAATCCAAGTCCTTACACAGGGCAAAGCCAGCCAGGATCCCACCTCCAGGCTCTCCCAGATCAAAACAGCTCAGCAAACATATTTTAAACATCCAAATTATGTTCTCACACCTTTCACCTGCCCAGCTGGTAACACCTGTGCACGTGCATTACTGAGCTCTCCTCTTCTCTCCCTGCATGTTCTCACTCCTTCCTCTCCCTGAATTAACACCTCCTCACCCACTCCAGCTGCCCCAGAGCAGAGGACTGGTGTCAGCCAGCCAGGCACACCTGCACAGCAGGGAGGGCACATCCCCTGCACCCAACTGTCAGGGCAGAGCCCTTCCTCTGGATGGATCCGTTAGGAACACCGGGGTGGTGGTTTGGGGGTATTTTTGCCCTTCCAAAGCCTTTGCACTGCTCAGCAAGCGAGGTGACCACAGAAAGATGAGCTCATACCTCAAATTCCACCTCAGTTTTCTGTGCAGTGCAATGAGACACCCAAAAAAGCAACTTGGCTGTGGCAGAGCAGCCCCTCATCTGTTTGAAGTGTGGGTGCACAACTGCTACCTGCATGATACAGCTACACTGGATATCAGTGAGCTGTCACTGCCTGGCCTCTAAAAGCTGATTAATGGCTGTGTTTGCCACAAATCTAAGTTATTACAGCTTAAAAGCCCCATAGAAATCTACACTCAGAGAGTCCTGTGGGAATGGGTGTGTGGGGAGGTGGGGGTGCAGGTACACCAGCCTTACCAGAGACCTGCAGCAGCATCTCCTGAGTGAGATCTTACACAGGGGAGCAAGAAGGAACAGCTTATAACTGCTAAACTTCTACAGACACAACATAATTCCCATCAAAGTGCTTTATGAGCTCACCTGAATCTGTCCCTTCACGCCAGACACCCATCCAGTGTTAAGAGTAAATTGCTTTCACTCCTTTATCATGACACTTCAGTAACCTCTGTGTGCTGGGGGTACATCTTACAGCATATTCCTCTTTTCCCCAAACTCAAACCTCTTGCCTTCCAGAGCATGATCTCATTCCTTGTCTTCTCCTGTAGCCCAGCCAGCCTCACTCAGCTACTCTGCACTAGGTGGGAGCAACAAACCCGATCTGCACCGAGCATCTCAACCTCATCAGTGGAAATTCACTTTATTTCCACTGGTTCCTACATGAGTTTATATAAAACCTTCATAGTTTTCAATTTAAAGGCTACATTTTAAGTACTTCCAGAGCCTCTCTCTGGGTTTATTTTTTTCTGGGGAATTTTTAGCAACTGACTTTAATTTCTCACATCTTGAATTCCTGCCAGCCGTATTCTTGAGGGATTTTCTAATCACACTTTTTGTTCTTCGCTGAGGCTGGTTTTAATTTTGTTTAGGCTTTGATAATAAAGCCTGAAAGCCTGCTAATTAAAAGCTTTTTCACAATAGTGCTCCTAAGTAGCATTTTAAGGAGCATCCCCAGCAGTTGCTCTCTCACCCTGCCCCTCCTCAAAAGGGCCAGTGGAGAGATGTAAAATCTGCTGGAAGCTGGAGGGAAGCAGCCCATGAAATACCAGAGCAGAGCAATCCTGGAGGGCACAAAGAGTCCTTCATTCCCTGGAGCACAAACTTCCACACACGTTTTAGGCATTTCAGATCCTCCAGCTCCTTTAGACAGGAAATGAAGCGGCTTAATTGGAGAAGGGGCTGATTCTTCCCCCATGTCACCTTGAACATTAAGTTACATACAACTAGGGAACAGCACATAAAATACCAAAAGTGTCTTGGCTTTAGTCATCATCAGCTACTTTTCCAAGTTTCACAGAGTCCTGTCAGTGGTTTTAACTAATCTAATTTCTATTATCAACACCCTGATTAATGAGACATGAGAGATGAACTGTTTTAAAAACAGGAGTCGTCTTATACATTTCCCACATTTACCCAGTGCCCAGGAATGTTAGTGACCAAAAATCCTAAAGGCAGGGTCAGGACAGGGAGTCATTGTATTAAATAAATAAGCCCATCTCAGCATGTTCCTGCCAACCTTCCCTGTGCTACTTTTTGGTAGCTCTTGTCCTCCCCTGCTGCCCAGTTATCCATGAGATAACCTCAGGATACAGCCCAGCAATTCCCTCCTCCAGCCACAGCCTCCACTCTATCCCAGGAATGCCACAATATCCAAACCTGCTGTTTGATGGCTCACTCACCCCAGCCCCTCACCACAAGGTTATTTCACTATTTAATACTTAAAAAGAACTCAGAGGCTTAACCAAGACCTAAGGGAGGGTTACTGCCACAACTGCCCAGTTCAAGGCTGATTTCTTTAGGTGAGGCAGCAAAAGAGCTGCTCTCCCAGGGGGCACTGCTCCATACAGATCCTTGGGAAGCCCCATCATGGAAGAGTTTGGGTTGGAAGGGACCTTAAAGCCCATTCAGTGCCACCCCCTGCCACGGGCAGGGACACCTTCCACTAGCCCAGGTTGCTCCAAGCTTCATCCTGGACGCTTCCAGGGATGGGGCAGCGACAGCTTGGTGATCTTAAAGGTCATTTCCAACCTTAATGATTCCATGATATATCAAAGGTCCCACCTGTGCACACACAAGCAGACCAGTTTCTATTTCCCTGACGATGTTTTTAATCTTCCCCAGGGTGTGAAACCGCAATTCTGTTCCCCATGCGTTCCAAAAAGATATTTGGGAGTGTCCACCCAACTGCTGGAATGACCCTTCACTCCTTCACTGCCTGTATCTGGATCAGGGTGACCGAGGCTTTGGACAAAACCATTGTCTTCTCCTATGGAACCAAGTTCAATCCCTATGAAATCCAGCTTTACCTCCGCCGGGACTCCGCGGTGCTCGTGGTCGGGGGTGGCCAGCACAAGGTGGCTGCCCAAAATGCAGTTATCCCTGGGAAGTGGGTCCATCTGTGTGGCACGTGGAGCTCCGAGAATGGATCTGCAGCCCTGTGGGTGCAGGGGGAGCTGGCAGCCAGTGCCCTGGACATTGCCAGCGCTCACACCGTTCCCGACGGAGGGATCCTGCAGATCGGGCAGGAGAAGAACGGCTGCTGCGTTGGAGGGGGGTTTGATGAAGCTTTGGCCTTCTCTGGAAAACTAACTGGCTTCAACCTGTGGGACAGAGTGCTCAGTGCCCCAGAGATCACGGCACAGAGCGGGGAGGGCGCGTGTGGCACCAGGGGCAACGTGGTGGGGTGGGGGGTCACGGAGGTTCTGCCCTATGGAGGAGCCCAGTACGTGTCCTAAACCCTGGCACAGCTGTTTCTGCACAGAGAATGTATTTCCCAAAGAGCTGAACACCAGCACTCCAACTAAACAGAGCTGTAGGAGCCCACGTCCCAAATTCCCAAGGAAGATCAGCATTGCAAGTTTACAAAACGAGGCGCTGTGGAGATGGGGTCGGATCTCTGCCTGCTGTTTTGGGAAAACACTGAAAAGATCCCACACATCAAGGCATGACATTGGAAAAGCTGTCCCTGAGGTCTGGCAGCCCTGTCTGTCCAGCACAGTGTTTTCTGACGGATCAGAGAGAGGGGCACTTTGGACACTCGGGAGTCAGAGGGTGCTCCCAACATCCCTGCTGAGGGAAACCTGACCCTTCTCTGCAGAACAGAGGATGTGGATTCCCCATCCCTGGAAGTGTCCAAGGCCAGGCTGGATGGGGCTTGGAGCAACCTGGGATACTGGAAGGTGTCCCTGCCCATGGCAGGGTGTGGAACTGAATCATCTTTAAAGTCCCTTCCAACCCAAACCATTCCTGATTCCATGATCTTCCAGGCTCCTCCAGCCCTCGGGCTCTATAGCATTAATGTGAATTGTACAGAGGAACCACCTAAGTCAAGAAATGTGTTGTTTATTAATCGTTGTTAGTCATTTGTAGACTATAACAAAACTAGCTCCTTGTTTAAATCATTATTTATGCCATGGATTGATATCAAAGTAATATTCCCCATCATAATCTGATGTTACATTGGGAGAACATGCAGCTGTATTATATTGTAAATGGACTCTGTGATAATTTTATTGAAATTATTTTTGTAAAGTTGTTCTGTAAATAAAGATACTTTACTAAACTAAAACTCTCCATGCTTCTCATGAACCAAAACTCTGAAACCAAGTCCCATGTGGGAGTCTTCCCATGTTTTGAACCATATAGTTCTAGAAAAAGAATAGAAATAGTGACCTCTCATAAAAACAGAGGGATCCTCATGTGCATTGAGCTGAGGCTGTGCTAGGACAGTGCTTGGAGGCTGAAGGAAGGATTGGTTTGGGATATCCTCAAATAAAAATCCATCAGTCCCCCCCATAATGCTGCCCTCTGAGGACAGACTCAGTTTTAAGGTACATTTAGACACCCAAAGGCATTTGCTGCTGACAGGAGGTTTGTACAGGGAACTGCTGCTCAGTGCCAGGGATTTGCTCCTCTCCTCTCACAAGCTCATCCCAAACCCAATAAAAACCCAGGGCTGGATACAGAGCACAGGCAGCAGGTGCAGAGCCCAGACTCCAGGGGTGATTTCCATGTGGAAAGCAGAGCCCAAGCAGGGGATGATGAATAGCTACTCACTGGATCCGTAACCATTTACAACAAGAGCGTCACGCGCCGCCGAAGCCTCTGAACAAGTTATCATGAGGGATGTCTTGTTCAGAGCAATTCTCATTTCCCCTGGAAGCAGCCCATCCTTCTTCTCTATTCCCACGTTTCCCTGCCTTTCTCATTCTCTACAGATGTCCTGAGAACACACTTGGAAAAATCTCTTGGCGTGTTGCTGCTACACTCCTTCCTGAACACCACTCCAGATCCTTGTTCCAGGACACAAAAATAGTAAGGAAAATCCATGACAAGGTAAATTCCCCTTTACTGTGCAATTGAAGGGGGTTGTGCTTCATACCCAGTGTTATATTACCTGCTCCAAATTTCTGGCAGCACTGTTTAAGGGAAAAGTAATTGCTCTGATTGCTGGAATTTCTATTACCCTGCAATAAAACTGGATCTAAGTTATAAATGCTTAGTAGTAAACTGGACAGAAATCCCTCCCTAAATAATATCTGTGAATAACCTTAACAACAGAACAAGGAAATATTACCCGTGTTCATCTGCTGGCAGCCAGAAAACAGATCCTCAGAGTTACAAAAACACTTCAGGTCCCAATATTGTGCAAGGGCAAAAATCACTCTCAAATCCCCTTCCCATACAGTTACCTCCATTAAATGAAAACAAATGTCCATGAAATGCAGCAGAAAAAGGAAACTCCTCATGAAGATCACCAGAAATCCTTCCTGCTGTATCTCATACTGCTTTTCCTGCTGTATCTCATACCTGAAAAGCTCTGTCTGGGAAGGAGCCTTCTTCTGTCTCTGCTCTGGTTTGGCAGAGGACCAAGTGCAAAGCCAGTCCTTCCATTCCCACTGACTCAGCTGGAAAACTTTCCTCTTTCCAACTGCTTTGCTCTCCCTTTATCACCTCTGTGGACCAGCAAAGCTTTCCCACAGCCCAGCACCACAACTCACACTTCTCCCCTAACTTCTTCACTCAACTATGTTCTTTCTTGGCCAGCAGTTTGGCTGTTTGGAAAACACTAAGTAAATAGTATTTTGGGGGGATTTTGGGCTCCAAACATGGAAAAGCCACCGAGGCCCTGCCCTTGCACTGCCAATGGAGAAGAGGAGGAGCAGGGTAAGACCTGTGGGGCTGGGGCGGGTGCTGAGCCCAGCCCTGCCCTCTCACGAGGCTCTGCTGGATGCAGCATCCCCGCGGTGCCTTTGGAAGGGGGAGCAGCCACAGGCCTCTCAGATCACAGGGCAGTGTTGCTGCTGTCCCCTGGGAGCAGGAACAGCTCCGTGTGGTCCCTGGTGCCCGTGGGAGGTGTGGGCACAGCGGGCACGGCGTCGCCGGCACAGCCGGCGCGTGTTTGGGAGCTGAGTTCACTGGAACAGAGCAGTGAAACACTCCTTCCAAAGTGCTCTTTTTTTAGCTGAGGAGATAAGAACCTGATTATGCAGCCAAAGAGTTGCCCCAAGTAATCACAAAATCCATTTGGCTCCGGCAGTCGCCGGCAAGGGGCCAGAGCTGCTCTGCCCTGGTGCCACGAGGCTCGGCCGCGCTGGGCAGCCCCAGAACAAGGCCCTTTGTCTCCAGAAACTGCTCTGGAAATCCATCCTCAGCACCTTCCCTCTCCCCTCAGCAAGCAGTCTGCAAGGGCAGTTCTCAGCCTGCTGCAAACGCAGCTTTTCATGCCTGAAACACGAATTATGCACAGCGCGATCGAGCCCCTTCGCAAAACAAATCGTTTCGCTGTTCGGTGCCCTCTTCCCGCCTGCAATTCCCAAACCTGATATCCACAGCAACATCTGCTGGTGGAACTACATAAGTACACAACTCAGCCGTGCTGAAACCTTTTCCCAAACTTGTGACTAAATTCCCTCTATTTCTTTTATTACTACCACTGAGTGACAGAGCACAATGTCAGCACATAAATACTGATGTCAAGTCTTCAAAGAATATAAGAAATAATAACTTGATAAAGAATGCACACATTTAATTTGAGTGCTTAACATCTCCATAATAATCTTCTTTTAATAGCAGTAATTAGCAGTAACTGTCTAATTATTACCCATACTTGAAGCAAAACAGTGAATTTACTACTGCAGTAGCACTGTACTACAACAAATACTGGGAACTTTATTACTTCAATTAAATTGGATTTCCTTTTATAGAAGAATGAATATTTTTGGCTTTTTCAACCACAAAAATAAAATGTAAGGAGATTAGCAACAATATTCTATATAAAGCTAACAATGTAGGCAAAATTAAAGAACCACCACAAAGCTTTTCTATCTTACATCTGACTATTTTGCCACAGAATGGGATTAATTTCATCCCCATTTCTATTTTGGAGGCTTGCCAGGGACACTAATAGAAAGGATAAGAGCTCCAGAACTAGAGCCTCGTATCATGGCTGATAATTTGAAGTCCATTAGTCAGGAACATTAACAAGTACAGCTGGATTTCCTGCCCCGGGGGTCACCCAATCCATAACGAAACCTCCACAGTCAACAGGGTTCAGCAAATTCCCATATTCCTTGATAATCTGTTATTAGTTTGTGTCTAACCTGTTTTATCACATTTATAGGTATTTCCTTATGTCTGCTTTATACAAACGTGCCTCATATTTTTACGTATAATGTGTTTGCTAATGGTTGGACTTGATGATCTTGGAGGTCTTTCCCGACCAGAAGGATTCCAGATTTCAGGAATTCGAGATTTTTAAGGATCCCATGTACACCTGACACATCCTAACCCCCAAATGTCCACGTTCCTACCTTGGAGGACGCTCCTGACGATGGTGTCCGTGTGCTCAGCCAGCAGATCCACTTTGGCAATGGCAGCCAAGGAGAGATAACTGGACATGTTCCTGCACAGCTCCTTGTTCCCCCTCTGGAGAAACTTCACTGCCACTGGAACAGCCAAGGCCATGACTGGGGGGTGGTTGTAATTCTGTGGAACCAGGAAAAAGCAGTGAAAAAGAAGCAGCTGAAAAAAAGAGAATACATTCATATAAAGTCTCGTGCTGAGCAGAGGAGGAAGAAGAAAATTAAAACAAGGGGAAAAGAGCAAAAAAAACCCCAAACAAACATGTCAAGGAAGGTTGTGTTCTGGTAGCACCACTGAAGGAAGATGTAAGAAAGAGCAAATGAAGAAATTTAAAATTATTGCACTGGGAAATGTTCATAATGCACCTTTTTTTGTCTTCTGCTAGAAGAGGAGCAAACCTGAGATGAAGTGCACTAATTAAATGCTAACTGCTGTACTCTTCTAATGAGACATTTGGTGACTGGTGTTCTCTGAGAAGACACCAGGAGCTGTATCCATCCTCCACACAGAGCAAGGAATTCTCATCCCAAAGCACAGGAAACACCTTGGAGCAGTCACTGCCAGTAAGTGCACTGGGACACCTGCTCACAGTGCAGTAGCTTTGGTTTTGATCATTAATTATCCTGTCATAGGTAAGATTTCCTTTTTTTTAAGCTCATTGAATTCCAGGATAGTTTGGGTGGGAAGGGGGCCTTAAAGCCCATCCTGTCCCACCTCCTTCCATGGGCAGGGACACCTTCCACTAGCCCAGGTTGCTCCAAGCCCCATCCAACCTGGTCTGGGACATTTCCAGGGATGGGGCAGCCACAGCTTCTCTGGGCAACCCCAATTTCTCTGAACACCAGGGACAACTGACATTTTTCAGGAGTACAAACTTCCCTTTCCAAAGGGGCACCAAGCCTCAGGAATCTCAGGGTACCTGCACACACACTTGGCTTTTGACATTCAGGTCAGAAAAAGTTTTCTGCTACTATTTATACACATGAAACCCTGTGTACAAACGACACATATTTGCCATATATTCCCCCTTGGGGTCCCCCCAAACTGCCCTCAGAACCAGTAGGATGTTTGTGGAGGACCTGCAGCCTCTCTGGAGCCTCCTTAAGCAGTGCCCTCCTCTCCTCTCCACTCACTTTTGAACAGCCCTTTGAAACTGGAGCACGTCCCTGGTTTTGAAAATAATCCTGCAATATGATTATATTTAATTAGCATCTGAAATCCCAGGCAACCACTGGAACCCAGATGTTGCAGAAGGCAACAGAACAGTGCAAAGCAAGGCAGCCCAGACTTTCTGGACTTTCCTTCTGGAGCAGCACTTAAAAGACTAAATTTAGACTGAGGAAAACCAAATCTGTTATTCCTTATTCCACAGACTTTAAGTGGCTCTGAGGATTTTTCCTTGCAGCAAAGGCCTGCCAAGAATTGGACAGTCCCTTTCAGAGACCCCTGAGGGAGAAGGGGCTGCAGAAACTTCTTCATGTCAAGATAGATCATTTTGGCAACTTCCATGGGACCAAAAACTGTGTCTTTAATGAGAAAAGCCCTTAAAATAAATAGAGCTTCGTGCAGCAGCATGTTTAAATCAACATAATGCCTCGTTATGTTTGGCTGAGAGGCACCACTGAGCAGGAGCCAAATGCTGCCTCCAAGTTCTACTCTGCTACTCCCCACGAAAGAATGGGAAGATAAGGTTTGGCCCTTGTACTGGGATTTAAAAGATCTAAGAGAATTCCAAAGAACAATTCTTTTTTTCCCCTCTACAATAAAGATAAAATACTTAGTTAAGGAAAAAGCTGGAATTCAGATGGAAGCAGAAAGGTTTCATTTGTTCCACGATGAGTATCAGGGCATGAAGGCACACTCAGAAAATGGGAAGGTGATAATAAAGACCACATTTCAATAATATGATCTAGTGATGTTTGCAAACCTCCAGGACCTCCCTGCTGTTCATATCAACAGAGACCTGCTGGGAGAGCCAGCCCAGCTGGCAGATATTCATTATCTTTGTTACAGCCTCAACCATCGCTCACATATTGTAGAAAAAACCCCCACCAACCTCATTTTATGCTTTCTT
>NW_021940571.1:1350909-1352678 GCF_001715985.3 Manacus vitellinus
CAACACTTCAACATTCTTCTGAAATCTGATTTCTGAAGTGCCACAAGGATAAACTAGGATTTCACAACATACAGTCTCTCATCTGGAACGTTTAAGCTGTGCTGCTGCTGGTTACTGTCTCACCTCCAGGGGCAGGAGGCAAAAAGGGAGACAACCAATTCCTCCAGAAGGGCACTGCCCACCACAAAGTGTGGTCCCCACCAAATCCAACCCCTCCAGAAGGGCACTGCCCACCACAAAGTGTGGTCTCCACCAAATCCAACCCCTCCAGAAGGGCACTGCCCACCACAAAGTGTGGTCCCCACCAAATCCAACCCCTCCAGAAGGGCATTGCCCACCACAAAGTACGGTCGCCACCAAATCCAGCCATTCCCAGAGGAAAGTAGAGGGATCACAACCCCCTGATGCACCACTGCCCCTCAGAGGATGTGTTACCATGCTCTGTATTTTAACATTTGGAGTCAAGCCCTTGATTTTAAATGTAATCCCTCCCATGCACCCAAAAAAGCACAAGCACATTCTAAAAGCAAAAACTGGATGCGCACCGAGGGCGCTTCCAGCTCGGTGGGAGTAACGCAGGGAACTTCCAGTGCTACCTGCAGGATGCAGCTCATGATGTCAGAGGCAATTTTGGCGTGTGGTGCATCCTCCTCCCTGGCCGAGGGTCTCAGGTTGTGCTCCAGGCAGGACTCCCAGAGGGCCACGAGGGCCCGGCCGTGCCGCTCGATGGAGGCGGTTTCGCGCAGGGCCGTGGTGATGCGGGTGATGCAGATCTCCACCACGGCCTGGTCGTTGTCATTGCTCTGGTAGTCCTGGGGCAAATTCAAAAGACATCCCCCAGTCAGCTGGGTTTCAAGGACCTCACAAATTTCACCCAAAGACACAGAGTTTTTTTAACAGGGTCCCTTTTCCCGCTTCCACCTTTACAATGGATGTTTAGTGGGATTAAAAACACAGAAATTAGTTCATCCCATGGGCAGCTCACTGGTTTGGGTCTTAATCCTCATTGCTGTGAAGGTACGGATTATGTAACCTCATGTTAATCTTTAATATGCTTTAAATAACTGATTAATAAAAATTCTTATAAAGATGAACTTGAAATAGCTTTAAAGGAAATCCAGCTGTGGGGAACTGGATTTTGTTACCACATTTTTAAGTCTTACACTTTGCTCTTCAGGTGGTTGTTTTTTTTTTTTTTTTTATAGAAACTTAAATTGTATGTGTCCCTGTTTTGAATATTTTACTTATACGTTTAATCTCATGACAAAACATCCTGGTCAGTGTTTCACTTACTGCAGCTGAACTAATTATCCTGATTTGCTCCAGAGCTTCGGAGAGGCTCCCTTCGATCTCAGCATCCTCCAAGGAGAAGAGATCCCCCGCCCGGGAAAGGTCCTTCTGTGCCAGAACCAGCCCAAAGAGCTGATGCATGGCTGTGCTCAGCCACCCTCTGAGGGCACCATGGGCATGAACCGCTCAGATGGGGACAGGATGGAGACAGTCCTGGCGAGCAGGGATCAATTTGATATGAGGAATAAATCTCGGGTGTATTTCAAGACTTCCTTGGCCCCAATCTAAAAGGAAAAGGGGAAAAAAAAAAAAAAAAGAAAAATTAGCAAATGCACTGACTGTCATGCTCCAACTTAGCAAAGGCTTTTAAATGGTGTGTGAAAGCCTCAGACAGGATCTCCTGAACCAGGGACATCCTTAAGCACATGCAAACAAAGTGCATCTTGGAGGACCTTTTAGAATCTTAAAATCCCAGAATT
>NW_021940571.1:1352883-1367352 GCF_001715985.3 Manacus vitellinus
AGCTTAATAAATAAACTTAAGTTCTTTTCCATCTGCATAAATATAACCCGAGCAGGCTGGTGACTGGACCAGCTGATAAGGGTTACAAAGCACCTTTCCATGGTCAGCAGCAGAGCAGAGCTCCAGGAGGTGGGTGAAGCCTCTTCCTTTGCTTTCTGGGTTGTTTGTTGTGCCTTGACTCCAGAAAGCCATTATTAGCAAGATGGAGAAGATAACGACTCTCGTTTAGAAAAAAAACAGTCCCTTCTGTTGCCAAAACGATTCCTGTGGTCATTTCAACGCGTGCAAAGCAAACGCAAAAAGCAGAAAGGAGCTCCTGAGACTGCAAAGCCCGAGGCACAAACAGGCGGGACCCTCCTGGCAGCCCCGGTGGCACAAAGCACCCCCCACCCGAGTGCCGGGGATGGTGTGAGCTCAGATCGGGGGTGGTGTGAGCTCAGATCGAGCCCGTCCCTTCTCGCTCTCAGCAAGTCTCAAGTTCAAAAATAAAAGCCGGAAAAGCCACGGACACAAAGTGATGGTTTTACCTGCTCAGGGTTCCCCCCGGCCATCCTCGGTGATGGGGAAAAGGTGCTCTGGGGACAAAGCCTGACCCTTGGCTTTGCCCTCCTGCCACCCCGGGCAGCATCGGAGGGCACGGCGGGCACAAAGCTCCGGGCTCGGGTGGCAGGCACTGAACCCGAGGCTGTTCATTGCAGTGCCAGGAGGGAGGCACGTCAGGAATGCAGAATAAAGCAGCCTAAAAGTTACCCATGGCTCTGTCAGGTGACTGCAGGAACCCAAATGCAGAGAGGCCTTATCTCTGAATGAGCTGCTCTGTTTCCAGGGCTAAACACAAAAGCCTGCTCCACTTGAGGGCAGTTGTTTTTAATGGAGAAAACAGAACTCTCTGTGTTGGTGAAAGCTATACTTCCCTGGGAAGGAGGTAAAAAAAAAACCCTCGGTAAGCTCACGCTGTTTGAAAGAAAAAGAACAAGTGAACAGACCTGCCACAGAGGAGAATTTCTGGCCAGAGGAATCAATGCTGTCGTTCTGTAACCTTTACATGAGCACAGAAGAGGGGCTGAAGTTTGCTTTGGCTTTTAACATCACTCTCAGAAGCAGCACAACGAAACGTGCCCACGAAATGCAGAGAAATGCTCCAGGAAGGAAGATCCACTGAACCCTCCCTTTGATCAGCTGCTCTGAAACTCAGCAGCCCCTTCCTCAGGATTTGGGCTCCACGATCCTTGTGGGTCCCCTCCAGCTCGGGGTGTTCTGTGATCCTTGGCCTTTGGCAGACTGTACTCTGCTCAGTGTGTTTCTGCACAGGAAAGGTCCTGATCTCCACCTGAACAGACATTTTGATGTGGGTTTTATAGACAGCACTAAGGACGGTGCAGAAAATCATTGACTTACCATGAGCTCTTTGAAACGGAATTATAGCAAGTCTTCCTAATGCCTACACTGTGCAACAGTGCTGAAAACACTTCCCTTGCACAGGCATTAAATTGTTCCTTCGGCATCTCCTTGCTCTCTGCAAGGTTGTGCTGTTTGCTGCTAATGGGCAGCTGGCACTGGGGAGAAGGGAAAACAATCATGTGTCTTAAAAAGTGTCATTTTTAATTACCTTTTTTTTTTAAAGGGTCAGTTTGGATGATTAAATTGCTTCAGGGTTAGGGATGTCCCATCACTTTGAGGCCACCTCACCTCGACTCCACACCACCCACACCTTCCCACAGCCAAAACATGGGGAAGAAAGCAGCAGCTCTAGGCAGGAAAAAAGCCTCAGTGTATAACACAGGCCATTTCCACTGGTTCCTGGTGCAGTCCCACATCTAATTCAAAGGTTTGATCAGATTTCCAACACCTCCTTTCCCTTTTCATGACAAGCTGAAAGAGCCACACGTTCCCTGGGCCCTTGAAGCTGTTCCCCTCCAAGGTGAGTGTCTCCACTTGCTGCAGGCACAGCATTCTTACCAAAGCTCCTTATCACAAGCAATCACAATGAAAGGCAGCCTGACAGGTTTCAGAGCTTGAAGAGACTGAATTGGTCTGTTTGCAAAATAATTCCCCCAATAATAGAAGATTAACAATAAAAATTCCATGTAAAAGGGCAGTTGGACCTAAGGGCATCCAAAAGCCAATTGAACTTTGAGCTAAAAGGCTGAGTCTCCCAGTTTACCAGGAACTCAGGTCCTGCAGAATGACATTAGAAGGACAGGAAAAAATATCTTTTAAACCAAAGAGGAAGTGAGAGGATAAAAATTTTTATATTTTCAGTGAAGGAAATTCTACGAAAAAATAATTGTTTTCCTTAGCTTCCAAAGAAATGTAAATCTGGTTGCCTAATTTTATTTATGAACAAAATCCAACCTTCAGAGAACCGTGCAATAATATTATTAATCTAATTCCATGCTAAGCAACATAAATCAAGGAAAGCTTCACTATATTTAAGGAATTTTAGGAAGCCCAAGCCAGTAGAGTTCACCTTTAGTGAACCTCAGAGGATCTCCTGGTTTGCTCACTTGCTGGAGGTGCAGTGAGCTCAGGGATACCCCAAACCCAGGGCACAGCCAGGGCTCCTGAGTGAATCCAACCAACCCAGCACTTCCCAAACCCCCCTGTCCTCTGTGACACTCAGTTTGCCACGGACACCACACGTGGTTCTCCTCCAGTGCTGCAGCACAATTCCCATATGGAGATTCCCGTTCCCTGCTCGGGGGCCAAGCCAGCACAGGTGCCAAAGCTCTTTGATGAACACAAGGTAAGATTAAAGAAACGTTCAAGAAAGAAATCCAAAAGGTGTAAAACGAGCACCTGGGTCAAAAAAAGGAACTTGAATTACACGGGAGAGGGAAGTGATCTGAAAATTCCCCTTAAATGGAGAGTTTGGTGTTGAAGGGTTGGGAGGCCAAAGGTCTTGCTTTACCGTGGGGATCTTTGGGCAAACCAGAGCCCAGGGCTTTGAGCATCTGTAAAAAGGCAAAGGAAACAATAAAATGCATTTCCTTACCTGGCAGACATGTGTCCATGCTGAGCACACGGGGGTATGGGAAGGGCTTGGGGTGCCTCAGAGGAAAGGTGCTACAGGAAAGCAGAAGTAAAATAATATCAGAGACTCTTTGCCTTTCCAGCACTGTGTGTGCAGACTGGAAATACACCTCAGGATACACAGGAACACAACTGAGGGTTCTACCAAACAGGGTTTAACAGTTAGGACACAGTCCCATAAAGACCAGGACAGCAGCTCTGCCAAACCCTGGGGGGTTGGTGATGTTCTTCACACACGGGGTGAACAGAGAAAGGTTTGGACTCCCATCCTCTCAGAGGGTGGGGAGAAATGTTTGCAACAACTGCATATTTCATTTTATTTTCCTTTTCCATGAATAGGAGGAAGATTAGAAGCCTCTCCAAGGAAAACTTGGAATTTGAGGCAGAATTCCCTTCTCTTGAAATTCTTCCTCTCCACCTCACAGGAAAAATCTGTTCTGTGGAATTTCTGTCTCAAACAGTTACAGAAGTTTTAATATCACCAAGACTGTTGGACACTTCCTTCCCCCCCCCATGCCCACCCAGGGGAACAAAAAAGGTCTGGATACATTTCCCAAGAACATTCACATATGGAATTTACGGACAAAATATTACAAATATTTCAGAGAACCTTTCCCCCCTCCATGTTATAAAAATAAATCTAATTATTACTGTTTTTGAAAAGCATTTACTCACTAAAACAGAGCACTCTTCCAAAATTTGGAAATAAAGTCCTTACATTTTTCAGTGAAAGAAAAGGATTAAAGATTATATTGAAAGAGCATCATTTCCACACAGGGTGAACAGACTACAGCAGTTCCCATGGGATCAGCTGCACATATTCCAACTCTTCCCACAAGACAACCATTGTTTCCTACAAGCCTCTCATTTTTTTTTTTTTCTGTCATGACAGGTTTCCTCACTTCATGTCCTGAAATCCCGTGGATGCTGAGCTGGACCAGATGATGACACAATAACTTATGAAGTCTACTAATTAGGCTGGGGGTAAAACTGGGGTTTACTAATGAAACACCTCGCTCAGTCTTGGAGCTGTGGGCTGACTTGCTCTCAACATCCAGCTCTTCCACACAAGGAAGCAGAATCCTTGTGGAGGAACTGCAGAAGAATCAGAGGAATTACACAGCCTTTTAGGCTCATCCCTCCCAGCAGAGTTCCAGGGCTGCACCACTCTCACAGCCCAGAGTAAGTTCAGTGTCCTCCCAGGTGGGTAAATAACTCCCCCCGTGATAAACTGCCTGGCTCTGCAGGTTTTGTGGGGCAAGGGCTGCTTGAAGTGAAGCAGATTTCACGTCTCTGAGGCAATTTTGGCTGCATAATCCAGGCAGAACCCACTGATGCAGAGGGGGAAGAATGGACTTCGGAACTTCCCAGCAAACAGATAACTTGATCAATTTTTTTATAAATATTTACGTGCTGCCAAGACAGCTTTCTTCAGTTTTCAGCCCATAAGGAATCCCAAAGGTTTCTGTTTGCCTCCTGTTTCAGCACACACCAATGCTATATATAACACTTCATAAGACTTAGCATTTTTTAACATCAGGAAGACAGATCTGTCTTGTAAGAGCCCCATGCCTAAATATCTTAATGATATTAAAATATTACACTAAACTAAACAACACGCTGCCAAGATGGAATAAATTGCTTCATAACAAACACCAATTCACTCACTGTCATGGTGGTGCTTTCAAAAGCTGCTCAGTTTTAAGTGTTGCTTAACAGGCTTTTATATCTGTGACATATTTTCAAGACTGTAGTGATGTTACAGAAAAAGAATCCTTATAACATTTTACAAAGGGAATAATATGTATTTCTGTCTAAAGGGTGAAGGAGGCAGAGCATGAGGGACCACAGGATAGGGTCAGAATACAGGAACCCTGTTATGAAAAATGCCACTGGCAGTGTAAATTGGGTTTTTTTGCAATAAATAAATAAATGCACAACCACTGAACCTCAAAGTCCCCTGAAACAGCAGCCACTGAATAATCATTGAACATCCTGAAGTTCCTCCCAGGTACCTGGGAATCCACTCCAGTGTCTCTTCAGCTCACGATTTAATAGGACCAAGTGTATTCCCAGCATGTCAAAGTCCCCCTAAAGTAAGACATTAATTCTGCAGCACAGGGGACAAAGTGCCCCCAAGTGAGGGGAGGGAAAGGAAACCCAGGGGAGCCCCAGGATGATCCAGGAGCACTGCAGGTTCATGTCCAGCTGTCACACACACACACACAGGCACTGCTTTTCTTTCTGTGGCACTTCCAACATCACTAATACATTTCTACATCCAATAACCACTGAGAACTCAGAGAAAAACCAGCAACAGTCCCACTGTTAATGACTACATTTCCTCAAAAACCTCTTCCATTATTTAATACTTGGATCTGCTGCTCAGTTTCTTCCCATGCACTAATTTATTCATCATTGCAAACGTTACATGAACACACATTAAGTTATTCATACCTCTCAGAAGGGAAACCTCTGAAAATCATTAATAATTGAAGGTAAATTGTCGCTCTTTGGAGAAATTCGGGTGGGATCCATTGCAGTTGTCAGTGCCCCTTCCATCCCCCTGCCTCTGGAATGTGAGGCTGCTGGCACAGCCCTGTCAACCCAACCGTACAGTCTGTTCAGTTACCCTGGAGTTGTCATGTGGAATCAAGCAAACAAATGTCTTCTCTCCGTTTTCCCCAACTCCTGCACTCAAAAACAGCTCAGGACTAATTCCTCACCCAGCTTAACTCCAGCAGCAGCTCGAGTGAAAACGCTCCAGGCTCAATATGGAATTTGAATTAGTTAAAAGGATTTATCAACAGCCAGTGGTTACATTCAGTTAATTAATAACCTGCTTAAGAGTAACAAGGAAATTGCAGAAGTTAATATTACTTATGGGGCCTCTTCTCAGAGGCTGGTGGGAAGGCTGGACCCCGTCAGCATCTTTGGAGGAACAGGAGCCAAAAGAAAAGTCGGGAAGGAGCAGGACACTGGAGGAGACACATCCTTTCACCTGACACCCATTGCAACTCCCCAGCTCCCAGACCTTCAGCCAGCCCTTCCCAGGAGGAACCAGTGCCCAGGACCTGAACACCTCCAAAGCTTGGCAGCTGCAGTGCAGGGATGATTTCTAAGTCATTCCATGGCATTCTGCACACACCTGACTGTGCTTCCCTTCCACATTAACCATGGCTGGATGCTTCTCCCCTTAACTTCCCTCTGCTAAAGAAATCCCAGATTCCCAACAAGTCAGCCTTAACTCAGACATCCCCTACATCCCAACAGATCCTGTCCTGGGAGGGCACAGGAGCAAAGCCACCCTGGGAGTGCCCCAGCACTGACATTTTTCTAATAACAGCCAAAGAAATATCAAACAAACCAACTCACAAGGGCCAAGTGGAAGGTCAGGCACTCTCAGCCAACTGCTGGGAGAAAGGAAAGGCTGTTTGCCCAGAGATAATGAGGAGAAATGTTTGTACCATTCTTGTCAGGCCTTTTTTAATATTAAAAGAACTTCTAAACCACACAGTTTTATAAGATCTGCTCCCCAGAATACACAGTCAGCCACATCAGTCCTCAGCTTTGAGGGCAGTTCCTCCAAATAGCTTTTTTGCTCCTGTTCATTGCACCACAGCCTCTGAATCAAATACAGAATTAATGGGGGGTGAACACATTCTTTTAATGATGTTAAGTCATTGCTGTTGTTCTTTGAGTAAAATGCAATTGTGTGTTCTCTGCAGCTTCCCTTTAACTTAGTAAGTACACAGAGGGCACAGCTGGCTTCTCTCTTACCCTTGTGAGACTGTAAAAAAATTGAGATAGTAGTAGAACATAAATATTCTCACTCCAAAAATCATGTTCCAAACAAGAGATTTTAAAATAATAAATGTCAAAGGGTGGCACGATCTAGGAGAGCATAAATGAGAGGTTTGGATTTTACCACTGCATCCAGTAACCAATCAAGTCACTGTAGAGCAGGAATTAAGAGGTTCATTCCTTTGCTCACTGCAAGTCTCCTTTTGACTTTATTAGCAACCAAAATCACCCAGAGGCAGTGGATTCCCCATCCCTGGAAGTGTCCAAGGCCAGGCTGGACAGGGCTTGGAGCAACTTGGGATGGTAGAAGGTGTCCCTGCCCAGGGACTTGGATGAACTTTAAAGCCTTCATTGAAATAATAAGACAAACCAAGATACTATAATAATAAAAAGACTCACATGCATTTTCCACCAGCTGAAAAAGGAGAATTTGCTTGATGAAAATTGTTTTTCCCCATTCTAGAAAAAAAACAAATTGGTTTTAGCTTTTAACTTTGATTATAATAGCTGCAATGAATTACGCCCTTTGTAAGCAAAGCCCTGAAAATATTTATTTTGTTAGACTCTTAAAAACAAACATCTTGTTAGGAAAGAGACACGCCATTGTTCTCCCTCTGACTAATTGGTGAAGAGAAACAGAATATTCCATATTCATTGCATTTCACCAAAATGAGTCATGTTATCTTCTACCCAGACAAAGCACTTTAACTGTAATAACAATGCTGACAGATACAATACTGCTCTTGCAGAAGTTTGCTTGTAAATAATTAACAACTGTTGTATAATGACAGTGAGGCTTTTGATAGCTCTATTAATTTCACAGTCAGGCTGGAGTCTCTTTAATTTAGGGTATTCATGAAAAACCCACCCTCTCCCAACCTACCAACTTAAAAAGCTAATGGGAAGAACAGGTTTGTGTCCCTGCAGTTTGTCTTGAGGCCAGAAATCTGCTGTGTGCCAAGAGTCAGCCATGGAAAACTAAGGAGAAGGCAGAAATCACAGATCACACCTCCAAATGGCTCAGGTTTGGCTAATAATTGCCAGGTTCTGAAGCTGAAATCTGTGGTGCAGTAAATAAGTTTAAAATGCTCTAGGAGGTGGTGGCGTGGCCTTGTCAGCACAGGATGGGGCATCACCTATTAATGTCCTTTAAATGTGTGGCTTTGTGCCTCTCCAAGTCCCGCCAAGACACGGATGAGCAGTCCCCCAATCCAGTCGTTCTTAAAAGCAGCAACATCCCTGATTCTGCTGGAATCAGGCTGGACACAAACACCTGGAGGAACCAGGGAAGGGTTTCCCTTGCAAGCAAGGTCTTTATGTATCACATGCCTTCGAGTTCACTGATTCACAGCTTTCACAGATATTGGGAATTCCACCCAAGGGCTGTAGAACCAGCTGCAGTGTCCCCTCTGTCACGACAGGAGATCCCCAATTTGATCACCCCCCCCCCACCCTGCAGATTACACATCCCAGTGTTTCCCTTCCTGGGAGGATGAAACATTTCACTCCAGGAAAAGTACCAGGGCTTCTCAAAAGCTCACTGAAATGAATGGAGACATTCTTGTTGCCATTGCAAGGATCAATAGTCTTTTATTCTCCCAGCAGGTATTTCCTGATTTTACCTTATGCTGTCCCTGGCAAACAAGTGGATAATGCCACAGACATTTAGGTAGTAGTATTTGGTTTCTATAGGACCAGGTAAGAAGAAGCATTTCTAGGCCATGCATTTGACTGGCAGCAGCCCAATATTTAGTGTATTTGCATAGTTTCATACACTAAGTGGATTATCCAGGATTGTAACCACAGCCAAATAAAAAATGTTAGGTATCAAACTAATATTTCTATCAAATTCTATATTAATTACTAAAACTATTTTAAAATCATAGAATCCCAGACTAGTTTAGGTTGGCAGGAACCTTAAAACCCACCCAGTGCCACTCCCTACCACGGTCAGGGACACCTTCCACTAGCCCAGGTTGCTCCAAGCCCCATCCAACCTGGCCTTGGACACTTCCAGGGATGGGGAATCCACAACCTCTCTGACCAACTATTCCTCTTTTTTCCCCCCCCATACTTGGCATTGCTTATTCCCCAATTATTTACAAAGCACAGCAATCCTGTTTGACACTTTCAGAATAACTGTTTAATTCTAAAGGCCAAATCCTGTGCACCAGACAGAGTCAAAGCTCCTGCTGAAATTAAAAGAGGTTTTCCCTAAAAACTCTCGGATTTGACCCAAGTCTCTGAGGAGCCAGGCCCCCCCCCAGCCCTACAGGTGTTGGTTGGGCAGGTTTGTAGGTGGGCATTGCCTGGCAGCCCTACCCTGTACAACACCCAGAGCTCACTGGCAGCTGCAGGGCTCCAAAGGCTCATCTGCATCACCAAACACCACAACATCTGCTGCACATCCTGTGGATACAGCACATCAGGAACAGAAAAACTTTGGATACTCATTTCTTCACAGCCACTGCTGTTTTGGAGGTGGTTCCAAAATACTCATAAACAACTAAAAAGGCCACTTCAGATGCTCCACAGCCTCCCCTGCTGCGATGGACAAACTCAGACACACCCAACCTCTTTTTTACCTCTCCACACGCTCTCCCATTCCCATTTTGCATGTCAGATAACACTTTCATTAACCACCTGCATCATCTTCCAACTGAACTGCATATTTTATTACCTCAGGCATCCATTTCCATTTGCTTTGCTTTCCACAGACAGGGCTTTCTTAATTGAGCTGCATAGTTTATGAACTGTGCTAATTGAGCTGCAGAGCTCTGCTGCTGCCGGGGTCTCATACCCTCCACCAGGAGGAATATCGAGTGCTGGACTGGTGCCACTGCAGTTACAGGCTCTGCAAGTTGAGGAGCACTCGAGCAGCTCTGCTGCATTTTTCACCTCTAAGATTCCTGGATGTTTTTCCAGCTTTGTAACACCCAAACGGGTCAAAACCTGCCCTTGGCTTGAGCAAGTTTTTGTAAGGACAGCCAGGAGAAATGAATCAGGCTGGTGCTGACAGCCCAAGCAACCCCTGTATTCTGTCCCTGGGAGCAGAAGGCAAAGAACACTCACCCCAGAGGAGCAAAGGCAGCTACTCCCATGCAGAGGAAAAACTGCCTGACTACAAGGACTGCTCCAACCACACTCCCAGCTCCTGATCGGGAGCCAGAAGCCTTTAAAAGGGTCCTGGAGGCGGGAAGGAGGAGGGGGATAAGGAGCCACGAGGCTGTGCTGTTCCCAGCTGCCCCCAGTTAAGAGCTCAGCAGTCAGGGCAGAGCCAGGTCTGGAGCCAAGGCTGGCCCTGCCCAGCATCCAGCTGCTTCTCACCCTAATTAAGTCTATAGGCTAACAGGGATTATTAATATTAAACAGCCAGGCTCTGAGGCTGCTAATGAAACCAGCTAATCCGTACCAGGGATCCACACTGGGAATGAACACGGGGATTTATGTCGAGCTACGTGTGCTACAAGGTGCTCACGCCTTCCTGGAGCTCAGGCTCTCCTCTTGGCTGGGGGGAGATAACACAGGGAGACACTAAAACCCACTAAAACATCTGTTCAGGTGCTTAATAAGCTTTCCATCGTTAATGCTGCACCTCAGATGAGCACAAGGCTTTGGAAGAGGAACATACTTCCACCAGAAGCTAATTTCAGAATGGAATCAGAGCTAAGTAGCAGCAGTTATCTGGGAGCTTAAGGAAACCAGCCAGGGACAAGCAGAACACAGGCAGCACCTCATGGGATAAGTTATTGAAATTAATTAATAACAGCACTAATGGGGTATGGAAATGGCTTTCCAGGCAAAGGTTTGTTTGCTGGATTTATGGAAGAGAATCTTTATGTAAATAAGAGTGTGAAACTGTAGAAATGTAGGATTGGAAAATCCTCGAGGTTACCTCACCCACGTCCTCTGCTGAGGCAAGAGCTGTCAGTCCAGGCACAGCTCGTGTTTGTTCTGATTTGCTTCCCTAAGCACAGCTTTTCAACACCTCACAATTAGGAATTTACTCATTAGCCAGAGACCTTTTCCCTACTCCCTTAGACACAGAGGACAACAGATCACTGGTTTGTTCTGGTGTCTGACTTTGTGCTCCTTCGCTCTCCCAAACATCTCCTTTTGGAGGAAACATCTCTTCCAGCTTCTCACTCTGCTCATATTGTCCTGTGCTGCTCCTGGGCCATCCTCACAAAATTTTCATTATTTCAGTTTCTCCGTGGTTTGGGGAGTTTTTGGTTACTTGGGGTTTGTTTGTGGGATGGCTGTTGGTTTTTTTGGGTGGTACCACTATACCCATCGTCTTTTTTTCCCCCAAACCTGAGAACTTGCTGCTCCACACTCGTGGCACAGCAGGAGACCCAGTAGGAAAACAACTCCCTGAATTTTCCAAACATATTGCAGAGAAACCACTTTTCTCTCATAACCTCAAAATTCAAACCAATAGTCTCTGCAACACAAGACAAGATCTGATCCTTTGTGTCCAAAATGGGGTTCCCCAGTTCTTCCCCAGCAGGTCTGAATTTATCAAATTGTGGGGTCTTCACACTGCATTAAACCCAAGTAATAGAAAATTCAGTGTTCACCTTTCAAGTCCAACTCAGCAGGAAGCCGAATCAATTTTGCTGCCAATTACATTAGGGACAAATAGGAGAAAATAGAAAAAAAAAAATCAGATAAATGCATTCTGAGATAAATGGTATTTCAGGGAAGTTTAATCTCAGCTTTGAAAGGTGCAAACTCCTCGTGTACATCTACATGGGGAGCTCTGCACAACACCTGGAAGGCTCCACACCAAGAAAGTCACGCCCTCAACTAACTGGATCAGGGTTTCCTTTTTTTCCCCTCAGCAGGACTCATGGGAAAAGAAAAGAATTTAGGCTGGGGCCTGAAAATCCCATATCCAGTCTAGCTGACCTTAACCATACAGGTAATTTTCTCCTAATCATATGTTAGATTGACCCTTTAGTCTCCCTTGTCAGGCTGTAAATAGATGTTCCTCTCTCTTCTCAGAGGTACCAGAATTAAAAAAAGACAACATGGAAAAAGATTGAAAGCCACAGGAACCAGAGGGAGATACCATGAACTTGAGAAATGTTTTTAGGAGGCACTTGATCTTCATTAAATGGATTCTTTAGCTTAACTTTAACCATATGAGGAACAGTCTCATCTTTTAATTATTTTTTTTTTTTAATTATTCATTGCACCATTTCACAGAGCCAGACTGAGGTTGGAAGGCATCTCCAGTGACCACCAAGCCCAGTCCTCTGCTCAAAGCAGGATGAGCCAGAACAGGTTGGTCAGAGCCACCTCCAGTTGGACTCTGAATCATCTTCATGGCTCTTCACTGGATTTGCTTCCTGTTCCTGCCTTTTTTTGTACTGAGGAGTTGTTTGTCTCTTAGAAGAGAACTGCATTTGTCACATCTCATTAACAGAAAAACCTTCCTGAATGTCTTCAGATCTTTCCGATGACTATGATTAGCATTGTTTCACCTTAAAAATCAAATTATAAAATTATAAATTCAATTTTCCAGCCTAAAAGTACCTTCACCCACCCTATTTATGCTCCCAGAAAAGGGTTAATGTTAATGTCACACATAAACCCACCAAGGAGTTTTATATTTTAATAGCAAGGCAACATAGAAATTCACTTAATGACAAATCCTTGGACTAATGTATTATTCATTTTGTTATGTGACAGCAGAACAAAATTGTGGCCATAAATATATAATGTTATACACCACTTCTTAATGTAGTTTACATTTATGGAATAATTGGCTGTCTTTCACATTATTCTCTCTTTAGTCACTTCTTTTTTAAGGGGATGTCATAAAATGCAGCCCGTGACATCAAAGATGTGTTTATTCAGGAACAGAGACAGCACCAGGCCTGGATAAAGCTTGGAATTTCAGCCTCTATTTCTGGAAAAGTTTTCTAGTCTCTGGAAGTGGTTTTCCATATACAAATTGCTGTTTTACTCCTTTTTCCTTACGATTAATGTCACGCATTTGTAAATAAACCCAGGAAGCAAAGGAGACGAGGTCAGAGCCAGGACCTGTGAGAGGGCTACAGCACAGATCCAAAGCCCAGCCAGGAAACAGGGGTGGCTGCAGGTTATAATGTGCTTGCAGGAGCTAAGCTGCTGATGGCATCAGTCTGAGGTCAATCCAGGACTGTGGAAAACTCAGCTTGAGCTGAACTGGGGCTGCTGAGAAGGTCTGGGTGAGGCTGCTCAGGGCCAATGAAGTCCATCAGTGTCCTCAGCACAAAACCACTTTCCAGGTTCCATTTGTTTGCCTTCATGGCTTATGAGGAGCATTTGTGGGTGAGTTTTTCCTCTGCAGTTGCTTACATGGTCACTCCTGTCACTGCCCTCGTGTGCTTCAGGCACAGCCACTTCTGGGCTGGGTCTCACGTGGGTTACACTGAGAGGGCTCTTCTTCAGGCTCTTCTTCAGGCAGTGGGAGGTGTAGGAATGATCCTGCAGAGTGAGGGGCTCCTTCCAGCCTGATTCCCTCTTCTCCTGCCCTGCACCAGCCACGAGACCCAGTTCTGTCCCCCCAGGTGGGGACACTCCAGCTGTGGGCTCTGTGATCACCAGCACCACCTGAGCACCTCAGCCAGAACCTTGGAGGGCACATAACCAAACCTCTTCCATCCATGAGCCTGCTGCTAAAAATGTTACAAATCCTCGTGCTTTTTGCCCATCAACACCAGACGAGTCTCATGGATGTAAACAGGGAATTTCACAGTGCCAGACAAACGCTGCTCAACTGCCAAAACCAACTCTGAATCATTGCTTGAGCAGCAATTAAACCAGAACAATGCAGATACACGGAGCCTTCCTTTAATCATCCTCCCAAAGCCCGTGTTAATTAGCCAGGCTGCAGCAACCACAGAAATGATGAGCCTGCGTGAGAATAAAAAGTAAAACTGTATTAAAAATGCAGTAAATTATACAACACTTTTTTCCCCCTATCAAAATACTTTAAAATATTCATGCCCAGCTTTCCAGCACCTAAAGGGGGCTTACGGGAAGGCTGGAGAGGGGCTTTCCAAAGGACACAGAGTGACAGGACAAGGGGGAATGAGCTCAAGCTGAAAGAGGGCAGGGTTAGGTGGGATATTGGGAACAAACTGTTCCCTGTGAGGCCCTGGTGCAGGTCGCCCAATAATAATCCTTAATTCATACATTTTAATTCATAATAATTCCTAATTCATACATTTTTAGCAAACAAAGAGATTAACATTGTTTCTAAATTATATTATTCTCTTTCATCAGTTAGCATTCTACCTTCTGTTGGTTATTAACTCCTCATTTTCCATAGCAATTAGTCCATATCTTTACTCTTTTTAGCACCTTTTCCCCTCCGCTGGGGTTTTCCCAATGCAAACACTAAGCCTTTGTTCACCTTCCTCCTCATCTCCTGGTTTTTGCAAAAAGTCCTTCCAGATGCCCAACTTCCCCAATATATATTTATTCCCCAGGCTTCGTTCACTGAAGCCCATCAAGGTCAGCTCAGCAAAATTTAGAGTTTTGGGGGTTTGCCCGAGCTCCCGACAGCATCTCACCGCGGCTCTTTCGCAGAAAAGCGGCCCGAGAAACAACTCGAGGCCTCGCGCGGCTTATGATTAA
>NW_021940571.1:1367922-1380863 GCF_001715985.3 Manacus vitellinus
TTCCCTAGCCCAGGTTAAGATAAGCCGGAATTGTTTTTAATATGATCGTAGATACATAGAATCGTAGAATCCCAGAGTGGTTTGGGTCGGAAGGGATTTTAAAACCCGTCTCGTTCCACCCTCTGCCCCTTCCCTAGCCCAGGTTAAGATAAGCCGGAATTGTTCTGTGGGAACTGGGATGGGTTTCCAGGTGGAATTTGCCCGGCTGCCGTTCACAGTCAGGAGCGCATAAAAATGCTTTTAGAGGATAGTTCAAGCCAAAATCCAACGACCAGGTTAATCCTGGGACGTGTTTGCAGGAGCCCTGTTTCACTCCGGAGCCCAGCTCCACCTTTGCTTTCCCCCAGGAGTAATTACTGGGGGATATTGTACAACTGAGCAGCTTTTGGGGGGTTGAGCTGTTATTAACAGCGATTTAGAGCCCCTGCAGATGTGCCAGACACACATATGTGACATCCTCACACATCACGTGCAGTGTCTGTATTTGACATCCAGGAACACACAACAGCACTGGGATGTTAGAGCAGCTGGAGAGGCACAGGGCAAGGCTCCCAAATTCCAAGGAAAACTTGCTTTTCCTCATCCACACTGTGAAGCTGTCCTCAATGAAGTGGATTTCACTTCTAAAGCAGTGTCTATTTCTGTTTACTTACTCCAGAGTAAGGTGTTAAAATGGGAAAATGTCTCCAAACAAGAGTCTCAAGTTACTGACTCCGTATTCCTAAATATCCAAATATTTACCAAACCAGTTTTATTTTCAGCAGGACAAACACTAAACCTTTGCAGACAGCGATGATGTCAAGGTTCCAAGTTAACTGTTCTGTGAAAATAACACCTTCACTGGGACTTTTCCAAATGATAGTAACTACTATTTCTAACAGAGAATATGAAGGCAAAGAACTGTTATAGGAACACAAATCACCTTTTAATGTCACTTTATTATTTGGGGGTTTGAACTAAATGATCTTTATTGTCCCTTCCCTCCCATACCAGTCTGTGATTCTATGATTTTCTCATCACTGGCAACAATACTGCAGGAAGAAAAGAAATGTCCTGGCAGTCTCTTCATCCTCTTTTCCTGTGGAATTCCTGGGTTTGCTCTTCCTGGGACAGAATATTTTACCAGGGATTTAAGAAAAACAGTAATTATTGTAATATTAAAATTATAGTGCCAGGGACTGGCAACACAAATATTCTGCTGCTTGAATGTGAAGGAACAACAACCCAAGAGCATCCGTGGGCCTGAAATGTGTGAAGTGGGTTGTGGGGGCAGGAGGCCAAAGCTCAGCTGGGAAGTGGAAGTGGCTGATTCCCACCACTTTTTAATCTGTTTGGTTTTTCCAGAATAGCTGCAGGGTTTGGAGCAGAAGAGGAGCTGCAGTGCCTCATTTGGACTCGCTGCCACCCAGTCCTGGATCTCACAACAGAACTTTTGCATGTGTGAGTCCAACTTTAGTCATGATATTCAGTCATGGCTTTAAAAACCACTTGAAACCTCAGTGTTTAGACACGGTTTTAAATACCATATTCCATTTTTTTGGAGGTTTTTCCCATTTTAGTGAGTCTGCTCAGCTGCAGAAATGGCATAAAAAAACCTTAAAACATTACTTGCAACATTTTTTTTAACTTTAAAAGTTATTTTCAAAGGTGGCTACAAAGTCTGATAACTTCACCAGCATAAATAAATGCTGAATAAACTGAGTATGTCTTGCAGGCTCAGGTGACTTCTCAGAGTGTGAATATATGTTGTGTTTGTATTGTTTAATTATTTTAGGTCCAGTGATGACAGTTCTCTGGAGAGGCAGCCAGTTCCTGCAGAAAACTTGTTCCAGCCTTTAAAAAACACAAAAACCTGAAATCTCATGAAAAGAAAAAGTTTCTCACTGACTAGTGAAGTAAGTCCTAATTTTGCAGAGGATGATGCTCTATGAAAACAAGCCTGGAAACTTTATCAAGACTTAAGAGTGGTTTGATGCATAATTGTGGTTCCAGCTTGGTTCTGCATCTGGCTTTAAACACTAAACACGTGAACCTGCTGCTCTAGTGCTTGGTTTTTTGGGTTGTTTATTTAAGCAGTGCATTTACTCTGTTATTTTTCCTCTTAGGCTCCTCTGGCTGAGGAATTATTAACCTTGAGAGGACTTAAATTATCATGAGAGCGAGCAGGATATCAGCTGGGTTTTGTCAGCAGGAAGTTTCGAGGTGTAGTACTTGAAAATTCTGCTTTTTTGTTAAAATTTTCTTCAGTTCTGTAGTGCTCAGCCTTCTAAGTAAACATTTCTCATTAATATTTCAGCAGGAACGAAAAAATATGCAGAATTATTATAATTCACTACACAAAAAGATTTTTAAATGTCAAAGCCAACCTTCCCTTGCTTCAAAATTTCAGCTGTGTGGGACTGTTCTTTTCCATGCTGGGGGTTTTGGGGGCAGGATCACCCTACATTTGCTTTCTGCAAGCTTTTTGTGCTTTCCATCTCTCCTCTGGAGTATTAAATAACAGACTGTTTGTGTTGAATCACTGGTAGGTGTGATGGGCTGAGTGGATTATAGTAGATTTTAGAGCTCACCTGGAACCTGAGTCATAAATGACTTTGTTTTCATAACATTACCTTGTTACTAGTTGCATGGAAAGCAACAAATATATAAATATTTCATGTAAATATATTTTGTAAGAGTGAGTAGAGTGTTCAGAATCTGGGCCAGTACCTTGAAAGAAAATATTGTGGCTTTATTGGCATCACGTTTAAAGTGAAAATCAGAGTTTTGGTCTTAAATTCAAACAAATTCCTTGGTTTCGCTTATCCTGGAGCAGATTTCTGGCCAGTCTCATCCAACACAACCTCAGACTGAAATGCTGCAGTGATGCAGAACTGGAGTGTTGCTTGTTTATCAGGAGCTAACGAATGGGAGGGACCACGAAGTATTTTTCCTTCTTGGAAGTCCAGTTTCTGTCTGTAATCAGCAAATACGAGCGAGCATCGTGTGGGTAATGCCTCCTTCACCCTGGCTGTGTTCATGCCTTGGCATTTGGCAGGTCTGTTGGGGACTGGAGCTCCCTGGGAGCTGCTGGATGCAGAGGCCTTTCCGCAGGGGATATTCCGCGCCCGTAACCGGATTTGGGGATTTGCGCGGGGTGGGAATGGAGGCAGAAATCAGCTCCTGGAGCTGAATCCCTGTCCAGGAGCTGTGGCTGCCCAGCTGCACACACGGGCTCTGGGTGTCCCCAGCCCAGGACAGGAGGCTGTGCCTCGATGGAACCCCCTGGATTTGGCACCTGCTGCAGGAGAGTGTGGAGAGCACGGGGAGTTCTGGAGCTCCTTCCCACTGTCTGCTTCCTCTTGGCTGCTCTGCCGTGGGTTCGCAGTCTTAAGCACTTCTCAAACATGAGTAATCTCGCCTGGAGCCTTTTGCAAAAGCTGCCTTTTTTTATTTTTTTGTTATTTTATCTTGGATGCGTTTCTCTGTCTGCATAATACAGATATAATATGCCAGAGAAGCATCTTGTTCGTGTTTGCAAAAATATTTGGTGGTTGACAAATGAGCTTGATGTACTGTGCTGTTGTACTGACTTGACACTAATCTCTGCCACTTAGAGCAAATGAGAATAAATCACCTCTTCCCTCTTATCTTCTGCACCCTGAGTTGTGTATGCACTTGCAGCAGAAGCTGCTCAAGGTTTTATTTCAATCCCATGCCCTGTCACCAATCCTGTCGTGCTGGCTCCTGCCATTTGAATTTGGATTGGGAAAAGGTCAGAAGCAGCACCTGAGCTGGCACTTCCATGGTGCTGAATCACTTGCTGTTTGGTCACTGGCTTCAGGTTTCACATTTGTAGGCAGGAGATGACAAAGCAAAAGTAGGAATGATCCCAGCAGGTAAAAATGCCTGAGGAAAAATAGGACTCCAAACCTGTGCCCATAAGGGGGATATAATTTACTGCACTGGTAAAAAGGGCTGTGGAAACGAGTGCAGTAAAACCACACTTGGTGAGTTGTTGAGCTTCAGCAATGAAGGGGTATTCCACTAGGGTATTCCACTAAAACTGACATGTTAGTGAGCATGGAATTCATCCAGGTTTGTGTGATGGACTCAGGTTTGGGATTGCTCCCTCCTCCTCCTCGTGGAGCTGAGTCCCAGCTCTCCAGCTCAGAGCCTCGAGTGTAGTTGTCAACTCTGTTCATTCCAAGCCCTTCTGTGTGAAATAATAGTTTTTTTCTTCTTCCAGTCTTTGAAAGGCAGCAGGGGGGTGTAGTTCTGGTGTAGTTGTGGTGGCCAGAAGGTGCTGTTTCAGTGCAGGCCACCAGAAAGGAGCATGTGCAAGTGTTGGGCTTGTGATTTGTGGCCTCTGTGCAGGGGCAGGACATGAGGAGCTGCAGTGACCCCGAGTCCCTCTCCAGGAGGGAGGTGGAGCATTGCTGTGATGGTTCTCCTGTGGCTGCAGTTTGATTCTTTCTTTTTTCGTGTTTTGGAAGATGAAGTTCAGACTTATTCAACCTTTTTTTGCTTACAGTGTTTTACAGTTTCTTCTGGAATTTGTTCCAGCCAAATTCACGTTTCCTGCCAGAATTGAAGAGTGGATCAAGCACCGTCCTGGGGCTTCCTGCTGGGCTGGGTTGCTGGAGATCTCACCAACTTCATAGGCTGCTATTCAACAAATCAGCTGCCAATCCAGGTAATCTGCCAATATTCCTGCTTTTCCATTTATCCTTTTCAAACTGTCTCTTTAAACTCTGGGGCAACTTAACACTGCACAGCCAAATACTGGGAGAGAAAATAGCTCTGTATTCTGCTCACTGATGTGCCATCCATAAAACAAGTCATAATTTCCCAAATATTTACATCGATGCTGTTTGTCTGGCAGTGATTTGGTGTTTGTCATTCCCATTATGATTATGAAGCAACATTTCCGTGCAGTTAAGGTGTTTCAGACTATTTGTCTACTAAACAAGCAAATGTATGTTCTCTTTCAGATTGTCACTGCTGTTTTTTATGTTAACATGGATCTAATTATGATTTCACAATTTTTCTACTATAAGCTCAAGAATCAGAAGGTGACAAAATGTAAGTTTTTTCAATGATTGAAATGTTCTCCAGGATGTAGCACAGTCTTTACTGACATATTTTCCTACAGCATTAAAAGACATTTTTTTTCAGAGGGATAAAAAAATGGAGTGTACAAATTCTGGTTGGAGTTGTCAGACCTGTTGCTTCCAGTTTTCCCTTTCTTCTCCCCTTCCTTTTCTTTTCTGACCCACATATACCTTTAAATATTTTCCACGTAGTACTTTCACTTTATGCAGCAATAAATAATGCAATAGATTTGTGGAATCTGGCTCCATATTTTAACTTATTCCCTGTTTTTTTGTGGAAATCTGCAGAAGTTGAAAGCAAGCCTCATTTCTTTGTGGGGTTCAGTTGGTTTCCTCCACGTTGATTGAAACCTGACTTTATTTGCTTGTGGCATCGAATATCTTGACATCTTCATGTGTCCTGTTTCAATCTCTACGTTTAACAAAACATATTCAAGGGGAATGAAATCACTTGAGTTGGGCTTCAGAAAACCTGGCAGTGGTTGGAGTGCTCAGCCTGCCCACGAACTACTGTTTTGACTGAAAGGGAAGACAGAAAGCTCAGTTCATATTGTATCAAATCAAAACCATTAACCTCTCAATCTGAAAAAGGGAAAGAAAAAAAAAAAAAGAAAGAAAATCCGTGGTACAGCAGAGGTAACAAAAAGCTGAAGCAAAACAGATGCCTCCCAGCAGCCTAAACAGGGATAAAGCAGATTCCTTCAATATGGAACTGATAATGAACCTGGAGATGGGTCAGTGCTGAGGGGTTTCCTTCCTGCTGCCTCCTCTGGAGAACAAACCCAGGCTTTGGTGCATTTTAACTGCCAGCTCAGGGGGTTGCAGAGCTGGAGAGGGAGGAATTAGACCTCAAAAAGGGGCTTTTCAGTGCCCACTTCTGGAGCAGTCGGACACAAGGGGGTCAGTGCTGCACCTCCAAGTGCAGCCCGTGGAAGTGGGTCGGTGTTCTTCAGACTCCAGGTCTTTGGGCCAGGCTTAGTGAGGCCACACAGCAGTTTGTGTTGCTGGTGGCAGGGACTTGCACATACAGAGGGTCCTGTGGCTCCAGATTTCTGTAGGATTTCCCACCAGTTACAAGTTGTCTTGGAAATGTCCATTGTGTGTGGAGTCTGACTTTGTGAGTCTCAGTAAGGCTTGATACCAACTCACCATGGACACAGAGACTGGTCCAGCACAGCCCTTGGGTTACATAAATCCCGATGACAGAAATGTAAATAAACTTATATGATCATAAGTAATGATATTTTAGTAATTTCCATTTAAAATATCCTTGCTTTCGCAGTTTTTAATCAAGACATATTGAAAGAAACTTCTGCTCAGCAGTTTTCTGTGTATCAGCTGTTATTTAATGATAAATTTTTAGGGGTTAATGTAGGAGATAAGGTGAGCATGGACATTTTCTCTCTGTTCCCTCACTACCAGTCAGTTGTTGCACGAAGCACAACTGTGACAGTGAGCAGGGGTGGGCACAGAGCCCAGAAAAAAAACAGAGGTGGGACTGACATTGCTGCCAAGAAAAAGAGACGTGAAATTCTACCTTTACATTTACATATTTGTACTGCAAACAGAAAGTGACCTCAAATCAACAGCAGATGTTATTTTTCCAGCTAATTTGTTTGTGTGTCATTCCAGGCAGCCACAACCTGAGGAATTTCTGCATCTCCTGGGCCGTGGTGTGTGGAGCTCTGGGTGTCACTGCCCTCTGTCAGCTGGGGCTGAGGAACCAGGAGCAGAGCAATCCCAAGGAATAATGTAAGTTCTTACCTGTTTCTATTCCAAAAAATTCCCGCCCAAAAGTGTCTTGGAAAGTTTGTGTCCTTCAAAGAAATCTGGACTTTGTTAACAGTGATTTAGAAATCGTGTATGTGGATGTTTTACCCATAAATCCCAAAATAAAGAAGTTATAAAATTGCTTCTTTGAGCGGCTTCCTGGGCTTGTTCAGTCCTTTGGGTCATCTCTGGGATATTGTGTATAAATGTTGTATTTCTGCTGGTGTGAAGTGCTGTAAACATCCACGTGGAGCCCACACAGTGCCCCCCAAAATCAATAAAAGCGGAAAATCCCCATTGTACCTGCTGCTGTCATTCCAGCAGGAAAGTTCACAGGCTATTCCAGCAGTTTGATGGCCTTCCTACTAATGCCAGGGAAATAATTGTAATCCAGCAGCATTGCCCAGCAGGGAAGCAGCTTGTTTTCAAAACACAGCCGGAGTGAGAGAACTCTTAAGCTGTGAAAAATGAGTATTTTGCTTTCTCCAGACAGGATGATGCTTTTTTTATATTTATTTTCCTAGTGGCTCGAGCTCCAGTTGTTAGTTTTGGTTTGAATTATTGTGCCTGGGGGTTTTTTTTTAGGGTGGATTGATATTAGTGTGATACCCCAAAGCCTGGCATTGGGATTGATGTGCTTTGTTGTGAGATAAAGACAAAACCCTTTCCAGCCCTCGCTTGAAGAGCAGCACTGAAGGGCTTTGAGAGGACTTCTGTGCAGAGATCAGCCTCTGGACCCTCAGTTTAATCCTCTGAAAGGCCCCAGACCATTCTTGCCAGAACACACTTTCCTTTTGCAGAACTCCCTTGGTGTGGTTGAACTGTCAGGCCTCGTTTGTGGCTCCAAATCCTGTGGGTTTTACCTGGGCAGCAGATTCCCTCAGCTCTACAAAAACCTGAGTGGATCTGGGGCTACAGGGGTTTTTTTCCTATTCAGCAAATTTTAGGGAAATGATGGTCTTTGATTGCTGGAAGAGGATTGACTGGCAGAGGAAGAAGAAGTGGAGTATTTACAGCTGCATTTATCAGACAGAAGCAGGAACATGCTTTGTATGATTGTTGTCATGAGCAAATAACATCTCCCATTTTCTTTCTCCAAACTATTCCACCTGAAGTCACCAACCATGGGAATAAAAGTTAGGAATAGAGGAGAGTTAGTTTAGAATTTTAGCCCTTTTTCACAAAGGTGCCATTACTGACTTCTATTTTTTCACTCTCAGTATATTTTAAAAACCCAACAAACACTTCAAAAGACCAGAAGGTTTTTCATTGCCAATTGTATACAGATTATGGAAATGGTTAATTAATTGCTGAGTTTACTCATATTCCCTCTCTACCTTTTCCTTCACTAGAATGCCACAATATTTTCAAACAGCTCTGCTAAAAAGACTGACTTCTTAACAGATTCCCTGAGAACTAGTTAGCATTTGGAAGCAGATTATCCTTGCTGTTTGCACTTCCATAAAAATGGCATTAAATGGTATTAACCAGAGTTCTAAGAACTGTAACAATCCCTGTATTTTCAGTGATTTGTGCTAAAACTACTGAACTGAGAAAATTCAGAGCCCAGGAAGAGATGGAGAAGAAAGTCTTTGGATGTGTTATACCACAAAATGCCAAAATTACCTACAACTGGTTACTGTGATACAAAGAAATGTTAAAATACGTATTTATAAAATATCTGCTTAAACAACATGTGCACAAAGTTTGTGTTTAATTCTGAAGAAGGGCCACAGAAGGCACCTTTTACCTGCTCTTTGCCTTGGCCATGATGGGAAACTGCACCTATGGGCTGAGCCTTGTCTTAAAGATGCCAAAAAACAAATCTTCCTGGGGCCTCTACTTTGTCCACCACCTTCCTTGGCTCATTGGCAGCTTTGCAGTCTTGTTTCTTGACATTTTTGTGTCCTTTTCCTGTTACAACAGAGTTTCTCAGGATAGGCTTGTTCATAAGTGGATCAGAAATGAAATGGATTTTTTTTGAAATCACTTTTTTTTTTTCCTGACCTGATCATAAAATCTTCTTTCTGAACAATAATTTGTATGATTTTTATAACGATAATTCTTGTAGTTGCTGTTGTGAGACTGTGTTCGTGTCCGAGACAAACAACGAGGGTTTGGCAAATTTGGGTTCAGAAAATAGAATTTAACAAAGCAGTGCTGCAGCAGCCCTTAATTTTGAGTAATTAGGGGCAAAATTTGGGCCTCTGAAAACCAGCTCTGCCCTCTGAGTCATGAAGGGCCAACCAGCTACACAGTTCTCCAGGTCCATGTGCCAGTGTCTTGAAAATCCTGGGCAAACATAACCCCCTATAACTGATATATATTTATAATTGATGTATTCCTACAGGACATTAGTTATTGTTAGCCCTGCTCTTTCTAGATGGAGCATTGACATGTTGTGCTCAAGAAAGGAAAAGCAAAATCTTCAGAGTGACATTGTGCCTTTGCTTTAAAAGCCTTTGCACAGGGATGGTCTCACTGGGCATTATTGGTTCATAGTCACCTGTGTTGTTGCCATTGCTTGGATTTCCACTTAAAAGAGCTTAAAGAGGAGATATTTTGATTTTTCCTCAGGTAAGAACTGTAGGTTTGTGTGTGAAAACCTCTTGGTGCTTCACTCCCTGCACTCAAACCAGGCTGAAGTGATTCCAGCAGTGCTGCAGCACACTGAGTTAATCCATTCCAGATTAAAGGGGAGTTCTTTCCCAGATTTACCTGGAGCTGCTCCAGAAGTTATGATCCCCAGGCATCAGTCTTGTCTTTCTGATTAAAGGAATTTCCTAAGCCACTGAAACTGGATGAGTGACTGGAGAGCCAGAGCTGGCCTTGGGATGCTCCATGGCATTCCAGCCTCATTCCAAGTCCAGGGCTCTGTGCATTGTTTAAAACATTCTGCACAAATACCCCACCACACTGGGGAGCCTGAACTGGGGTCCCTGCCCTGTTCTGAAACAAAGTGTGGTTTTATTTTGTATGGGACAGTCCAGTTTCCTCTGTGAGCAGACTGTGGGGATTCAGGAGTTCATTCCACAAACAAAATAGTGACTTTCTTCTGCCCCAGCCCCCAGCTGGAAACATAAACCTGTATTTATTTACCCAAAAACCTCCTAGAACTCGATCTTGATGACCCTCACAGTACATTCTGTACGTATTTGCAGCTGCCTTTCTGTGGTGTGCTCTGAAAATCAACTTTATATTGGCCCCAAGGCTCCCCCCTCTCCATTCCTTGCCCTGGGATTGCAGTGCCAGCCTGCACATGACATTAATTCCTGGGTTCTCTCTTGATTGGGGTCTGAATCCAATCTTGCTAATAGTCCTCCAGTTCAAATTATATGGAAAACAGATGCTCCCAAATCAGGGTGAGGAGCTCGCAGGAATCTAGTGGAGCACATAGTGTTAGTTGGGAATGGATGAAGGATTTGTAATCAAGAGAAAACAAAAGCAGACCTCCTGCTTCGAGAAGCCCTGAAGGTAAGGAAGGCAGTGCTTTTAGAAGGAGCTTCATTACTGTCTCTTGCCAAGCAAGAAAATGAAAATCCAACATTTATACATCACTTTAGTCCAGAAACCAAAGAATGGGGTCACCTGGGCTTTGGAAAACAGAGGAATTAACCCCAAAAAAGTCCTAATTTCTAAGAGAGAATCGTTTCATGATTGGTATTTGTGTACCAGTCTCTGTTTTGAGGAGTAGTCACAGAAACTGCCTAATTCTAGTGGACTTTATTCCTGATTGTGTCCAGAGTTTCATTAGGTGGAAAATAAACTCTCATTTCTCAAGGTCCAGGGCAGGATTAGGAGTTCACTCACTCTGTGTCTGCTGCTGTTCCTTGGCTCCCAGCTGCCAGGGCTGGCAGTGACTAATTCTAGGAACAAATGGGCTCCTGCTCCCAGCTGGAACAGCAGCTCCAGAGCAGGATTCCCCTGGAGTCTGGGTTTGACAGGGTGACATTCTCATCCCATCCTTTGGTGGCTGCAGTTATTTGATTGTACAATAAGCCAGTGATTTCCATAAATAATGCAAGTGCCCAATTGTTTGTAAAGTAGGAGCTGTCCTCCTTTTCATTCTAAGAGGAGTTTCATGGCATTACACACTGGAATTATAAATTAGAGGCATTTTCTTTTCCAGTAAATGTTTCCTTCCCCTTTGCAGCAGGAGGTAGTTGAAGTTTCTCAAGATCCTGAGGAGCTCAGGGTTTAAAAGGGTCTTGTCAGAGATGCTTAATCCAGGTTTGGATCCTATTAGAGCTTTATTTTCTGTGCATGGCTATTAATGTTCCCCTTGCACACAAGGATGCAATACTACGCATTTTAAAATATTAAATCAGTCAGGGAGCAGTTCTGCCCTTGGTTTTGTAGCAGCCATCACTGAAGTTTCTAAAAGACTGAATCTAATGCAAGTTTTTCTGGAAAACTTCCTCTTTTTCTCTCCATCTCCTGCCCTGTGTCCTTCCTCCCCTGCTCCCGCCAAACCCAAACAACTCTGCTTTGTGTTTAGACAGACAAAGCCCTTCACCAAGATTTTTTTTTGCCTTGTTTTCTTTCCTTTGCCATCAGCCATTGTCAGGGCTGTGCTCAGCTCCTCCTCGTGGGCTCCTTTCATTAAGCACAGTCAGGTTGTTACTCAATAGCCCAAGTTTATTCAGCAGGAGCCTGTACACAAAATTCTCCTGCACCTTTGGAATCCTTTATGTCCTTCCACAAAACGCCACGCTTTGGAATTTAATTGTTGTGCTAAAAATGTAACAATTCAGCCAGGAGAGCTTCCCAGCCAAACACACAACTTCTCTGCACTCCTGCAAACGCTTGGTTTTGTCCTAAGTTTTTAAAAACTCAGTTTTTGAAATCCATCTCGGTTCTCAAATTGTCCTTAAATAGCTTAATTTCGTGGAACAAATTGGATATGTAGCTCTGTGGCTGTCAGGAAGTTTACTGTGGAACTTTACTGTGGTTGTCTCCTCCACTTTGGGCTGCTCAGATCTTAAAGTTTCCCCCAGAAAGTCAGGCTTAAGCAACAAGTTAGTTCCTGTATTGAGTATTCTTGGCAGTTCAGCATTTTTTAAAAAATAGAAGCAGCTGAGGGCATTTGCTCCAAAAACGTATTCTGGAAATGCTCTTTTATAAGCTCCACATAATTTGTGTTTGTCATTTATTCACCATACAAGCTTGGTGGCCAAGGGTGATGCCCAGTGCTACTCCACAGCCCTTTAAACCTAATTCCATGCAAATCCTCGTGTTGGAGGCTCCCTGCTCGACCTCATCCATAACCTCTACCAGAAAACAAAGTGATTTGTTTCAAGTTCAAAACTCAAATATAAAAGTCCTCAATTATCCAGCAAAACTTTCAGAAGAATTCTGATTTTTTTTTTTTTAATTTTATTTAAAGGCTGGCTGTGTTCCTGCTCAATAATTTTACTTGAGAGCTGGAACCATCAGGAAAAAGGACAAGTACACACTTGTTAATTCTTTTTAGATCTGCACTGTTTCCAAGGGTCTGGTTTACAATGGGAATAAATAATTATGTCTAATTGCACAATTCCTGTTGAAAACAGCATTAAATGTTGAGTCATTTGTAGTCTGGGTGTCAGAGCCTGGAAATTTAACTGCCTAGATTTTTACAGGAGATGAGAGTTGTGTTTTCTGCTCAGGCTCTGCTGATCTATTGCCAAGAAGAGTTTTTTTAATAACTTTTTAATAACTTCTCCTCCTTACCAACCTCAGCCCACCCCACTGCATTTGGGGCACTGATGCTGGAATGGTGCAGGGAAACATATTTTATTCCACATTTTTCCTAGATTAACCTTTTTCCTATCCTTCTCCTCTTGAATTTCACACTTAGGACCCTTGCAAGCACAAGGTGGACATCAGCAGACATCCTGTAATTAATTAACTCCACCGCAGAGGGTCTGTTATGGATCCTGGTGGGAGCCTCGTGTCCAGCTCTTACTAATATCACTCTGAATTATTATTGAACTCTTCTTTTTAAGAGTTGAAGCATTTCTACACCAATTCCTGGCTGTTCCAAGGGTTTTAATGACTGCATTATTATTATTATTATTATTATTATTATTATTATTA
>NW_021940571.1:1381202-1393923 GCF_001715985.3 Manacus vitellinus
TAATAAATAATATTACTAAATAATGTATAAATAAAGCGTAAATATAAATAAATAATAGCATTATTTAAAAATAATAACCGAAACTAATGACTTCAATTGATTGTATTTCAATTCCTGCCAGAAGCACTAAAAATGAAGTGGTTTTCTCCGGGAAGGGTTTCTGAGGATCCACCTCAGAGAAGTGTTCCTTTATTAGTTTCAGTCTGTACTTTCCCTGATTTCTGAAGGGAGTAAAGGGTATTAAAAATTAACCTTTCCAGCCCATGAATTAATCTGCAGTTTGTCTCCTCGCAGATTTATGTGCTGCACACACGAGCTTAGCAATCCTTGCCTGGCTGGTGATTGAAACCATGACTTGTTCCTTCTTAATGCCCTTAGAATTTGTTCTTCCATCACTTCTTCAAAGATTATTTCCCCTTTTATTGCTGCTCTGTGTAATCCTATTTTGGGATGGCTTTTTATCCCCGTTTCATACTGGTTAGTGGAACAGCCAAATGTGGGGTGTAGAAAGTTGCTGTGATTTGATGTGAGGCTTTTTTAATGGCAAATAATTCAAATTTTTAACTGTGAAGCAGCGATAGTTATTTATTGATAGGCCATAGGTAAATCCATGGGTTAAGTAAATGCTTATACTTGGAAAAATGTTATTTCCATGCCCAAATATTCCAGGTTAGAGGCTGAAGGGCAGATCCTGATCACCTCTTCCTTAATCTCAGGGAAGCACAGCGTGCAGCTCCATCCCAGCTACTTTGATGGAAAGCAAAGTGTCTTAATCTTCTTGATTTATTTTACTAATTCCTCCCTGGTGCTGCTTGTAATCCCAGATTAACGGCATTGTGTGCTAATTTTATTTTTATAACTATCATGGAAATCTCATTAACTAAAGGGAACATCTCAAATGTCCTCGGGGCTTTATTTTTAAACAAATTATCACATCATTTAGCTCAGATAGTTCTCAGTTGTCCTCAGAAGACTCTTCCAGGGCTGGAACTACTCCTGGCTGTCACACTTCGGGTTCGATCACTTGTTTCAGTAAGAAAACTGGGTTTAAAATAAGAAAAATGTGCTTAATTTGCAAGTTCTGACTGTCTGTTGGAATTAAGGGTTTCCCTAAATTCACCCTTGTGTTCTCACTGACAAAAGTGATATTAGTCCAAAGGAAAGTTGGTTCCTCATACCCAGGGAGCACCTCCACTGTTTGCCGCTCCGGCGTCTCATTCCCTCTGTTTCCAGCTTTTCAGGTCTGTAGAATCTTCTGGAAGCAGCAGCAGTGCTGCCCCGATGTTTTGAGTACAACCCCAGTGGGAGGGGGGTTTTTTAGAGCCGTGCCAAAAGCACAGCAAGAAAACAAAGTTTGTTTTGCAGGTTCCCAGAGCAGAAGCCGAGGCCGCATCCCTGCCGTCGGTGCAGGGTCATGGCTTTATCCAGAGGCATGAAAACCTCAGGCAAGATTATCCCACCTTGTTCTGGTTCTCCATCACAGTTTGATTCCATATTCCTCTGTCACCTCAGGGATGCCAGGGAAAGCCAGGTGGAATTTGAAGTGAAGAGTTAAACGCCGGCATGGCCCCGGTGGTGAGAAGCTGCAGGTTACACAAATCAAAGCTTTTTGGGGGAACCACAAGAAACTTTCCCAGGACTTGAGTCCTTGCAAATGATATTTATCAGTATCCAGGTAACAGAAAATGAGGAAGATTCAATGGATAACAAGGAAAAGACTTGGTTCAGTGGCTGCAGGGAGCTGATGCCACGACACCGAGCCAGGGCAGGGCAGGACCTCAGACATGCCCTCAGCAGCACAATAATCCCCTGGTGTCCCAAGGACAGAGGGCTGGGAAGGGAATGCCCTGCACTGGAGGGACCTGTGGGTGAGGGTGGGCAGGGCTGGTGGTGCCTCTGAGGAGGAGGGAGGAGGGGGTGGGTTTGGTACCCAGGCAGGAGGAGGCAGCGATGGACCCAGCGATGGATCCAGCCCTGCTTGGTCTGCAGCCACCTCCTGCTCCAGGGCCTGGGTCAGGAGCCACCTCCTGCTCCGGGGCCAAGGCCTGGGTGAGATGCAGAGGTTTTGTTCCCAAAGCCCCTGGTGATGTGTCCTTGCTCCCTGCAGCAGTTGGGCAGTCAGGAGGACGATGCTCCCTGGGCTCAGGGGGCCTTGGGACAGCATCCATGCTGCTGGAGAAGCCCAGTTCCCATGTTCTGTGCTTGGATGAGCCCTGACTGCTGCTGGGTTGTGCCACTGTGGGCACCACGTGGCCCTGGGAAGCCACAGGGATGCTCCCAGAGCTGCCCTGGTGCCACAGCACTTGCTCCAGTAGGTCTGGACCTGGCCCCTGAAAGCTCAGCACTGCAGCAAGGGCTGCTCCAGCTTCTCCAGATCCCAGTCCCTGAGCGTTTCCCGGCCATCCCCAGGGCAGGGTGGTGTTAATGGCCCCCATCACACCAGGAGAGGTGAATCCAGCCACTGCTGGGGGGTGTTTTAAGGAAATCTGAATGTAGCAGGGATGATTCATGAATATTAATAGTTTGTAGAACCTTGGTGATCACGTGGCTGCTTGTGAGATGCTGCTGGAAATATATGGGATGGAGACAGGGCATTGATTCCTTCCAGGATGAGGGGGGTCATCCAAACAGCTTTTAAATAATGGCTGTGGAGGAATTAAGACCAGTTTAATCCCACTAAATAATACTCCTAATGATAAACCATTAAAATCAAGTTGACTTTTAGATTCTTGCAATTGTATGAGACAAGGTGATTACACTCAACATCAGTATTGATAATCATTAAAATAGATTAAACTATCGACTGGGAAATAAGAAATGCTGGTTGACTCTGCAGAAGGGCTGGTTTGATTCCACAGCAGCAGCTCCTCCTGCTCCCTGGAACTTCTGCTGCTCCCTGGAGGTTCAGGTCCCAGGTCCTGTTCTTCACGAGCACCACGTGCCTCAAAATTAACAACTACTGAAACAGTATATTTTATATTTAAATGTCTTTGGAGGAGGGGTTGCAAACTTAAGGAAGAAAGAATTTTATCTGGCTTTCTAGTGGGCCACAGACTTGTACCCTCCCCTGCCTGGAGTCCCAAGCTGGACAATGTCTGAACACAGGGAAATGAGCTTTTATTTCCTTCAGCAGCAGCCTGAACTTTCTCCTCTTAAAGGAAATTCTTGTAGATATGGCCCAAAGTGCCTGACCCATGGAAGGGCTCTGTTCTCCTGAGGAAGCTGAACACGTGGAGCTGCCCAAGCCACTTATGGGCCATGAGCAGAGCTCTGAGGGGGACCATGGGTGGGCCTGAGGTAGCCCCTAAACCCACCAGTCCACGGGGTTGGAATGAGATGGTCTTTAAGGTCCCTTCCAACCCGAAGTGCTCTGTGATTCTGTGATAATGGGAAGGACCAGAGGAAGCCCAGAAAGGGGGGGTAATGCTGGGGGAGAGGGGAGGGGACACCCCCTCATCAGAAGGGATCTTTTATTGCCAGAGGCAGCACTGCTCCCTGAGGGACTGGCCAGAACTCCAGAGCTTGATGGTAAAAATACCTTCCCCATCGAGGAGAGAAGGGGAGAGCGGAGGATGCAGGAGAGCTCTGGGGCACGTTGGAGGGAGAATTGTTCAAAGAGGCTTCTTGGAAATGGAACATCCCCCTCCAGTGCTCCCTGGGAGCCACCTTGTCCTCTGGCAGAGTCTGCTGTGCCGGGGGTGCCCCGATGAAATGTGGCTGCAGCTCTGCTGTGGGGATATTGAGCACTCACTTGTCTGTGCCTTCGATTGCAAAGGGCTTTGTAAAATTGATTACTGCTCTGGCTCGAGTTATTGTGTGACCCTGTAAATACCGAGCCAGGACGGGCATTTTATGATGTCTGACTTCCCCACAATATTTTTTTATTAAGTAAACGGTAATGGAAATATTGGGTTTTCATTCCTCGCTTGCTTCTTTCCCAACAATTGCCAGTAAATCAAAGTTGCAAAAAGCTGTCTCCCCCCCGTGCTGGCAGGGCTCACGGCAGCCCGGTGGTCACTCATCTGGGAGATGATATCCCCTCATTTCTGGGCACTCAGCAGACTCCAGTGCTGATGGATTGACACTCCCAGCTCTCAGAAGTGGTGCAGGGGAGCATTTGCAGCACAGAAATGCCCATATTTTAAGGCGAGGACTGGCGGCTGCGGCGACGCCAATTTGCTGAGGTACAAAAATGCCACGCTGAGAAAGCAAGGAAGTATTTCTTCCCCTCTTCTTCCAGCATCCAAGTTTGTCCCTGTTTGTCAGTGGGATGGTGCGGAAACCCCCTGTGAGCCCCTGGCCATGGGGCCAGCAGGGCCAGGCATGGACCATCTCTCCCATCACACATCTAAGAACCCCCAGCTGGATGGTTTGACACCTTCTGGGGCAGTTTGATATCTCCTGTGGGGATTTGATCCCTTCTGGGGAGGTTTGATTTAACCTGGGGCAGTTTGATCCCTTCTGGGATAGTTTGATCCCTTCTGGGGTGATTTGATCTCTTCTGGAGTGATTTGTTCCTTTTTGGGGTGGTTTGATCCCTTCTGGGGCAGTCTGATCCATTCTGGGGTGACTTGATCCCTTCTGGGGAAGTTTGATCCCTTCTGCTGTGGTTTGATCCCTTCTGGGGCAGTCTCATCTCTTCTGGGATAGTTTGGTCCCTTCTGGGGCAGTTTGATCTTTTTGGGAGTGATTTGTTCCTTTTTGGTGTGACTTGATCCCTTCTGGGGTGACCTGATCCCTTCCAGGATAGTTTGATCCCTTCTGGGGTGACTTGATCCCTTCTGGGGCAGTTTGGTCTCTTCTGGAGTGACTTGTCCCTTTTTGGGGTGGTTTGCTCCCTCTTGGGGCAGTTTGATCCCTTCTGGAGTGACTTGTCCCTTTTTGGGGTGGTTTGATCCCTCCTGGGGCAGTTTGGTCTCTTCTGGAGTGACTTGTCCCTTTTTGGGGTGGTTTGATCCCTCCTGGGGCAGTTTGATCCCTTCTGGGGTGACTTGTCCCTTTTTGGGGTGGTTTGCTCCCTCCTGGGGCAGTTTGATCTCTTCTGGAGTGACTTGTCCCTTTTTGGGGTGGTTTGCCCCCCCTGGGGCGGTGGGAGCCCCTCTTTTCCGCCCTGGCCGGGCATCGCCGCTGCTCCGTGGCCGCTCCGCTCCCTCCTCCGCACGCTCCGGGCGGTTCCCAGCAGATGGAGCAGTTGCTGTTCCCAGCAGATGGAGCAGTTGCTGTTCCAGCGCTGCCGAGCCGGGAAAGCCCAAAAACCCCGCGGGCTCCGAGGGGCTGCAGCCCCCGCCCCAGGAGGGACCCGCTGCTCTTGTCTTTACTCCCGGGTGTAAATCTGCCCCAGAGCCATGAGAACCAAAACCCAGCTTCTGTTCTTTTAGTCTTTCGCTATTATTTTTTTTTTCCTGGCAGCCTCTGCTTTCTGTCCGTGTTTTGCCCAACTTTGCCTGTTTTCGGCTGGGCGCGGGGGCTGGTGCTTTTTTTGGCAAACTCCTCTCACCTGGTTCGCCCAAAGCGCCGAGCGGGTGATTACAATCAAGCAACGCTTAAGAGCAAAATGTGACCCAGCTGCGGACCGGGGATGCCTTTCCCAGGTGGGAGCAAATGATGTGCTGCCCGCACAGCCAACACCTCTGCTCCCTGCCCGCGGCTGCTTTCCTGAGAACACATTGAGGGTAATGTTATGTTACTTAGTCAGATCTCATTTGTTATTTATTGCTTTCTCTCCCTGCACAGCTGTGGATGCTTCACCCTCTCTCCTGGTGGATAATCTCTGTGGTTTTCCTGGTGGGGACCCAGCAGTGCTCCCACCCGGGGGGCTGGAGGGATGGGATGGGGTGAAGTCTTTGCAAAGAAAACCAACATTTTTTTTTTTGCCCGTTTGTGCCTAGAAACAGTAACTTCTGCAAAGGGTGAGCTGGGAGCAGCTGGGCTGGCTGGCAGCAGGATGGGAGCCACGGCTTGTCCTGGGAGATGAAATATGTGGATATTGAGCTGCTGCTGCTGCTGCTGCAAAAGACCCCCCAAAAGGATGCTGTTGACCCCAAAACTCACTGTTGCCTGTGCAGGTAACTCTCCCATGCCTACCTGCTGCCTTTTCCTGGTGCTGCCACGGGAGAGGCAGGGCAGGCAAAGTCACTCACGGGCTCCTGCTCTGCTGCTTGGACACGAAAACACAGATTTAGGTGCTGCCAAAGTACAGATCTTGCTGCTCAGTGCAAGAAGAACCTGCAGCACAAGCACTTTCCTTGCCACCCTCCCTGCCCAGCAGCCTTCCAGAGCCCAAGGAGTATTGGGGCATTACTCTTGGGCACATGGTGGGATTTTGGGGGTGACCTGTGCAGGGTCAGGAATTGAACTTGATGATCCTGTTGATTATAACACATAATCCAGATGTCTCAGCCTTTAGAGCTGTCTTTCCTCCCAGTCTTCCCCGTGCCCACAGTTATCAGCTCAATTTCCCTAAGCACAACAGACACATTATTTTAGTTGTGTATTTTGATCCTGATACCACCACCAACAAATTTAACCCAACCCTGGAGGCTGCAGCACCACATGAAGCTGCCCCAAGCACAAAGCTGGAGACAGGTTTTATTTTAAACCCTCTTTATCCAATATTCCATTTTATACTTAAAAGCAGGTGTATGATGGGGACATATTAAATGTTGACCTTCTCGCTCAGCTATCTGCTAATGTGATTTCTGGTGGAAAATCTGAATTCTTGTAACTTTATGTAAAAGTGCTGTCACAAACCCTGGCAAGTTTTCAGTGTGATGAGACCCTTGAAAAAAAAAAAAAAAGGAGGAGGGGGGATTTTTGTTGTGTTGTAGTTACTGCTGTCTCCTGTGCAGGAGATCCTTAAGGCTCAGGAGCAGCTCTGCCCTGTTCTGAGTGGCTGGGATGGCTCCTGCAGGGAAGGGAGCCCTGACAGTGATGGATAACTCTGCAACTTCTCAGCAGCTGCCTGGGCTCATCCTGCCTTTGCTTTGTGTTTGTCTCTGGTTTTCACTCGGGACCACGCTCAGCTTTGTACATCCCCTGCCTGCCTCCCTCCCCCTGTTGCTTACAGACAAACACCTTTGGGTGAAGACCTGACTACCCCAGGACATCCCCTGTGCCCTGGTCCTGGCTGACATCACAGGGCTTCCCACTATCCCTTGTCCAGGACTTTTCCCCCCAGATCCAAGTTCTTTGTTTATTTTTGCTTGAAATACTTTAATCAAACCTCTAATATAAAAAAGGCTTTCCTTGACAGCTCTGTTGCTTGTATAAACTCATTGATTTTGTTCAGGTGAGCCGGTGGTAGCCAGGAAATGAGTGTGTGCTCGGCAGGGAGGACTTCAGGGAGCTGGTTTGGTGTGTTTGAGGTCTTGGAGAGGGGACAGGTGAGTGTTTTGGCCATATTGCCTGAGTAATAAACCAGTTATAGACATGGGAAATGGCCTGGGAGACTTTGGGAAATCATCTTCATTTAAAAGGAATTGGTGAGGCTTTAAAAAGGAAAGAAGAGAAAGATGTGGGAAGAGGATTGATGGGAAGTGGAGTGAAGGTGCTGAGACAGAAGGTGTTACCCTTGAGGTCATCCTTGAAGTTGTTCTGTGGTTGTCCTTGAAATTGTCCTGTGGTTGTCCTTGAGATTGTTCTGTGGTTATCCTTGAGGTTGTTCTTGGGGTTGTCCCAAGGTTATCCTTGATGTTGTTCTTTACTTATCCGTGAGGTTGTCTCTGAGGTTATCCTTGAGGTTGTCCTGGCTGGATCTGCACCTGGGGGAAGCCCAGCAGTGGTGTCCCCTGGGTGTCCCCCCGACCCTTCCTCATTCTGTGGTCAGAGTTCACCCTCCACTGACCAACCCCCTCAGCAGAGCCATCAGGAAAATACCTGATGCCAATTCTTCTGCCCCACAAAGGGCAGGTATTTCAGGGCAAGCCCACCTCTAATTAATAGCAGGATTTGTTTAAAGGAATCAATGTCTGTCCTTGACCTCAAGGCACAATTGAAGCTATTACTGTATCACCAGACCTGAAATGAGCTGTGATACATGAGAGGCAAACCACTGATATCGAACCCAGCAACACAGAGGAGAATCTGTTATTCCATCCAAGGAAAGCTGTGTGGTTGTCTTTAAATACTCCAACTGCCAAAGGCTGCAAGGGAGGACTTTTCCATGGCTAATTTACTGAGGAGTGTGGTGGAGGCTGGGGCAGGGCACAGCATCTCCCCCAGGCAGAAGAAGTTGTTTTGGAGTGAGGAGCTCTGCTGGGGGTGATGAAGGTAATTCACTCACTGGGTGCTGGAAATAGTGGCTGCAGGAATATAAGAAATAAATCTCAGATATAAATGTGAGAGGGAAAGGTAAAAGTGAGGTAGAAGATGCAGCGAAGGTCTGCAGTCCCACCCCGGGGCCTGTGGTGGTGTCACCCCTGTCAGGCAGGGCAGGGGATGTGCCCAAGGCACAATGATCAGTGAAAAAGCAGAGGGTTGGACCTCAACATCCATCAGAGGTTCATTTAGGTTGGAAAAGCCCTCTGAGACCTTTGAGCCCAACGATTCCCCCAGCACTGCCAAGGCCACCACCAACCCGTGTCCCCAAGTGCCACATCCACGTGGCTTTTGAACACTTCCCAGCCAGTGCAGCCAGGCCTCAGGGAATGCCTCCAGTGGGAGCAGCAAACCCAGAGCTGGGAGAACTGGCTGCAGGCTTGGCCTCCCAACGTGCTGCTAATTAGCGGCAAGTTTGAAAGTCTCCTGGAGCACGTGGGTAACCAAGATCTGGGAGTGAGACAGGGCTGTCAATGATGCTTTTATGTTCAAAAAAGCCTGTGCTGTGCTGTGGGTCAATGAGGAGCTGGGAGGGGGTGAGGGCTGGTCAATACTCGTGGCCCAAGGTCTGCAGAAATCTCCATAATACAGCGCCGGGTTCTGCAGGGATGGGAATGTTGGGAGGAGGCAGCACCACCCCGGGCAGCCACGGGCTTGCTGCACCATAAACATCATCATTACAGGGGCATCTTTATGCTTTCCTGTTGTTTGTTTGAGAACAAAGAAAAACCACTCAAAAAAGCCAAGTATCAGGAAAAGAAGGAGCTCTGCTGGCACTGGCTGTGCCCTCGGTCAGGAACCCTGGTTCCCTGTGGGTGGTTCCTTCAGTCACTGGCATCGTTTCCGTGGGTCTGTCCTATATTCTTGTGGGGTTGTCCAGGACTTTTTTCCCCCAGTTCTGTTTAAATTCTTTGTTTGTTTTAATGAATTCACTTCTGTAATACAGAAAGACTTTTCTTGCCAGCCGTGCACTGCCTGTGTGAACTCACATGTTTCATTAGGTAGCAAGGGGCACAGGGGCCGTTTCCCTCTCCATGCAAACCTTCCCTCCAGGAATGCTCTCCTGGCTCTGGCTGCTGCACAGCACGAGGGTTTTTCATTTCCAGTCCCAAAGGTAAAGTTGTTAGTGAATGCTTGATCATTCCTCTTTAGTCTAAATTAATTAAACGACACAGTATCTATTGTACGAAACAAATGGGGATCATTTCACAGGGTACAGTGTACACAGCGATTAGAACGTGTGATCTTCCCGGAGAAATATGGGAAAACAATGTCCTTTGCAGGAGCAGGGATGGCACTCCCCTCTCTGCCATACATCTCCCTGTTAGAGGGTAGTGCAGTGTAATCCCAGCCTTAATAACCAGCATGACAGATGTGGAATCCAGAGCGATGTAAAGCCTTGTAAGCACCAGCTGCACGTGGCCATCCTTCATCCGAAACATGTGGGAATCCCCAGCATTCCCGTGCCCCTGGCAGCAAACAAAAGCTGGTGGAAGTGCAGCCCATCAGCACATGAGCACCCAAACACTGCTCGTGTCTCCAGTCTGAGTTAAATCACGGCCCAACCACAGCCCCGGCTGTCCCCTCACCCCAAATTTATTATAAATTCATTATAAAGCACGTCTGGTTTGCTGAGGATTCCTCCCTGGCTGCCTCCCAGCCAGCACCACAGAATCATGGAATGGTTTGGCTCGGAAGGGAACTCAGAGCTCATCTCATCCCAACCCCCTGCCACGGGCAGGGACACCTTCCACAGAGCAGGTTGCTCAGGAGCAACCTGTATCCTCTGAGTATTCCAGAAGAAAAGCATGTCCATTACTGACAGCCCACTCAGGAGCACTCTAAACATGCATTTACTGAAAATTCCCCTTTTTTTTACTGAAAATGCAGGCACCAGCCAGAGGAGAGGGGTGATGGAACCGAGGTTTGTCTTTGGAGCAATTACTGAATATTTAGGAAGTGTTGCTGAGGGAGGAGCATCAGCCCAAATTCATCATAAATCATTTTAACTAATGAGACCCCAGTCAATAAAACACATGGAGGAGGAGGAGATTTGGAAATTCCTTTGGAAAAGATCCAGCTCCTCTCAGAATTATCCCCCAAGATGTTTCTACTCTGGGCAGCAGCCCCAGGGGTGTGAGGGATGCAGTGCCCACAGATGTGCCCAGGACAGGATGCCCTGCACAGGATGGAAGGAACAACTATTCAGTCCTTTTAGGAACAACCAAACAAAGGCATTTTTGGACTTTAGGACATTAAATTTCCAGCTTTTAGGAGAATGGTTGCTTCTCAGCATGCTGGTGGTGCTGCTGTTGGGGTACGGTGCTCTCTGGGTCCCCTCATCTACAGGAGTTTGGGGTTCCTGGGTTCTGCTCAGGGTGGAAGGTGTGGGGAGAGGGATTTTGTTTTTGATAATTCTATTGATAATTTTGGGGTTTGCAAAATTTTTCAGCTCCTGATCACTCACACTGCTGGTATTTGCTTTCCAAAAGAGCAAACGAGGTTTGCTTTTCCCAGACACACAAAACTTGGGCTCCTGATGCTCCATACAAACCCTGTCCCAGCCAAGCTCTTCAGTTGCCCTGAAGGAAAACAGGAATCTGAATGGAATGTGGAAAAAGGGAAATCAAACAAAGAAATGAAAAGCCAAATTTTCGGGAGGGATGATGAGCACTCCTGCACACAATTCCCCCTTCCTGTGCTCCCTGTGTTCATATATTCTTGTTTTGACTCATCCTGTACCTCCAGCTGTGGCAGAAGCTTCTGAGAAATCAGTTCAAATACGAATTTTATGTTAAAGTGGAGGAATCAACAGAATTATTCAAGTGGTGCAGAAACAGCCTCAGCAAAGCGAGTGTGTGCAGCATTCCAGCTATTGATGCATTATTCCCTGACAGCATTCCTCATCCTTTGAAACAGCTGAAATGCCTGATTTGGAATGCTCCAGTTTATATAAGAATATTAAATATGCAAAAGCTCTTCCAAATAATAGTTTTATTAGTCCCTGGTGGGCTCACACAGGGATTTGGCACGTTGCTCCCCCTGTGGGATCCGCTCCTGCTCCTGCAGCTCCCGGCTCCCCTCTCCCTGCAGCTCCCAAGCTGACCCTGTGCCCACATCACGGCTGGAAGGGCCACTTGGTGCCTCATTTGCATAAGAACTTCATTAACAAGTAATTAAGTGGCAGGAACTGATGGGCCCCAGAGTTCTGAGCAGGCAGGGCAGCGCTGGATGGGCAGGATCCCACTGTGGAGCTTTTTGTGGGAGCAGTGACACTGTTCCATGTGTATTTTCTTCCAGTAATCTCTGTGATGCCCCAGAACTACACTGTGTAGGTTTTTTATCCATCCTGCTTTTGACTAAGGAGGTTTTTGTGGAGTGCCTTGGCCACACGTGTTTGGATGGGCTGGGAGGGGACTCTGGCCATGACCCAACAGGCAGGGTGACACCTGACACTGGGCTGGCATGGGGGCTCATTCCACCTTGGAATAAACCTAAAACCCCAAGATAAATTCCCAGAAATTCAGGGGCTGTGTGGGGCACACAGCCTTAATGGAGAAGTGGCTCTCCATCTGAGCTGACTCCAGGAATACAACCCCACCTTCAACCCTGGGACTGAGGCAGTGAGAACACCCCGAGCAAAGGAGTGTCCCCACCACACCCCCGTGTGGGATCAGCATTCCCACTGCCAGTTACAAAAACACCCTGAGCTGCCCCAGTCCTCCCCCAGCCACTGGCACAGGGGACAGAAGGTGCTGCTGGTGCTGGGCATTGCTCTGTTGGCACAGGTTTGTGAAGTTTATAACTTTCTTTTTAGTTCTTAGCTTTGAATCAGGACACGATGCCTTGTGCTCCTCTCCCCAGCCCAGGAGCACTCGCTGGGAGTTCCCACATCTCCCACATCCCCTGGCTGGTGTCACACCACACTCCCAGGTCCAGCTCTGCCACTGGAGACGGGCTCGGAGCTGGTATTTGGAGCTACTCAGTATTCAGTGGCACCACTTTTCTAATGCACATGGATTTAATTCATTTCTGATTGATCCCATAATTACAAAATTTGTTTAAAGCTGTTATATTATCTCCTTATTTGACACAATATGGCACAATTTTGTTATAGTATTGAAAACCAAATAAGACAACTGCAGCTGGTAGCATTTCAAAGAGCTCTTCCCTTTAAGATGAAATCAATCCTGTTTCAAGTTTATTCCCTTGCTTTAGGATTGAGGCTCTAGGGGTGTATTTTGCTGAAAAATGTCTTTTTGATTTTTCAGAAATTCTTTAGATTAATATGCAGCTGTCATTGCAAGGCAAATCCAGCCCTGCTTTCATGTGCCTGCTCTCTCCCCGGGCTGTGGGGAGTGCCCACCCCTGCCGGGAGCCACCGGGAGCCCATGGGCGGCACCGG
>NW_021940571.1:1394473-1405399 GCF_001715985.3 Manacus vitellinus
CCCTGCCCTCTGTCACTGGGAAGCCATTCCCCCTTGTCATACACGTGCTCTGTAGAGACCCCACTTCAATTATGGGACATCCCTGCTACTCAGGAAGGAGTTTTCCCATTTTCTTTCTCCATTCCATCACTGCAGAGTCCTCTGGGCTGCTGAGGATGGGGATTATCTCAGCCCAGGGTTTGCCAGGGTGGGCAGAGAAGACCCTGGGTGACGCTGGAGCTCCTGCTTTGCAGAAACCACCGCGACTGTTCTCGATACGTTGTCAGAAAAAAAAAAAAAAGGCAAAAAGTTCTCTTTTTATTATTTTTTTTCTTATTCAGCTAAGTAGGAAGAAAGAAGGAGCAGGAAGAAAGGAGGAAAAGGGTTTCTCAAGTGCTCCCGAGGACTCCCGAGCCTCCCAGCCCCCCCGTGCTGCTGTGCCGGAGCCCGGCCCGGGCAGGTGAGGCGGGCGCGGGGCGGCGGGACGGCCGCGCTCTGGGAAGGGAGCGGTGCCGGTTTGGGGGGGCTGTGGAGGCTTTAAACATCCCGAGTCTCTGCGCAGGGACAGGAACAGTCTATTTGCTTGAATCTCGCTTCACAGAGAGCCCCGTTCTCCCCTGGCATCTTCAAACGTGGCGCTGGCGCAGCGATTGAAGCGGCGGCTCTCGGAGCCTCGGCCGGCGCGTCCTGCGGGGACGGGACGGGCCGCAGATGAAATGTGCTTAGAAGCCTCTCCTGCCGCTGCCTCCCACCATCGATCTCTTTAAAAACAGGATTTCTCTGCTTTCCCTCTTCCCCAAACCCGGCCGCGGCTTGTGCAGGGGCTCGGGGAGCTGGGGGGGGCTCCCGGGCCAGGCTCCCCCAGCCTGCCCACGGGTGTTGGGGGTGATGGGGGCACTGAGGGTTCTGGGGTGCTGAGGGTGCTGGGACTGCTGGGGGTGCTGGGGGCACTGAGGGTTCTGGGGTGCTGAGGGTGGTGGAGGTATTAGGATGCTGAGGGTACTGAGGTGCTGGAGGTGTTGAGGATACTGGGGTTACTGGAGTGCTGGAGGTGCTGAGTGTATTGGGATGTGTAGGGTGCTGGGGTTGCTGAGGGTGCTCCAAGTGCTGATGGCACTGGAGTGCTGCAGGTTCCGGGGGTGCTGAGGCCACTGGGGACACTGTAGGTACTGGGGAACTGTAGGTACTGGGGACACTGGAGGTGCTGGGGGTGCTGAGGGTGCTGGGGGAGCAGCAGCACAGGGTGTGCAGACACAGGTCTCAGCCCAAGTCCTTCCTCCTCCCTGCCCATCACCTGCAGTCAGGGTCCCACGGGGGGAGGGGGCTCCCACGCGTGTCCAGCCGAGGGTTTTCCAGGATCCCGGTGCTGAGCAGCTCCAGCCTGAGCTCGGCCTCCCCCTCCGGAGGCCACTGCCCCGGGACACGACCCTTCGGAGCTCGGCTCACCCCGGAGCCGCCCTCGGACCTGCCCCTCGCAGGCAGGGATGCAAATGAACGGGTTTGGAGCTTGTTGGATAAATACAATGTTTGTTCTTCCTAATGGATTTCAGCAAGATATGGTAAATATGAACTCCCAGGTGGGGCAAATGCATAATTCATGAGCAGGCTCAGCCTGCTCTGCCTCACTCCTGATTAACGTGTGCTGGCTTTGGCTGGGGGAGAGTTAATTTTCCTCACAGTGGCTGGGATGGGGCTGTGGTTTGGATTTGTGCTGGGAACAGGGTTGGTAACCCAGGGATGTTGTTACTGCTGAGCAGGGATCACACAGAATCAAGGGCTTTTCTGCTCCTCACCCCACCAGTGAGGAGCTGGGGGTGCACAAGCAGTTGGGGACACACAGCCAGGACATCTGGCCCCAGGTGACTCCAGGGATATAATTTGCTCCCTCCCCAAACCCCTGCAAAGGAGTTAAGGGTGAATCTGAAGAGCTCAGGTGAGCAGTCAAGCTGGGACCAGCTTTGATACCATTTCTGGGGAAAAAGATGGCTTTCAGTAACTAATTAATCCTCTCCCCTCTGTCTGCACACCCCTCTCTGCATCAGCTTCCCTGTGCAAACCAGCCTGCCCCAAATAACTCCCTGCTTCTCCGTTTATCTTCCCAAATCCCAGTTATTAATAAGTGTGGGCTTAGGAAAGGGTTAAGAGGTGAAAACCTCCTGCATCGATCCTTAGACGTGTCATTTAACCCAATTAATACCAGCCAAGTAAATAGGGTTTAAATTTCTGCTTAAGTGATTTGATATAAATACAGGCCTTCACCTCCTTCCCCTTAATTAGATGTCAGTCCACGAACACGGAACGCCGGCGTTTGACGCCACGGCAAAAACTGCCCCCAGAAGTGATTAGAGCCTCCCTCCAACACTCAACCCGTGCAGGAAACCTGTCTTCCAGACTACTGGCCTTCTCCTTCTCCCTGGGCATAAATTAACCTGCTGCCCACATCCCAGCAGCCCCCTGTGACCACAGAGGGGGACGCCGTCGCCTTTGGTGGCCACGTCTCAACGGAGCTGCTCCATCACCAACCTCGTGCTGAAACTGGATTTAAGCCCAAGACCAAGAAGTCAAGGCTGGTGCACTGACTTACCACTTCCCAATTTTTTTTTCCTCCCTTGAAGTTGTCTTTGGCTCGTGTGGTGACAGCACAACCAAAAGCCATCTTCCCCTATGAAAGGAGTGACATTCAGCGATGCAATTTAAGACCTGGGTAAGTCAGATGTTAAACACCTTGGGGGTATAATCTCCTTTTAATGTGAGCACAACTCCCATTAACATTAATAGGGGGTTGTACTGCGGCTTCAAAAGGAGAATGTGCACCTAAAAGTGCAAATTAGCACTTACAAACTCTATTGATAAATTATTAAAGCTCATCATTAAAGCGTAGCCACTCCCCCAGATCATTAGAGCAGGTCCAAACCAGCACAGGGGCATGCGCAGAGCTCCCTCATTAAACCGGGACTAAAATGCCATTTAGTCCCCAAAATGAAGCCAGTGTAAATATTGGCTCATCAGCCCCAGCTCCACGCACAATTTGGAGTTTCGAGAGCTTGAACTTCTCTTCTTCAAATGCAAATGAGCACCAGGAGGTGCTTTTAATGCAGGTCACCACTCAGAAATCGGTGTTTAAAAGGTAAATGAAAGCCCAAACCCCCAAACCTCAGGGACCACGCTGCCACCAGAGCTCTTTGTTGTTGTTTGTCTGGCCCCACGACTGTGATAAACCAGCACCTCCCTCCTCTGGGTTCAGGCCTGACTTGCCAGGTCTGCCACAACCCATTTTCCTCTGATTACTTGCTCCAGTGAGGATCATGGGTGGCACTATAGGATCATGGGTGACACCAGGATCATGGGTGACACCACAGGATCACAGAATCCCAGACTGGTTTGGGTTCGAAGGACCTTAAAGCTCGTCCAGTGCCACCCCCTGCCATGGGCAGGGACACCTTCCATAGACCAGGTTGCTCCAAGCTGGCCTCGGACACTTCCAGGGATGGGGAGCCTACAGTGGGGAAGGAAGGATGCAGTGCACACCTGGAGCACTGGGACTGGGCAACTATTCCCACTTCCAGCACTAACCCAAATCTCCAACAACAAGAGAAAGGAAAGCAGGACCAAGAAACAATCCCAGTCCTCCCAAACTGTTCCTGTGGCACCCAGATCCTTGGACCTGCCCCGGAAGGTCCTGTCAGCCTGTCCCTGTGGCTCTTCAATTATTAACTGTCTCTGCCATCTCATCCACATTAATTCCTCCCTTCCAGGACACTCTGTATCTCTGGGATATTGCCCTTTAACTCTCCCTTTTGTCACATTAACCAGACCTGGGTGTCTCCAGCTTTCTTCATAATTCATGGCCCAGAGCAGAGACATTTTTTGGTTGCCCCCCACAGCCCCTACAACCCCAGTGATGTCTCCTGTTCCACAGGGGGAGCAGAATTGTCAGCACCAGTCTCAGTCAATCTCTCCAAACTGGATATTTATAGGATTACAATCACCCTATAACTCGAGGAGGGGGTTCAATAGGACATTGTCATCCTTTCCTGAGAGGGATTTACTCACCCTGTGATGATTTTTAATGCACTAAAATAGTATTTCCTCCTGTGCTTCAATATTCAGATTGACATAATTTGTAGTAACCCAGTGACCAACATTCCTAATTCATAGGAATTGTCTTCAATTTATATCCCTAATTTATAGTGTATTGTCTTCACCCTTCCAGGGATATTTTTTTTTAATATTCAAAACATGGGTTATTTTTTCATCAAGGTTACCTTGCACAGTGTTGTAACCACTATCCTTAAACAAACCCCAAACACTAAACCCATTCCTGGAGCCATTAACCAATTTATTTTTGAAAATAAGAGTTATAGTAATGTAGCTGCACAAGGAGTAAAGTCAAGAAAGCAGCACCTCAGCAGTGATCCCGAGTTTGAAGTGATGCCAGCTCTTTCTGCTGTTGTGAACTTTGCAGCAGGTGAAGTGAGTGTAAGGAGTCCCAATTTCTGGAGCTAAATAAATGTACAAGTTCAACTGAGGAGGTTAAAACAGATCAGAAAAAGTGTCCTTTATTCCTACGAAGAAAAGCTGTAAAAATAAATATACAAATTCAGTGGAGCAGGTTAAAACAGGTTATAAAAAGTGGCCTTCATTCCTGTGAATTAAACTGTAAAAGGATAAAAATGGTGTCCGGGAGGTCTTCTAAAATTCAAATAAAAATTAAGCACATTTTGGTTTTCAGACTAGTTTAGCTAAAAAAAACCAGTCTTGTGAGTGTGGGGCAGCTGGACCCTGGTTCTGGAAGGTCTGGAGGTGGCAGCTCCAGGTGAGCTGTGGTTCTGCACATAAAACAAGAGGTAGGATGAGCTGGGAACAGGAGAGGCAGACAGAGATGAAGGGCAGAGTGACACCTCCAGTGATGGCCTATAATGAATTTTTTAAAGTTTTCCAACCAAGAGCAATAAAGGTCAGCTCCCTTCCCCTGAATTCAGCTAATACTTTATTAAACCTGATTGAGATGACATGAATACAGCAAAAGAGACAAGTCTGTCTGTGCTTGGCTGCTGCTGGAATCAGGGTTGTCAAATCTCTCATCCTGCTCTCCCCTCATACTCGGTTTGCAGTTTTTGGCATTGCCTCTAAAAATGTGCATTTTTGTGATGGCAGCTTAAACAAGCAGAACCAGGGGGTGGTTAAACAACCTGGGACCTGTCCTTTGCATCTCCTGGAGGATTTGGTTCACCCCAGCCCCTGCCTTGCACCCAAACCTGACTGGTATCTGCTTCCCAGCCCACAAATCCATAACCTGTTGCCAAAGAGCAGCTCCCTGAGTTGCACTGTGCTGGAAAACACATGGAATGCCACCTCCACCAGCTCCTGCCAGCAGAAAGCTGGGACAAACCCCAGGAACTGAGTCTTTTCTCCTTGGCCTTCCTGGGGTCTGCTTGGGGACACCCAGAGAGGGAAACCAGAGAAGAGGTTGGGGCACCATCAGCTGGTGGCTGGTTTGGGTGCTGCTGTGACGCTGCTTTCCAGGAAAGTTGAAAATACAGACTTTTGGGCTTGGGGTTTAGCAAATTCAGCTCAGAGTGGGAGGCTCCAGGTGAAGCCCCTGACCAGGGGCCTCTCCAGCAGCCACTGGTGCCCACACCAACTCCCCTCAGGAACCCAGGCAGCCTCATCCCCATCAAATGAATTCCAATTATTCCACACATTACACTGAAAACACTCTTTCCTTTTTAAAAATGATTATCCTGAGAAAACACGTTTTATCTCTCTAATAAGAAATCATTAATTAGAAGATGTTGACCCGATGAGCTGTGATAGTTGGGTGGATGATGAACACTGCCTTTAATCAGACCTTTTACAAGCTAGTGGATGTTAACTTGTGGCTGTTAATTATTCACACCTTCAAGTATTCCAGTGGCTGGAATATTTCATGAATGCCCTTCCTTTTCTTTAATAGCGATGTTGGATTTTATGAGCCAGGAATTGCACTTACTAATTTACAGGCATTTTGCACTTCCATGCCAGTCATTTAGCATTAACTCTGTGTTTAAAAATAATAAATGACCCCTGACTCTCTATTGTCTGTCCTAATTAGCATATTGTCTTTTAAAGAGGAAAGCATGTTTTCTCTTCATTAACAGTAATATTACCTCGCAAGACAATCAGGAGGTCCGTGATCCAGAAGCTGCCGTGGACGCCAAATTACCTCCTCTAGCAGGACAAAATCAATTAACACCACCAGGGATGTCATTATTGTCACATTATGTCACGGGATATACTCCAGGGTAAATAAATGATTTGTGGAATTTTTAATGCCGCCGCTGGAGACCCGAAGTGGAGCCACAGGGGTGGTGGGACCGGCGGGGCAGGAGGGTCCCCGAGCCACACGGCTCTGCCCCTCCCCGGGGGCCAAACTGCTCCCGGGGGGAAAAGGAGGGGGAAAAGGTGGGTTGAGCGTGGGTTGGTGGCACTGACGTCCCGCCAACCTTCAGGGAGCATCACCCAAAGTCACTTGGCACCGCACAGACTGGGCCAGTGCCGCGGCTGGGCAGAGGGGAGGGGGCACAGAGAGGGCTCAGAGGAGAGAGAGAGAGAGCGTTTTGTAACCAATTTTCCTGCCAGAACTCCGGCCGTGCATTTGCTGCTCCTTCAGGCACCTCCAGGCTGGGCCTTGGCAGAGCTTCCCCCCTCACACAACACCCAGCAAACGCCGTTTGCAAAAGTGTCCCCAACTTCTGTATTTTGCCCTGTGTCGGGGGGTATTTAATTAAGTCTGCTCTGTCTGACACGATCTGATGTCATTGTACAAGGAGATGTTCTTTGTTAGCAGCGCGCTTAGTTTCAGGCTCCTCTGTGTATTTGAAACCATGGTAACAGAAGAGTAAGCTAAAGCCAATGAGATAATGAGATATTCTCATTGTAATTGTGTTTCATGAGGGCACACGCTCCCATGGGTGGGATCCGACTGCCTTACAACTGCTCACAGAATTTAAGGAACAGGCACATATCAGGGCGCTGGTGTTTTCCACAACAGCCACGACAACACTCCCCACGCCGCCTTCGCTGCTTCCAGCGCGTCCCAGCGTGTCCTGGGCGCTTGTGTCTCAGGAAATAACGCTGCCAGTAATGACCAGTGGTTTTTTAAACCCTCAGAACTTCAAGGAACTTCATGTTTGAAAGGCATTAACGAGGCTGCCAGGCGCTGGTTTGCATGATAATTGCGCTGGGAGCTGGAGGGGAGGGATGCAGGCAGGGGGAGAGGGATGGGGCTGGAACTGCCACAGCCCCCGGTCACTGGGGTGACCAGGGAAGAGCCCCTGTGGAACACAGCCCACGGGGTTCATCCTCCTGCTCCCTGGGAGCCAAATCCAAAAGTTCAGTCGTCATTTTAATTCTAAAACTTTCTGGAGGCTCTGAGGAAGGGAGAGGAAACCAAACCACCCAGGAGGTGGGTTTTGGAGAGCCCTCGGTGAGGTTTGATTTTGCTCCCAGGTGAAGAGGGGCCGGGGAGGCCGCGCCCTGAGCACTGTACACATCACAGGTACGTTGAGTGGCACACAACAGAGAAACAGGAAATATAATTTGGGGAATGGAGTGAAGCAGATCTGCTTCAGGCCTTAATTGTCTTCACTCTGTAATTGTCTCTGTCCTGTGTAACTCCAAGCAAATGCACAATTGTGACTCTTTTCCCCAGAGCAGGGCAGGACCCAGTGTAGGGCAGGACCATTTGGGATGGTGAGGATGCACCCATGGAATATGGGATGGTCTCCTGACAACAGTCACAAAATATCAGGGAAAATCCATTTTTCCTGGAGCAGGAATAGCGAGGGAGTCCCTGGGAGCAGTGGTGGGGTGATGGATCCTTGTCCTACCTTGGCAGAGCCTGGAGCTGCTCCAGCACCCAGGGCAGGCACAGGCAGGGGAGCAGCCACAACGTGCTCCACACTGGAGTCAGGGATGATTTTTATTAATGTTATTATTACTGTTACTTCAAAGAGGACACTTCTGATGTGGGGACAGCTGACAAGATAAATTATATCTGTTGTCAGCTGCATGTATAGACCTTTGTGAGATTTTAATTAAAACCAGGCTCCCCATCAGCCCCTTGTGCATCTTCACCAGGGCTGGGGCCGCCAGCACTGGCACCCACACGGCCACCATGCCATTCCAGCTCCTTCCCACACCACAGGGATTTTGGGTTTATCTCCTGCACATCAAGAGTTAGTGCCTGTATTTGTTTGGGGTGAAACAAGACCATGAAATGCAATATTTTAGACCTGATGGGCACCACTTCTGGGAGCATTTCCCACTAAAGGTGCCTGAAAATCCTCACCAAGATGGACATAATCAGACATAAAGCTCATCCAGTCCCACCCCCTGCTGTGGGCAGGGACACCTTCCACTAGATCAGGTTGTTCCAAGCCCTGTCCAGCCTGGCCTTGGATTTTGTTGATCCCACATTAACCCCTGTGTGACACTGCAAGGACTTTGTAGATTCATTGATTTAAGCATGCCCAGGGTAACCAATACCCCATCAGGGGGTTTGCCCTTCCATGGTAGGAGTCTCCTGCTCCTTAATCACTTCACAAGCCCCAGAACCCCAGAAACTGCCCCCAAATGCCCAAAGCAGTGCTGAGAATGGGTTCAATTCCCCTTCAACACCACAGTTACTCATCTCAGCAATTTTCCCCCCCAGTTTGTTGTTACAGCCACAGGCCCCAGTTCAGCCCTCGTAAAATAAATCTGTTATCAGAGCTTGTGTGTAATTACTGCTAAATGGATGTGGTTTATTTCCAATATCAGCATCCACATTAGGCACCAAAACCACTTCAGATGCAGCTATAACTGCACTTTATGGCTCTGTCATTTACTGACTCCAAGCGACAAATATTTAATGTGACAGTGACACTAAAACACGGCTCAACCTGTCCTGTAATCTGCATTTCCACGATGCCACGAGGAGCTGCACACACTGACTGGGATGCAGCTTGTCTGCCCTGGGAAACCTTTGCTGCTGAGACGGGGGGAGCCAAGGCCTCCAGCAAGGGGAGGACAAATATTTTTGGCTACTCATGTAAATAAGCTGCTGGGATTAGCCTGGATTTCAGTGGAAAGGGTCACGAGTCCAGATGCTTTCGTAGGTGTGCACAACACCAGCTCCTGTGATAACTAAAATTTTTGAAACATCTCTCGTGAAGGGGTTGCTTTTCTGGGTGCACCAGAGCACCTGGATTTTCATAGCACTCCTTGGCTTTGGGGATGCCCACAAGTGACTCCTGGCACCAGGGGAGGGGCCACACCAAGCCCCAGCTCCATGGTTCCATCCCTCCTGGCCCAGTGCCAGGACAGGTCAGGTCCTGCTCCCGGAGTGACCGCGAACCACCCTGGAAGTGGACACGGCCTTTGTGTGCAACCCATAAAGTTTATGGGGTTTGCAAGGTTTCAGGAGTTCTAGGGGGTTTTACGAGGTTGGGTGTAAGTTCCTCCAAACTTCAAAGGTACCTGCAGGAGGCTGAGGTTGGGACATGTTCAGAGCATTTCCCGGATCAGCTCCTGCCCCCTGGCAGCGCTGAGCAGTGACTGCACACCACTGCCACCACCCTGAGCCCACGCTGGCCATCTGTCACTGCTGTCCCCACCTCCCCCGGGGCAGGGGGGAGTATCCTCCAGCCCTGAGGTGACATGGAGCATCTCCTCCTCCCCAGGATCTAAGGGGTATGCAAAGCATCCGGAGATGCGGAGCGGTGGACAGAGGGGATGTGGTTTGCTGTGGTGAAAATCATCCCCAAATTAATTTTATTGGTGTGTTTTGGAAAGCTTGATAGCAGCACCGTGGAGGAGGAGTGCTGAAATGACCCACAGCTTGGGCAGCTGGGGGGCCATAAATGTTTCTTCAGCAGTGAAGCTGAAGCAGAAGGACCCTCTGTGGTCCAGGTGTGGGGCTGGGATGGTCAGTCCTGCCCTCTGAACCACCCACATCCACCACCCACATCCACCAAACCCCAGGCCCTCCCACGTGTGCAGATGCACCAAAGAGGAAGGTTATTTTAGAAGTTGTTCAACTCTGCCCAGAAAGAAACACGACCCAGCTGCAACTGCAACCCCTTTTTTCTCCTTCCCTAACGTGCCCATGCACAGAACAACTTGCCAAGAGCCTCCTTGCAGAATTTACTGCAGAAAAAGCTCTTTGACAGCCTTGTACAGGAAATCGGAGTTGTGTCGTGGCTTTTTTTAATTTAAGCAATACACACAAATCAAGTGTATTTATTAAATCAATGTATAGTCATTTTTACAAGGAAGTGTAATTTAAAAACAGACATAAAAGATTTCTGAAGTAACGATACACATCTCTCTTGGACAAATGTTATTTCAGGGATTTATGATAATCCCTTTTCTGAAAGAAAAACGGAGCTAATTGAAACAAACTTTGTACTTTCTATTAATGCCATTCAAACACAGCCTGTGCTGCCAGTTATAAAGTGACACTGAAAGCTGATGCTGTTCTCAACAACACCACGGCTTCTCAGTTTTATGTACTTTTTAATTTCCTCTGTGGAAAATCTGTTCTTCATAAAAGGGCTGCTAAAAAAATGTGGAAAAAGTTGATTCATTCCATATTTACATTCTTGCTGGTACCTGGAAATGAACCAATTACCAACATGAGCCAAAAGAGAAGTTAGAAAAGTCATTTTGAAAAGTCATCTTCCGACAGGCTCCGCTTCAGAAGTGCCCTGGGAAAGTTCTGCTCCGATGGCAAACACCTTTCATCCTAATAGGATTTGGATCCTCAGCCCCTCACTCGTGCAGCTCGTCCGTGCCACCACTCCAGACCCTCCTGAGCTGGGGGTGGCTCTGGGGAGGGGCCTGGACTCATATCCCAAACCCAAACTCGCACTGGAACTGGAAATTCAACTTGGACTGGAACCTGAACATGTTCTCAAACCAAAA
>NW_021940571.1:1405809-1407786 GCF_001715985.3 Manacus vitellinus
CACAAAGAAACCCCAACAATTTAATCCCCAAAAGAGGACGCAGAAGGAGCTTGCTCGGTTTAGACCCGACTTTTGGCATCACTGGCATCCACCCTGTTGAAGGGGTCTCTGGTTTATGGTCACTTTTCCCAGTTCCACCATGAGAGCTGCCAGAGGTGCCTCACCCACCCTCCAACTGTGGCTGCTGCCACCTCCAGCCTGAGCAGCTCTTCCCTCTTTCCCTCAAAGTTTCACACAAGCAGATGCAACTTGCTAAAAAAAACCCCTCCTCTCTGGAGGGGGTGTTGTTTGTATCTTCTGTGTCTCCAGTTTGTTACTCAGTTTTGCAGGGATACCCTTTTTTCCCTGGGACTGGGTTTAATAAAGCCTTGCAGTGGTGTCTGTGCCGTGTGGTCGCCCTCGAGGTCCCTCGCTCGGGGCTTGTGCGGCTCCGGCGCCGCTGGGGCCGGACAAGGGTTTATTAAATTCTGGTAGAGGAAGGAAAGTAGAAAGTTGAATTTCCAGCACTAATGCGAATTTTATTCTTTTGTCGTTTTTTTTTTTTTGTTTCTGTTGTTTTTTGAGTCTCATTTCAGGCAGCAGTTTGATGGACAGGATATGGTGCTGCAGCTCCTCATTCCTGCAGCAAAGCTGGGATGTGGCACTGCCTTCCCCCGGAGAAAGGGAGAAACCTTGTCCCACTTCTTGCCCCACAGTCATGGGAGTGTGGATATGATGAGCTGCCCAGTTTTGCCTCGTGGACTCTGGTCTTCACACCCCACACCTGTAATCTCTGGTTGGGTTTATTTTGGTGAGGAATTAAACTCGCCATCACTGCCCGGCAGCCCCATCACTGCTTCCCTGCCACAGCAACATCTGGAGGATGCAGGGAGGATCAACCCCCCTCCTTGGATGTGTGGATAAAATACTTACAGAGAAGCTTCCCACATTCAGGAGAACTGGGAAAGGAAACATTTGATTTTCCTGAGGAGAGAGGGAAAGCCATTCCCCAATCCTGCCCCTGCCCCAGCCACAGAGCCCTCAGGGGGCTTGTGGTCCCTCATCCAGCCCCTGGTGTGTGGCTTGGGGTGCAAATCCTGGCTCAGAGCCCCCTGGAGATCCCAAGATGCCCATCCAAAGGTGGCTCTGGGCAGGCAGGATTGATCCATTGATCCGGTACCCGATTCCCAGAGATCCCATCACAGCGGCTGCACAATAACCACGGTCACAAGAGATATACGAGCATTGATCTGACACTAATAATCTTCTGCACTTCCACAGGGCTTGTAGGGACTCTCAAGGCTTTCTGACCTTGCTGTTCACATCCACAGCCCTGAAATAGCCACTCCCATCTCTGGGAGCACCGCAGACCTTGGGTTTTTAAAGCAGCAAAAATTAAAGCTGCTTAATATGCAACAGGTTTCTCAGGCTCCCTGCCCCAAATCCTGTTTGTAAATCCAGCCCCTCGTGTTCCTCACAGCAAGCAGTGAATGGGGAAGTTGCTTTGTGGCCTCCAATTAAGTTAGGATTGATTTTATTTTATTTTTTTTCCTACAGGCAGACTGAAGAAATATCTCCAGTTGAAATTGCTTTAACCCCATTTTAAAGTATGCACACTTGTACTGGATTTAGCACATAGGCTGTTGGGGTTGCTATTTTAAATTAGCTTAAAAATCAATTGGAAAAAGCAACTTCCACGCACAGCTGCAGAAAACCGTGGGAGCTCCAGTATCTGCTCCAAGGATGCATCTGCAACTTCTTAAATATTACAGGAGGTTACATGAAACACTCAATGTGGAGGCTTTAAACTCACTCAGCTAAAATACACCACCATGACATTCATTAAATATAATATATATCTATATATATCTGTCAGTGTTGGGTTAACAGATGGACTTGATGATATTAAAGGTCTTTCCCAACCTTAATGATTCTACAATTCTGTATTTTATATATATATATATATCTATATATAAAATCTATCATATAGATATCATA
>NW_021940571.1:1407979-1426604 GCF_001715985.3 Manacus vitellinus
TCCTTCTCCTTCTCCTTCTCCTTCTCCTTCTCCTTCTCCTTCTCCTTCTCCTTCTCCTTCTCCTTCTCCCTCTTTCTATTAGTATTACTATTAGTATTAGTATTATTATTAGTATTTGTATTAGTATTAGTATTTTTTCATGTCCAGCCCTCCCATTCCTCCTTCCCATCTCCTCCTGCCCATTTCCATCAACCAGACTCAGAGCACAGAATGTTCATGTGCCTTTTTTGGAGCTTTTCCTGCCTGCTCTTATCAAAGTTTGCAGGAGACAGGGCCCAGGTAATCCGTGGGCTAATATGGCCCTTTGGTATTAGGGCTGACAGATGAGAAGCTCTAATATGTTTGCAAAATTTAATGGGAGGAGAAAAGCAAACTCTTGGCTGAGCGGGGAGAGCCACCGGCTCCGCCAGATGTGCAGCTTCTCCATCCCCCTTGGAATTCCCATCCCGGTGAGGGTGGAGGTTGTACGTGGGATTTACGTGCCGGCTTTTGTTTTCAGGTTGATTTATCTGTGCTGGGGCCGTGAGCTGAGCTCCTGCAGTGCCTGCTGGGTGCCAGTTGGATGGATGGCTGCTGGTATTTATTGTATTTGCTGCGGGGCCGCTGTTACACACTCGGATATAAAACCATTGACAGCAAATCAATGGGCTCCGTGTAAAATATCTTGACTATAAAGATTTTTCAGCTCTATCAGACGCACGGTGTGTTTGCTGTATCTCCAGGCTGTTCCCTTGACATGATCATTGTACTAATTGTCCAAGTATCTGATTTAATTTGCCATGGGAGCCAGGAAGGGGCAACAATTTCTACTTGCTGGAGTCCAGGGAAAGAAAATTCTACGTGCATCGGCAACCACAGGATAGAATCCCTTCCACAGATTTGACAAGACCAATCCAACGCCCCCCAGGCTGCTCCCCTTTCTGCCCCTGTGCTCCCTGTGCACACCCGTGTTCCTGCGGCTGCTGCGGGATCTTCACAGACAACAGAACACCAGAAACTCTGTTTGGAAGGAAAGGACCTCTCAGAGAGCCCACAGGTGTTTTGTTCTTGGCCCAGGGATGTCCTTCAGCCTGTAAAGCGCCTTTTCACTGTGGAGTTTGAAAGCTCTTGCCCATGCCCAGTCCTTGGAGGTGCACATGTGTGTGGATATATCCTGGCATCAGCAGAAGCAGCTTTTAGGGAGCCGTGAGGGGGTGAGATGCTGCTTTCCCAAGCACATTCCTTGTTTAAACAAACCTTTGGAGCCAGGACACCACGTGTCCTGTTTCACCGGACACCGTGGGGCTGGAGCCCAGTTAATAGGAGGTTAATTGTGAAAGCAATGGCCTGTGATAAAAGAGGGAAGCGTTTCCCCCTCGGAGCAGCCCCGGGCTGGCCACTGACACCTCACCGCGCTGTTTGGATAGAAAGGAGCAGAACAATCCCAATATTTCAAACAGCACTCAGGCTGCTCTAATCGCTGCCTGCTAGACCTGCCTCTGGTCACTAATGCATTCAAACATTGCTAATGACACCGGGGGATGACAAGATAAGGCCGGGCTGGGAATGAATGACTCCACAAAGGCAACGTGGCAAAAGCAATTACAGACTCGCGCGGGCGTCTGGCCCCGCACGGGCGCCGACATCGGATCTCACGTCCCGCTCCAGCCCCCCCAGATAACCCCGGGTGTGGGGGGAGCCGGGGCTGCATCACCCCTCCAATTCAGCTGACATTTGCTGCTGTTAACACGGACCAATTTACAGCGAGGAAATAACTTCCATTCCCCTCGATTAATTAGACAAATTAATTAAAGCGCTCTTTGGTGCTGGGAATCCGTTCCCTATTCAAGGCTGGGATGCTGCAGAGATTTCGTTAAATGGTTCAGAGAAGGCTTATTAATCCTGAAATGAATTCTATCAAGCCCTATAAAGCCCCAACTTCAAGTGCATTTGCGGAGAAAAAAGCTTTGCAAATCAGATAGGAAAGCTACAAAAGTGCTGAGTATTATCATAATCTGGGTAGTGTTTAATTTGACACTCTTATGTCAAGATATTAGAAGAGAATGAGCAAATGGCCTGATAAATATGTACTTAAAGAACAACAATCCTTATAATCAGTTAATTTCTATTTATCTTATGATACTCTTTTCCACAGAAACTTGTATTAGGAAATAAATAAGATTACAGGGTAATTCTGAGAGCTCTGGAAACATAAAACACTTGTGTGCCTCTAAAGGCAGAAGTCGTGTTTTATTGTGCAGCTCTTCAATAGCAACATCATCCACACTGTGACATTGGATTGGCTTCTGCAGTGACTGGTACCATCAAATCCCCCACCAGGGGCATCTTCTCCCTGCAGCCACCCCCCAGTGCCCAGGAACAGGGCCTGATCCCAGCACAGGGAGCTTTGGGATGCATCCCAGCCACACTCCCAGCCCAGCTCTGCTGCCAGGCGCTGCAGGGATGGGATAGGGAAGGATTAGGTAGGCGATGGGATGAGGATGGGACAGGGACAGGGATGGGAAGAGGGTTTTCACAGCAGCACATCGGAGATGGTGGTGGGATGAGGATGAGGATGAGGATGAGGATGAGGATGAGGATGAGGATGAGGATGAGGATGAGGATGAGGATGAGGATGAGGATGAGGATGAGGATGAGGTGGTGATGCCCTGGGAACAAGAAACACCAGGACAAGGATGAGACAGGGACAAGGATGAGCAACAGGCACAGCAGTGGGTTGAGCCCAGGTGGGGTTTTAGCCCAGGAGCAGCCACAGAGAGGGGTCAGAGCTTGGAGAACAAACTGACCATGACAAGCCCTGGTGATTTCTTCTGCAAACCACGTTGCATTGAAAAACAGAGCCTGTGTGAGGGAAATCTTGCTTTGTGGGTCTGTGCCTGCTCGTGCACGTGCCTGAGAGGGTTTTAAGGCAAAATTCCTAATCAGAGAGGCCAAAGAACAGCCTTAAAGGCTTCAGGATATGACCCAGCTTAGAAACAATAGCCAGACCAGAAGAAATGAGTTTATTATCTGGTCTAAAGGGATTTTATTGACTTGCTAAAAAAAAACCAGTCATATTTAATATTGAAGTATAACTTTTAAAAACAGAGATGCTGACTCTATAAAAATGTGCTCTCGAGCTGAGACCTTGACTCCAAAGTGTAATCCAGAGATTTTTTATAGCTGTGCTATAAATCATCAAAATTAAATGTTTGCATTAGCAGCAGCAGGAGAAGCCTTATGCAGAGCATGGGGATGTGTCACCCAGCAAAGAGCACGGGAATTACAGGAACCCTGGGATGGTTCTGGCCTGGGGAAGGTGTGTGGGTGCTGCAAGCCTCTATTTCTGCTGGGTTTTGCTGTTTCTCTGTGGGGTTTTCCCCAGTGGGGCAGCTGAGGTGTGGGGGACCCCCCCATTCTGTGATTCCTGGCACATCCTCCCCTAGGACTGCATCCCACGCTGCCAGGGATGGGTGTTAGAGGGATGAGGTGGAGGAGCAGGATGGTGAGGGGCTGCCCAGGCTGGAAAATGAGGGTGAAAAGGTAAATGAGGGGTTTTCCCCACTTCACATGGTGGGTACCAGACTGGCAGCCACCAGCCCTGGGCTCTGCCTTTCTGAGATGTTTCTCATCAGCAATCATAACACCATCTCTTAACAAGTCACTAACCAGATCCTCCTTGCCAGCCTGGCCCTGGGGGTTTGCAGCCCTGTCCTGGCTGGAGGAGGGTTTGCAGCCCTGTCCTGCACGTGAACCCCTTCCCATGTGCCGCCGAAAACGCTCTCCGGAGTCCGGCCAGCCAACCTGTTAACATCCTCTCCTTCACACTCCCACGCCGAGCCAGCTGCTCTGCCTAGCAAAATACAGCTGGAGAGGTTTATAAATAGTAAATTAAGGCTTGCTCCAGCCACTCCAGCTGGGCAGTGTTATAGGAGCGAGTCATTCATCACCAGGGTGTCATCCCTGCCCTGACGTGCTGCCCACGGGCACCGCGCCGGCGCAGGCAGGGCAGGCCTCACCTCACAGGGCTTGGCTCCTAATTTGGTGCTTAAACCTTAGCTCAGAATTAATTTTGCCAATCTAACTGCCCGGGGAAGTGTGGGTGGCAGATCCTCACAGAGGCTGAAGTACCTCCTTCCCAGGGCAGGGCAGGCACTGCAGGTTCCCAGGAACCCTCTCTGCCCCCCAGTTCCCCACTGAGGGAGTGTTTGGGGCTGATCCACTGCTCCTGAGCAAGCACCATCTCCCTGGGCAGGAGGCGATGGAGAGATGAGCCCAGACATCTGACACATCCTCCTGCTGTGACTTTGCTTCAGGGAGAGGGGAGAGAGGGCTCAGTCCCTCCATCTGGCATGTGCATCAGCCAAGGGTCTCCTGGGGGTGTATCCATATCAGAACTCAATTAGGAAATGAGACCTGGATGTGAAGGACTATTGTATTTCAAGTATTTTTATAATTAAATCTGAGAAGGTGGAACAGGGTATTTATGAAGGGCCTTCAGAGAACGTTTCCTCGTGCACAGAGGAAAGGGGTGTGGAAGAGTTTATTTCATGTGAGGCTGCTTTATTTTCACAGAGCACAATAGGAGAAAGGTCTCTTAGGGGTCAGGATCCCAAATGCACATCATCACCATCATCATCATCACCCTCCACTGCTGCTGGGTAATTGTACAATACCCTACAGTTGCTGACCAGAGGTTTCATCCCAGGAGCTGGTGGGATGAAACGGGGACCCTCAACCCCACCTCACAGTGCAAACCTCCACCACCACAGGGCAGCCTCTGATGGAATTGCTTCTGCAATCCCTTGGAATCACAGAATCCCAGAATGGCTTGGATTGGAAGGGATCTTAAAGCTCACCTTGTTCCACCCCTTGCCATGGGCAGGGACACCTTCCACTAGCCCAGGTTGCTCCAACCTGGCCTTGGGTGTTCCCAGGGATGGGGCAGCCACAGCTTCTCTGGGCAACCTGTGCCACGGCCTCCCCACCCTCCCAGGGAAGGATTCCTTCCTACCATTTAATCTACATCTCTCCTCCTTTAGTTTAAAACCATTCCCCCTTGTCCTGTCCCTGTCTGCCCATGTAAAAGTTGCTCTCCCTCTCTTTTACAAGCCCCCTTCGAGTAGTGGCAACTGTGGGGCTTCAGCTTTGTGCCTCTCCCCTTGAAGTCCTGCAATCAGAAGAAAGTTGTTGCTTTTCCACAGCCCTGACTGAATTATTTCCCACTTGCAGAGCTGCTACTCACAGGGTATAATCATGAGCACAGTAAATCATTGCGCCGTGTCAAACTGCAAGTGGTTTTGGAGTTAGATCTGGAGTTTAAATCTACGCCTGCCTGTGTATTTTATCTCAAGTGTACTTTTTAATTTGTCCATCTGAAATTATTCTAAATTTAAGGGGTATCCAGCAAGAAGAGGAAAAGTTTTTCAAAGTAACTGTGGTTATTTTTCTGCCTAAGTCTCTGCAAGAAATCCCAGCCCAGCGCTGGAGCTGGTTCAGGACTTGGCATCCTGTTCCTGCAGACACAAACTCCCCTCCGCTCCGCCCGTGCGACAAAACTAAGTGCACAAACAGAATTTCCATCTGCAATTTGCATTTCTGTTGTTTGCATGGATATATTTAATCCCCATCACGATTTAAATATTTTTTTATAAATCCACTTCTGTTAAAAAGTGGTTGGATACTGTCCATCCTCCTGAGGAGTGGGTGTTCGGTGTTCTCTGCAGCAGGTGAGAGTTGGATGTGCAGGTGTCACCTCCTCTGGTGGCTCCGTGCTGGGGACACCCGTGCCAGCGTGAGCAGTGGGAGGGGATGGAGGGGGACGGTCCCCTCAGCCCTGTCCTTGAGGCTCCCCTTGCTGGGATAAGGAGGACTTGGCGGGGCTGATGCAGGAACAGAACAATCCAGGCCCCAAACCAAGACGTCTTGGCCGTGTCTCGGCTGCTCCCTGGAGCTCCCCGGGCCGGCTCCGCCGTTATCCGGCTGCCAAGGAGAAGGAGCTTCGCCGGAGTGACATTCATGCCTCGGAGTTCGCATTGTCTTCGGAATTAAATAATCTCCACTTCACAATTCCACTGAGTTTCCCACATGTGGGTCTCCACTGCGGAGCCAGGGATGGGAAGGCAGCTTTCCCACAGCACCAAACCCTGGTGCCGAGGCCTCATCCCACGTCACGGCGCTGGCACCCGCCAACCAGGGAAACCACGGACCATTACTCCTGAATTTGCACTCTAACAAATCACATCGTGTCAGAAGGCACTATCTTTAAACCACAAACGCCAGAAACAACAATTGTGTTACATGAATGCGTTATATGTGTTCATGAATACCTAATAAAGTTCAATTTGCCATTATTTATCGTGTTACTTAAAATTAAATTGAATTTACGGTGCGAAAGAAAAGAGTTTTGTGGGCTGTTTTGAAAATAATGCAAAATCTGTCATGCCGTTCACAAAGCATTTGTATTAGCACCAGTGTATACAGATTAATTTATTTATTGTCATTAAATTATCGCTGCTTCCCATTGTTCCTCTATCCTTGGGGACAAGCCTCGTTCTTTCATGTATTTTTTAAGAGCTAAAGAGTCACATGGACAAATAATGTGTTAAAGAGTCGCAGTGGTTTTGGAGTGCTGGAATAGCAAGAGTTGGAGGAGGCTGCCACATTGGGATGGGCATTGGCATTGACACTGGAGTTGGTGTTGGTGTTGATTTTGGTATTGGCATTGGTGTTGGTGTTGGGATTGGCATTGGCATTTGTGTGCTGGGGCAGGGCCCGGGAGAAAGGGAGGCATCAAAGCAGAGAATGTCTCCGATGAGAGCTGGACTGGCTTTGGAGGCAGACTGGCAGCAAACCTTCATCCCCACTAACACATGTGTCTGAAATCCTGGGAATTCCAGCGTGTGAGCACCCTCTGCCCTCTGTGCCCTGCACACAGACACTGGGTAGGTGTCAAACAGGGGCTACACAGAGGGACCCCCTCTCCCTGTGCAGAACGAGGAGCAAATGCCAGCCCCAGCCTTCCCCCGCCCGGCTCTGCCTTATCGGCCGTTTGTGCGCTGGCCCAAAATAATCATTTGTGAATAGAGCTCTAATTACATTATGGCTAATCCATTCTGCTCTCTGAAGCTGGTAGTCAACAGTTTATTCTCTCACCTCAGAGATGAAACCGAATGTCAGTTTTCGAGATAACATTGACATGAACTTATGTATCAGGCAAGTAGACAAATACCATTATAATCATTTATAATCCTTTAAAGCTGTGACTGAGAAGTGGCATTTGGACTGGATTTAAACTTGGCGTTGTCCGTGCAGAAGATTAACCGCTCCATAAGACTTTGATTTCTGAATATTGCCCATTAGAGAGTTTTGACATAGGAAATTGAAGTATTATATATAGTTTTAACGCGGTTAACAGAGTCTGACACAAACAATAACATTCCAACTCCAGTTAATTCTTTCGCCTCCCATTTACAGCAGGGAAAACTCCGCTGGCGTCCAAAAAGCACCCCGGCAGGACTTTGAAGATTATTCCTGCTGGATGGGAACTGCACATCCCGAGTTCGTTCCTGCTGGATGGGAACTGCACATCCCGAGTTCATTGCTGCTGTTGCCGATGGCTATCGATGCTCTCCAGGAGCTGCTCTGCCTCAGCCAAGGAGCTGTTGGTGGAACAAGCCCGGGCCCCCAGGACCAGCAGCAGCCCAAGGAATCACAGAATCCCAGAATCACTGAGGTTGGAAAAGCCCTCTAAGGTCATTGAGTCCCAGCTGTTCCCCCAGCATGGCCAAGGCCACCACTAAGCAGTGTCCCCAGTGCCCCTCTGGGGGTAGTGACTCCATCACTGCCCTGGACAGGCTGTTCCAGGGCTGGACAGCCCTTTCCTTGGAAATTTTCCCTTATATCCAACCTAAACCTCCTCTGGCACAACTGGAAGCTGTTTCCTCTCATCCTGTCACTTGTTACTTGGGAGAAGAGCCCGACACTGGATTTTCCTGTTGACTTTTATAATAAAACTCCAAGTTACAAACATCACCTGTGCAGAGGTGAAGAGCCAGACCCCAGCAGGGAACAGTGCTGTGGCCCTGCAAGTGCAGGGCTGGATGTTCCTGGGCTGCAGCTGCTCCAGGGAAAATAAACACCGGGATCACACTTACAGCTCCCAGTAGGAAGTCAGTGATTAGTGTTTAACACTTTTTATTGCCACATCAGAAGCAGCTTAGGAAGGATGTAAAGGAAATTTCAGTGGTGGTTCCTGCAAGAGGAAGAGGAGGCAAAAGGAAGGGTGGCCAAGGGAGAGGAGGGAATGCTCAGGTGGTCTGTTGTAGAAGTTCTCCAAGGCATAGGAACATGCCAGCCTGCTTTTGGCTTTTGGTGTGGGCTGGACAGGGGCCTGCTCACTCCAGCCTTTGGAAAGCTTAAGGTGCTTTCCATGTGCAGTTCACAATTTCCAGGGTTGTGCCCCTGTTGGAAGCCTCCCTTTTGCTGAAGGGAGGGAGGGGAGTGACTTCAGGCAGGTCCCAGGTGGGCAGGGCTGCCCGGCCCTGGTCAGACAGGGGTGTTTAGGGCACTGGAGGAGGTGAGGGCTGCATGACCCACCCAGGGCTGTGGGTGCCCCCATCCCACATTCCCCCCCGGGTCCCCAGCCCAGAGAACAGGGTGTCTGTTGGAGGCACATTCCAGCCCATGCAAACAGCTTGCTGTCATCTGGGTTCAATCTCGGGATAAATGGGCTCCAGAAGGTTTGGAATATTTGTATAAGACCACAACGCTTCTTATCAAAACATTTCCCATTATTATTTTCCAGTCTTTCCTCCGTCCCCAGCTACCTCCTCCTTCCCTCTGGTGCCCTGCCGTGCCCCAGCCATTAGCAGTGCTCTCATTTTTTCTCTCCATATGGGAAGTAGAAGAGAGCCTTCCCCTAAAGAGGGCAGCCCCAGCCCTCCCGGGGCTCTCACCCCATCCTCCATCTGCGGTCGCACAAGTGTTTCCTCCGGGGCATTATCACTGGAAATGGAAGAATGTGAACACGCCAGGCTCATTTGTTCTGTGTGTTTAATTTCTGCGTGGGTTTGTGTAAGTACTTATCGTCTTCTCCTCGCAAGATAATCGAAGACAAATGTGCAGGCGAGAGGCAGGTTTAACAAATGGAGCTGCCTCCCGAAAACGGGCTCCGCGGAACGAACGGGGACGGAGGAGCAGCACCGGTGCCGGCGAGGAGGGGGGATCCCAGGGAGCACAGAAAGTTATGAATGCAGCTAAAACCATCATCAATATTCATACAGCCCAGACAAAACATCTCATATTGGAGCTGCTCATAAATCAGAGAGAGAAGAGCGGGGAAAAGGGAAGAGGTGAGGAGAAAGGGGAAGATATAAAGGAAGAAAGAGCTGGGGGACGAAGGGATGGCGAGGGGGGACTCGGTTCATTCAGGGAAACATCTGCTGGGTCTGAAGTGGAACCACCTGTTAGTTTATTAAATTGTGCAATTAATTTCTGTGGAAGGCAGGGAAGACCATATCTCATCAAAAATCTCCTCCCTTAGTCCTGTTCTGCAAAAGCGAGTCGGGTAAAACTGGCCGCCCGTGCCGGGGCTGCAGGGCACCATTGCTGTCACATGGAATGATGGGGACTCCACTGCCACCCTGGGCAGCTGTGCCAGAGCTGGACAGCCCTTTCCATGAAGAAATTTTCCCTGATATCCAACCTAAACCTCCCCTGGTGCAACTTGAGGCCATTTTCCCTTGTCCTGTCCCTTGTTCCCCGGGAGCAGAGCCCGACCCCCCCCGGTTCCCTCCTCCTTTAGGTGGAGGGTGAATATGGCAGAGCATCTCTACAAGGGACCTCATCATCCAGACCATGCAAACAGGGGCTGCAAACAGCTGCTCAGACACAGCCCAAAAGTTTGTCTCCAAAGCGCAAACGGCCCCATAGCAGCAGGGAAAAGGCTTGTGCAGGAGAGGCTTCATCCCAGCCTCTTCCAGCCCTGCCCTACAGCCCTTACCCATGTCAAAACACTTGAATTTTTCATTATCAAGAAAACCCCAAAGATTTTCAATATTTCCTTTCAGGCATCTATTTTGGAATGTGCCTGAATGGCTCCTTCCTGCAAGTCCCCATCAAAGAAGGGATCAGAGTCCTCGAGGGGGACATGAACAGGATTGGGCTCCAGTTAAGTGTGATGCTCTCCAGATTTGGTTCCCCTTATTGTCTTCCTTTGGCATGACCCATCAGAGCACTTGAATTGGAAGGGCCCCAGGATCTTCAGTCTCCTAAAATATTTTCAATAACGCTGAGAGCAATTTTCCTCAGAGCGTGTAAGGATTTCAGCGGAGGAGCCAACTTTCCCAGAGGAATGATCCAATTACGAGGACTGGATGCTCTTGTCAATCTCTCCCTCAGGGACGTGGAAAATCAAAATTATGATTTATTTTTTTTAATGTGACGGGGAGCGTAAAGGCAGAAATCTGAACCGCGCCGTTATCTCCCCGCGCACCCCCCGCTCCCTCTCCTGGTGCTCTCAGCTAAAAATACCCAATGGTTTGAGGCAGAACCTCCTTAAATTCTGCTCTAATGACAGCACCAGCAGGACCCAGCCCTGGGAGCAGCTCTGAATTATGACTTTTTAATGGTGACCTTTGCATGTAAAAATTGAGTCAGAACTGCTCCGGCTCTCGCTAATGCAATGAGGGAGATGTGGTTTGAACCCCGCGGTTTGTGTTCGGGGACAAAGGCAGGCAAAGGCACCAGCAGTGCCCCCAAAGCTAAAAATAGGCCCTGCAGGGTGAGGGCAGTGGGGGGGCTGGTGGTGGGGAAGGGATGAGGCAGCAGGGAATCAATTTATTGAGCCTTTGTGTGGGATGCTGCTGGTGATGTCCCTGAGATGCCAACCATGTCCGTGCCAACTGGGATGAGACCCTGACCCCAGCACCCCAACAGCCCACAGCCCCCTCGTCCTGCCCACACCATCCCTCAGTGGGCACCCTGCAGGGCTGCAGCAGTGCTGGGGTGCAAGGATTGGGATGCAGGGGTGTAGCAGTGTTGGGATGAAGGAGGTTGGGGTGCAGGGGTGCAGCAGTGCTGGGGTGCAAGGATTGGAATGCAGGGGTGTGGCAGTGTTGGGATGCAAGGATTGGGATGCAGGGGTGTAGCAGTGATGGGGTGCAGGAGGTTGGGGTGCAGGGATGTAGCGGTGCAGGGATGTAGCAGTGCTGGGATGAAGGAGGTTGAGGTGCAGAGGTGCAGCAGTGTTGGGGTGCAAGGATTGAGGTGCAGGGGTGTAGCAGTGTTGGGGTGCAAGGTTTGGGCTGCAGGGGTGTGGCTGTATCATTTCCCAACCCCGGGGTGCCAGGAGCATTGTGCTGGGAGGAAGGAGCTGCCTTTGTCTGGTGGGCAGCAGGGAGCCTTTGTCCCCAGGGGGCTGCCGAGATCAAGGGTGGGCAGTGGGATCTGGAGCTGCCACGCTCCCCCTTAGAAGTTGTTGTTGCCATGGGGTCTATTGTTGGCAGCTTTCCCCCGGTGCTTTACATCCTGCACCTTGCTTTTCACAGGGTGAACAATAACACAAACTCTTTTTGCTCCTACAGTTGCCTTTTCACATTTCCCCCCCCTCTTGCAACCCATTGTGAGGGATCACTCTAAAGAACCACACAATTCTTCGGGAGATTCCCCCCCCCCAGCTCCCACCGTGCTGCTCTCAAGGTTATTCTGCCCAAAAAGCACAGGCAAATCTGCATATCTGGGGCTGTATTAATTACCCAACGTGACATCTCTACCTCTGCACAGACTGCTCCTGGCTAATGAAGCTGTCAGGGCAGGCAGGCTGCCCATCCTGCCCTGCCGTGGGCGCTGGTCCGTGGCCAGTGTTGCTCCTGCTATTCCCAACCCTAGCCAGTGATCCCAGGAACAGGATCCAGCCCTGGCACCTCCCGGAATCACCACAGCACATCCATCTTCTGGCTCTTCTGGATCACCTCTGCAAAAAACCAGGCTGGAAATCCAACCCCTTTGGTGTCTGTTGATTCCTTGAGGTTGAACCTGCAATGGGAGGAACCAACGAACGTTGATCCTTCCAGGGTGTGACCTCACACCCCTGCAGATCCTCGACGTGCTTCTGCAGGGCTCTGGGGGAGTCTCTGTGTACGGAATAAACGTAATATTGTGCCAGGGATAGGAGTAGGATCCCTCACCTGGGTGCCAGAGGGCAGAGGATGGGCAGGTCCCTGCCTTGGGATGGGCAGGACTGACACACCACGGATTTCCTGTGCCCTATGCTCAGATTCCCATCCCCTTTCCAGCAGCAGGGAAACATCCTGAGGAGTTGGCCCTGCTCCTGGGAAACCTCCCCCTGGCAGTGCCCAGCCCCAGCAGCGGGATGCTGCTCTCATCCTCCAGGATCCAGCTTTCATGGAATCCACTGCAAGGGATAAACAACCCCTCATTTGGAGCATTTTTCCATGATGTGACCTGGTCTTTCCTGCTGACACAGACCCGTCTCCCTCAGCTAAAAACCAAGCTGTGCAATTCCTTAAATGGCAATTGATATTCACGTTGAAATAAATTATTTTATTGGTTTGAAAATTCCTAATGACGAGGAGCGGGATCGCGCGCCAGATCGTCTGGTTCTTAATGACAAATGTTTTAATTAAAATAATTCTAATTAAATGGATGTCAAAAAAATGTTTCAGTTGGAAATGCGCTTCACAACCTCACATCACATCCTATCAGGCAACAGAGCTCATGACAGAACAGAAAATAAACTGAGACCTTTAGGCAAATATTCCTCAAAGAGACAGTGGTAATTCCCAAAGCACTGTGCTGGCTGAGGGTGGTGGGGTGGCAGGGCCAGCTGTCACCTGCACCCCAATGAAAGCCACTCTTGGGGCTCTAGTAACACAAAGACAAGGTGTATTTTTAGGGTTTCAGCTCTCCTGGCTCTTCCCAAACATTGATGAGCATCCAGACCCCACGTGGGCTGCAGGAGATGGGAATCTTCCCTTTCACCCAGCTCTCAGGGAACCAGAGTCCAAAGCTTGTTCTCCTCCCTTCCAAGGTGGTTTTAAGGATGGGATTTGGATACTTGAGGACATGGAGTTGGGGCTGCCTGCCCTGGCTGCTGCTTCCAGGGAGAGAAATGTCAGCAGACTGCTATGTGGATGTAGGGCAGATGCATTTCTAGAGGCACCTTTTTCCTTTGGAATGTTGGCTCTGAGATCACAGAGTCACCCAATGGTTTGGGTTGGAAGGGACTTTAGAGCTCATCCAATTCCACCCCCTGCCACAGGCAGAGGCACCTTCCACTCTCCCAGGTTGCTCTAAGCCCTGTCCAACCTTGGACACTCCCAGGGATGGGGCAGCCACAGCTTCTCTGGGCATTGGGGGCCAGTGATGCAGGACAAACATGGAACAAAAGTGCAGCCAAGTGTCCCCATAGCACCCAGGTGCTCCCTGTGCTCAGAAATGCTGCAGGAGGGAACAGTGGGAGACACAAACATCAACATCCCTGGGACAGCCTTAAATTCCACTGTATGACCCAAAAGTCGTGTAACAGGACTCGAGGCCAATTAGCATTTTGTCCATCTGACCCTTTTAATTTGACATCTCAGGAGTATTTTCAGAGGGATCCCCCCAGCCCCTGGCAGGTGGAGCTGGCAGGAGCCATCCCACCTGCTCCCCCATCCTCTTCCCACATCCCACCCTGCACAAGGCAAGGCTGCTCCTCCAGCAGGGCCAAACACTGTAATTGGATCTTAATTACACGGCTCTGCGAGAGGTTATTTTTATTTCTTTGTTTGTTAATGCAATTATTTAGCTGCCCTATTTTAGCCTTGACCTTGCAGGAAGAGGGTATTTTCCAGTCAGCATAATGCTTTATCTTTGAAAGCTCCAATCAATAAGGATAATTAATGATGCCTGCTGCAATGATAGCCTCAGCAATCATTATCCCACATTAATCCCTGCAGTCAGCCTGGGGTCAAGGCCATCTAAATCATTCACCTGGGGGTGGAGAAATTCAAATAATTTACCCATTTAAATCCAAGGAAACAAATCCCGCTGTATTTTCCGGAGCCGTTTCAAGCGTTATGTTTGGAGCCTGTTGTGGATGTGGTTCTGCAGGAGCTGTGGGGCCTCCTTGCAGGAATCCAGGTGCCCTCATGGGGATGTGCCCCAGGGACACGCCACAATGTGCCACTGGTTTCTCCTGGGCCCTGGTTTCCCAGCCAACACCAGTTCCCAAACTGGGGACACCCAGTGTGGTGCCACGGGAGCAGGAAGGGGGTTGTGATCCTCTCCCAGGGGCAAAATGTGTCTCCCACCAATGCCAGGAGGGGGGATTTGTCAGCCTTTGGTGCCACTTCATGCCGGGGATGACTCTGTACCCCAGGGGGACCCCTGCCCAGGGGCTTTTCTGCACCCAAGGGCACCCAGAGAGGGAAAAAGGCATCTCCAGGACACCTCCAAGGGGATCAGAGGTCTCTCCCCCGAGCTCTATCAGCCCCCCCAGACCCTGTCCATGCCTGAGCTCCCCAGGACAGCCCCCTGCATGGCTCCTGTTCCCCCAGCTGCTGCTGCTGCAGGTGTCCCTCCCTGTATCCATCCCTGCATCCCATTCCTGGCTGGGAACCTGTGCATGAGCACAAACTGCAAACCCACTGATGTATTTTACTCACTTCAGCCTGTCCTTTGCACACTTATGAAGTATTAGGGCCAGGAACACAGGGGAGATGGTACTGGAAAGCCCCAGGGAAGCACTGGGCGTGTTCCCTATCCCAGCCCTCGGCAGCTCTGACCATCCTTGGGGCTGGTTCAGCTCCAGAGGCTGCTGCGCTGGGCTTTTTTTAACATTCCCTATCAAAGGGATGCAGCTTTTTGACATCTCCGTGCTAGGAGTGAAGATATCCCTCCCTCTGCTCCCTGCAACGATAATTTTTGGGATACAGCCAGCACTGGGGTCACATCCTGATACCTCCCAGCGTTCTCAGCTGGGGCTTTGCATCCCTCTCACCCCAAGGTGAGGAGGAGGACAGGGATCCCACCCAGCCCTGGGTCAAAACAGCCACCCGGTGCCCGCTGGGTGGAGAGAGACACCAAGGACTTGGTCAGGAGATGGGAAAACCCACAAAGCCAAGAGCTGGTATTATTAGAGGAAGGTTGCAGAGCAATGTCCTTGGCCAAAAACTCATCTTTGTTGATAATCAATAGAGTTCTGCTGATCTAAACCTGCTCCTGGTGGCTCTCGCAGGGCTGGGTTGGTACATCTGGGCAGGTTGTTGGTTGTGGTGTCCACCACAATGCCCACCACCCCACAGGGACCACCACCACCAGCTCAGGGCTCTCTCTGCCTCCCCCCGGGGTCTGAGCCCAACCTGGGGCCTCCACAGCCCCCAGGGGTGGATGAAGTTTGAGAGACACCCCCAAAGGTGTCCCAGTGCTGAGTCCCTGCCCCGAAATGCAGGGGAAATTTGGGGTGGTTTTGACTTATCTCTCTCTTATGGACAAGTTTGTGTTTTCACCAAAGTCATTCTCCCTGCCTGCACTGAATTAATTACAGCATATAATTTATATGTGGACATACACAATAAATTATGGCCTAACCATATAATTCTACAGATATAATTAATTACATTAAACATCTACATTTTAAGCCCGCAATTAGATCACCCTGAGAGACAATCCCGTTAGCATTTTTAATAAATACTTGTGTTTGAAGCTGTTTAACAGAGCACCTGATAACTGATATAGCAGTGTTAACATCTGTTCCATTATTTCCAGAGGACGTTAGTTTAACGTAATGCTTCTCACATAAAATATGCATTTGTTCTTGACTGTCAAGTGCCTCTATTATTTTATTAAAAAGTCAAAAAAGAATATAATCAGACTTCATAATTTATGTGTGACATTTTCATTACAGAAAACTTTATGCAAAATTGAATTCTAAAATTTAATTTCCTGTGATGTTTAAATTACTTACTATCTGGCTCCTCTCCAAACATTGTGATCACTCCAGGCCCCATATGAATTCCATTAAGGATATGTTTAGCTGCTGCCAAAACGTATGGGGTATTTTTCTATGTAATTCCAAGAATATGCTCCTTAAATTTATTCTGTGCCAGTTTAAATAGTTTCCCTCATGCAGAAAAGAAACACAAGACATTTTTAATGACTGTCATGGCTTTTTTGTTGTTGTTTCCCTTGGGTTTTGGAGCCCACCCCAGTCCTAACCCGTGGTCCTTCAGTCCCCTTAGCTGAGAATTCCCAGCATCCCAGGGAGACTTGGGATGGAGATCAGGCCTTGGTTGTGGTCAAGGCAGGATGGAGACCTGGGCTTTCAAGGTGTCCTGCTCACCACAAATTCTGTGTGCACTGGAAATTAGCATATGCAAATCAAGTGTGTAATGAGCGTGTGGCAGAAGGAATGTGGTTCGTGCTGCTTCAGTTCCCAAAGCCTGGGGCTCGTGGTGCCTCCACTCCGCGTTATCTCCTCGGGAACGTCTTCAGCATCCATGTAGGGAAGAGAAAGCAGAGCTCAGGGCCTGGAGAAGAGCAGGAATTTGGTAGTGTGAGGGGCTTAATGGGATGTCAGAATCATAGAGTCACAGAATATCCTGGGTTGGAAAGGACCCACAAGGACCAACCCCAGCTCCTCAACTGCGGCAGCGAAGCAGAAGCGAGGGGTGTGGGGGACCCCAAGGAGGGGCAGGAGGGTGCTCCAACCCCATCAAGAACCACAAGACACATGAAATCACCCAATTCCCTCCTCTTTGGGTCCCATCACCACCAGGGACACCCAGGCCACACATCTTCACCCTGGTCCCCCACCCTCATCCCTCCCTGCAACAGCGTCCTCCAGCCGTGCCTGTGGTTGTGGACAGCACTAGGCTTGAGGAGAAATATTTGATGAGTGAAGCAGGTGCCCCTGCCATCCCTGCAGTGCTCCCAGCTCTTCCTGGCAGCTCTTTCTGAAATCAATCGGCGTTTTGCATGCCCTCATCCACCTGGAGCCAAGGCACTGTGAGAGCTGGAGATCGATACATCGTGCGGACCATCGCTATCAGGTTCGGTCATTTTCTGAGCAGAGCATGGCAGGAAAACTCAGCTTGCCTGGCTAATACAGCCTGAGCTCACGGACCTTCAGAGAAATTCAGGGAAAACCTGAAGGCACGTTTTTTGGAAATAATTCCTCTTGTTGTTGCTGTGAGGTTCACAGTGTTTCGTGTGCCGTGATTGACGGTGATGGAAGAGCTTCCAAAATGAAGGTGCTCTCTGCCAGATTTGTGCTTCCCTCCCTTTGTCTGGCACCCGTGAGCAGCAGTCACATCCTGATGCCTGTGTGTGCCTGTGGGAAATGTGAACAGGAATGAAGAGGTGGTGGGAAGAGAAGGATGCTTGGAGAGAGCTGTGCCCGTGCCCTTCACAGCTGCCCTTGCTGTGGATCTTGACCAGGGAGCTGAGCACAGTGGTGCACATCCCAGAATGTGTCAGGATGTCCCAGCTGATCCCAGTACATCCCAGCTCATCCCAGCATGTGCCAGGATGTCCCAGCTTATTACAGTACACCTCAGCACACCCCAGCTCATCTTAGAACATACTAGTTCATCCCAACAAGTACCAGGATGTCCCAGCTGATCTCAGCACATCCCAGCACATACCAGCTGATTCCAGTACATCCCAGCAGCCCCCAGCTTGTCCCAGCTCATCCCAGCTCACTGTCTCTTCAGGGACATTTGGGACATTCACTGACTCCCAGGAAGGTGTTATGGAGAAGGAGAGCAAATCCAGAGCAAAGCCAAGTGTTTGGATCGAGTGGGATTTTGTCCATGCTGGGGGGTGTAATCCCTTCCCCAAGGACATGGTCCCTGCTGCCTCCACCAGGGCTCCCTTTGGACCTGATCCCAGTGCCGGGGTGAGGGCAGCAGGTGCCAGGTGGTGCCAAGGGCAGAGATGTCACTGCTGGGATGGGCCCATTCCCAGCCCCACACTGCCCAGCTTTCCCTGTGCACTGGTAGGACAAACTGGTGGGTGGGAAACCTCCCAGGTGCCGTTGGGTTTTCCGGTAACCGGACCCAAGCCCGGCCAGTTGTGAGCTCAGAGCTAATAAAAGCTGCAGCCGGGCCGATGCCGAAGGAAGCCTGGGCAGGAATGGGATGACAGAGCAATATCACAGGAGGTAGGATCCTGCTGAGTCTGGAAGTGCCTGATTTATTTATATTCAGCTAAACTGAAATATGCAGAAGGAGGAGATCTCCAGGCCCTACCCTTTCGTTGCCTCCCTCCGTGTGGTGTTCACCAGATTCTCACCCTGAGCCTCCACCAGTGCCCGGCCCCAATTAATTCAAACAGCACCAACCCAATGTGAATTTTCTCTCTGATACAGTGCAGTTCCCAACTTGGATGACGACAAAACCAGATAATTTATTGCCAGTATCTTAATTTCTTTATTACTGAACTCTTTATTAACCTGTACACTTCACTGCCCACTCATCTTTAATGGGTTTATAGTAAAGGATTAATTTATTCCTGTGTGTGAAATGGTACCTTCGGAATGCAGAGATGTTAATTAGAGTGCCCAGAGTCTTTGCTTAAGGGTGAAACACTAAGTGAAGGTAAATCACATTCTCATTCTGCAGAGCTGCTTCTCTCAAAATCC
>NW_021940571.1:1427159-1439572 GCF_001715985.3 Manacus vitellinus
CTGTTGGTGGGTGATGGAGGGCTTCACACCCACGAGAAGATGTTCTCTTCCAGGTAATGGTTTATGGCTCTGAGCTGCCCTTTGCCACCTTGGTAGCCAGTGCTGGTGCCTGGCAGAGGTGAGTTTTGGGGAGGATCAGGCAGCACCAGGGCAGGAGGGGTATTTGGAGCAAAAAACTTGAGTTAAAAAACGGACATCTCCAGTGCAGGCAGTAAAAATAGTAACGTGGGCATGGGGGGGGGGGGCTGTAATAAGAAACACATTGGGATGGAAATAACTTAATTCTGTCACAAACACCAGCTTAATGTATGCCCTTAAACTCGGAGCCATATAGGTTTCCCTGCAACATCCGCCCGTATCGGGAGGATCTGCTCCAGCCAGACACTCTGGTGCCTCGCGCCCCGCGCTCGCAGCGCTGCCCCGCACCAGCAGCATGTTCTAATGAGCCATTTTCCTATTTATCTACTGTCACTGCTTCCCCAGCAGCCCTGTACCCGTCCTGTCCAGTAAAACCCATTATCTCTATTAGGCTGCCGATTGCCGGCTCCCTAATTGCCGGAGCACACTCCTCCTCCCGCTGATAGATTACCCCGGGCTAACAGCCCCCGCGCCGATTCCCCAGCGCCCCGCTCCCGGCCAAGCCCCAGCTATTGGCTTCTGCTTTCAGGAATAAATCCTGACCTATCAATATATAATAGGGCTTAATAATCAACAGCTCGAGACGTTGTCTGCTCGGGAGGGCTCCGCAGCGCCGAGCAGTTTTTATCCGCTATAATTAGCAGCAGTCGGAGCCCGTCTGTGAGACTGTCCGGGCTGTGCAGGAACGAGAGCAGGTTTTATGCGCTTTCAAACGGGGTTTAATCGCCTGCTCTGACTGTCTCGATAATGTGCAGGGGCGTAAGAAAGTCCAGCTGGCCTGGGAACGTGTGGGAAACATAAATATTGTGCCGGGCGGCTCTGGAGGGAGCTCTGCCCTCGCCGCTGCGGAGGTGCCTTATTCCTGATAGCACAGGAGCCGTCGTGGGATAAATCCTGTGAGAGGATCAAGGCCAGCTTGGGTGGGGCAGGAGCAACCTGATCTAGCGGGAGGTGTCCCTGCCCATGGCAAGGGGTGGAACTCGATGATCTTTTAAGGTCCCTCCCAACCCAAACCATTCTATGATTCTGTGATTCCACACTCAGCTTGGGGGGCTTTGATAGGAGGGGCTCTGCAGCCACTTTAGGAGGGGCTTTGCAGCCAAGAGAGGAGGATGCTGTTGGAAAACGTCCCCATCCACATACATTGGGGTAACGTGCTCAGCCCCACCAGCCACGGAAGGGGAGGAAGGGAAGGTGCCCCAAAACAAGGCAGTAAAGCTATAAAGTTAATGAGGAACCCGTGTACTTTTTTACAGTATAACCCTTTACAACCCCCTCCTCGGGAGCCAGGCTTTCAGGGTAACACAGTGAACGCCATAAAATGGATGTTTAATGTAGCTGGGGGCCAAGAAAAACATTGTATAATTGTAGTAAGCAGCTTGCTAAGTAAAATGATAGCTTTTAAAGGATGAAATATAGCGGAGGCTTGCAGGGCTGCACAGGCTCCAGCTTCACATCGCCTCAATAGCAGTCGCTTCATTTCGCTTACAAATGTATCTCTGGGAAGATTCGGGACAAACATCCCCGGGCTTGGAAATCAGATGCTAACTAGGTCTGCTCGCTGTGAATAAATGACCTGGTACCCTCAGCCCTCGCCTCGCTCCTCAGCCACGCCTGCCTGTGCCAAATTTGTTTGATTTCCATCCCTTTTATGCAAAGAGGAGATGTCCTGCTGTCTCCCAGCACGGCCGAGGTGCACTGGAGCAGCGGGGGATGCTCACCAGGAGAACCACCCCGGCTGCTCCCACCCTTGAATTTGGCTGGGGGCTCCTGGAGTTCCCCAGGCCCCCAGTGCCTCCCAGCCCCCCTGGGTCCCACCACGCCTACAGTCCCACTGCTGCCCAGCCCTGTGGGATGTGGTTTGGGCTGGGTTTCTGAGGAGAAGGGGCACAGGGAGAGGGGCTCGCTCTCTGGTTTGGATTGGGTGGGTTGATGGGGTTTGAGTCTCCCCTGTCTCCAAACACTCCGGGCCAAAAGTTGCCGTTGTGCTTCTGTGAACTCAAATAAAAGGGTGACCATGGCTTAGCTGTACTTTGTAATGCACAGAATAATAAATATTGTGGATAATGTATGTCCTGGTGAGGTGGGAACAGGAGGGCACTGATGGGGATTGGTGTTTCCTGTCATGCATCTTCCCCCCTGCCCCAGTTGCTCCCTGCTTTCCCTCTCCACAGCATTGCCACATCACGATGCCCATCCTGGGCCATCCTCCAGGGTCTGCAACTTCTGCTGCAAAAATTGTTCACCTTTCATGGGATATTCCACGTTAAAAGGCGATGAGGATGCTACTGGCAAGCTCTGTCTCAGTGAAACAAGGTGCTGAGCCTTTCTGGTGGCAGCCAGAAGGTACCACTGTGGAGAACTGTGACAAAAACCAAAGTCTGATATTAGAGCCACAATATTCTGAATTTTGGCATAAAAAGTGAGCTTCAAGCATAAAACACCCCCCTTCTGGCTCCTAATTCTGGGGTCTGTTCAAACTGAGGATAAAGACATGCACCTCTGCTTTGTGTATCTGCACATAATGGGAAATTTCATCAGCAGCAATATTTTAGAAGACAGGAATCGTGAGATATATCACATGTAAATGGACATATCATCTGAGCAAGGCACCATTCATCAATATCACTTTGAAATGCAGTGGAGGATCTGATGGGATTATGTAGATCTCAACTATCTGTGGGTGAATGAAATTGGGTAACCTTAGCAACCCCAGGTGCGTTTGTGCAGCTATGAATCAACCGTCAGCCCGATGAGCTATGCACAAAATAAAGGAATAATTCCCTGAAATATTCATAACAGTCTGCAGTGTATTAGTTTATAAGGCTCAGCCTATTATGCATTTTGGAAGCCAGCTTTGAAAAGAACCAACATTAGCATTTACATACCCCACGCTGGCATAAATGCTTATAAATAAAGCCAAGATGAAACACAACCAGCAACTGCAACAACTCCAGGTTCCTCCTCTTAATGGTGGAAAGGGCATCTCCCACCAAGCAAATGCTCCAGCTGGAAGAACTGCACAGAGGAGGATTATTCACACAGCTTTGGAACAGTACCTTCCATCATCAGACTGGATAAAAACAAAAGTTACACCCTGTAGTTTCACTTGTGTTAGAATAAATTCATCAAGCTGCTTTAATGCCAGGAAAAAAAAAGTAGGAAAAACTCAAAGTCTCCCTTAAAAGTAGATGAAGTCTAGAAAACGTATGGTTTGGGGTATTGTTTATTCAGTTATATGTAAGTATTTTGGATGACCATGAGATACTTTAAATATACACTGCATTGTAGTTGAAAAACAAATAATTACATATGTATTTGTGGAGATTTCCATATGAAATTGCAGAGATTTCCACATGCATTTGCAGGGATTTCCACATGCATTTGCAGGGATTTCCACATGCATTTGCAGGGATTTCCACGTGCCTGTGCCCATAGGCTCATACCTAGACACAGAAAGTGCTTGTGAGCACTCCATCTTTGGTCTCCTCCACAGTGTAGCACTGAAGTTTTCAAAGTTTCCTGCCTTTTCCCACATGGAAAGCCATCCCTTAGTCCTCTCGTTGGTTGGAGACTGTAGTTCTCAGCCTGAAAATTTATTTTTTAATTAATTAATGGCCACTGCACTGACCTGCAGTGATCAAGATCCCCCACTCCAAAACAAGAAACTTCTGAGCAACCTGGTCTAGTGGAAGGTGTCCCTGCCCGTGGCAAGGTGTGGAATGAGATGATCCTAAAGGTCCCTTCAACCCAAATCACTCTTGGATTCTCCGACAGGACAGGGAGAAGGCAGGGCATGGCTGGGGTGGTGGGGTCCCCACAGAGCTGCTCCCCAGGCAGGAAGCTCAGGCACCTCCAAGCTGCTTCTCCACCTCGATGCTGCCTGCAGATGTGCCAGGGTTTATTTGGGGTGGAATCCCAGAATCCTAAATGGGTTGGGTTGGAAGGGACCTTAAAAATCATCCAGTTCCAACACTAAAGCTGCAACTCCACAGTTACAACTGCAAAGTTGGAACAAGGCGGCCAAAGCTTCTCTCAAAGCCTGAACATCAAGAGTTACGTCAATAATTAAGAATCTCAGCTTTCCTTGCAAATAACTCCCAGTGCTTGTGGTCCATGAAAACAACCCACACATTTGACTCTTGGGCTTCGATTCCCTCTTGCTCTCCAGGTCCTGAACACTGAAGAACTCGGGTTACCCTCCCCAGTCCTTCCCAGCATCACGTGCCACAGGGTGGTCTCTGATTTCAGAGCGGGGAGCCGCCCCTTTATTTATTTCACGACGCTCCAACCCACCCCCGTGCCGGGGCTGGCAAGCTCCGCGCTCTAATTTTTTTTTATTTCCCAAGCAGCTATTAAAGAATTAGTGTTTCCATAAATGCTTCTCGCCCTCATTAAACATTTTGGGGCTGTGCTGCAGAGCTTGGCAGTTGCAGCACCCTGAGAATTGCAGCGGCAGATCTGAGGCAGGAGGCCTTGTTTATTCAACGCCGCCCTCTCCGAAGGCTCTCCCGAACGAGCCGGATTAATTGTTCAGGACCTAGAGCACATGCTTCAGTGAAAATAAATTACTTTATTTCTATTACACCACCGGTGGCTGTGTAACTTAATTTCATTAGCCCGAACCTGTTGAGGGTGTTCAGATTTCCGTGGCGGGACGCACTCGAAATGAAAAGGCGCTTTCGATTCCCAATTAACAGAATCGTTCCCTTTCAACTGAAATGAATGTTATTGAAACCAATTAGCATGGACTGGAAAATCTCTCATTAATGAGGGGAGTGTGGGTGAGTAAACAGCAATGAAAAGATGAAATTAGAGAAGAGGCTCTTCTTGTTGGCCTGAATAATTACATGCTTAGTTGCCTAATTGTCTGGTGAAAAGCCTTGCCGTGCTGGTAACAGATTGCCATGTTCATTAGGCTGCAAAAGGCCACCTGCTGCTGAGGCTCATTTTCCTGCAGTCTATATACACGTGTTGCTCCCCGGGGACTGTTATTTGGACACAACACTAGCTGTGAAAAGCAAATGAGCTTGCCAATATGCTGCAATATTGTGTCCTTTATGCCAAGATACAGAAGCTTAATATGTCAAATATAATGAATAAAACCAACAGCGATAACGAAGTTTATGAGGAAAGTGACCTTCCAACACGTCCCGGTGCAGGAGTGCGGGGCCTGGGTGCCGGGCCCTCCGTACAGATGTTCCCTTCTGGCCTGGACTGCTCCAAATTACGGAGCACAAAAGATAAATTACAACCGCCCCGGCCCGAGCGGTTCCTCAGACAATGGCAGAATGAAAGCACACAATGGCAACTGTTAAAATTGGAAACAAATGTGAAATAGCGAACGCTACGAGGGGCTCATGAAGCCCAGCATTGTTCCTCTTTGCTCTGCTGTGGCAATAAACATCAAAGGCAGGAGGCCTCCGCGCCAGCCCTTCCTCAGATCGCTCCGTGTCTCATAATTGCTGGGTTTATGGGTCTTTTAAGCCAGGCTTTATTGCACGGTGCTGTTTGCAGAGAGGAGTCACCCTGGGCATGGAGGTGGGGGGGTCTCTCCCCTCCGTGAGCCCCTGTTATGTGCCGTGGGTTCCCACCTGCCAAGGCTGGGATGGAGGGATGGAGGCTGCTGGAGATGTTACATGAGCATGTCCATGGGATGGGAATGGAGCTGGGAAGGGGCTGGAGCAGCAGGAGCAGCTGAGGGAGCTGGGGGGGCTCAGCCTGGAGAAAAGGAGGCTCAGGGGGGACCTTCTGGCTCTGCAACCCCCTGACAGGAGGGGGGAGCCGGGGGGAGGTTGGGCTCTGCTCCCAGGGAACAAGGGACAGGAGGAGAGGAAATGGTCTCAACTTGTGCCAGAGAAGGTTTGGTTTGAATATTATGGAAAATTCCTTCCTGAAAAGGGCTGTCCATCCCTGGCACAGCTGCCTGGGGCAGGGGTGGATCCCCATCCCTGGAGGGATTTAAAAGCCCTGTGGATGTGGCACCTGGGGACAAGGATCAGTGCTGGCCTTGGCAGTGCTGGGTTAATGGTCAGACTCAATGATCATAGAGGGCTTTTCCAACCCAAACAATTCCATGATTCTGTGATTCCATGTAATGCACTGAGCAGGAGGGAGTGCCAGGGTTCTGTGGGTTGGGCAGAGGTGGCTTCTTGCTTCACAGTCACCAGCAAAGAAATCAGGGATGTACGGATGTGAATATGGATATTGATATAACCAAGTGTATTATACTACAGCAACAACAATTGCTGCCCATATACAGCTGCCCTAATTAATAATAATTGCACGGGGAGGGGGCTCTCAGTTCTCTCCCCCAGCAGCACCCTCAGCCCCGTACTGGGCCAGGAGCAGCTCTCCTGCCACCTCCCCGGCCGTGTCACCCTCTTCCTGCAGCACAAACCTCTTCACTGTGCAAACATTCCAGGCAGGCCGTTGGAGTCTCAGGATGGTGGCACATCCCGTCACTTCCAGCAGAGCAACCCCACACAGGCCGTGCCAGGGTCGGTGCCACACGGGTTAAACCCCCTCGGCCGAGGGCTGGGGTGGCAGCGCAGGGGACACAAACACCGCTGTTTGGCCAGGGCTCTGATTGCTTTTCCTTCCAACGAGCCCCCTCATTAATTCCAAGAGTGGGAAGATGTGATTAAGAAATGGTTTTTATCATTTTGAAAAATGGTAATGGGCCTGGCAAGGAGTGGGAAGCAGCCGCGCCGGGTGCTCCCCGTGCCAGCAGCACAGCTGGTGTTCCGCCGGAGCACCGGGAATGTGGCTCCCAGGGGTGAACCCCGGGCATCCCTGTGCACTCCTGCTTCGTGGTTCTTCCCCCAGACAGTGCCTGGGCACTGAACAGGCTCCCCAGGGCAGTGGTGACAGCATCAAACCTGTCTGAGTTTGAGAAATGTCTGGACAACGTTCTCCGGCCCATGGTGGGATTTTTGGGACGTCCAGTGCAGGGCCAGTAGCTGGACTGGATGATCCTGATGGGTCCCTTCCAACTCAGCATTCCCAGGGCATCTTTATGTCAGTGCTGGGGGCAAATTAATGAACACATAAAAAGAATCCAGAGAATTAATAAACACATAAGAAGATCCATCTATGAAGCAGGCCAGGAATTGCTGTTTGACCCTCTCAGCAAGAAAAACTCTTCTTGAAACCTCCAGTCCCTACACCCACGAAAACCGTGGATTTACATCTGTTCTGCCTTAACTGTGGGGGCTGAGAGTTGGCACCAGTGGGTCAATGTTTCGAGACCAGTGCTGGGGTGTGTGGATGAACCAGAGCCACTCTCCACCCACGAACGGGCTCCTCCAAAATCCTCCTCCGTCCCACGGAGCTGGAAGTCAATGTGGTTCAACAGACCTGGGTGGTCTCCCCACCAGTTACCAGCACAAAAACCCGTTTCCAGCTGTACCTGAGGCCATCTGCCCACCTGAGCCACAGGTCTGCACAACATTCCCAAACCAAATGATCGTTTCCTGTTATTCTGGATGATTTTTACGGCTTTCTCAGATTTTATTTTGTGGAAAACCCAGTGTCATTACATTATTTAGGCCACTTGCCAACTGGTTAAATATAATTGACTAAATTAATTACTAAGATCAGTTTTACAGCGGATTAGGATAATTTATTGGGCAGTTTGTTGTTTTCCTAATAGTCTCACCTGATTGATGGAGAGGGTTGGCTGTAAATGTTTTTTATGGCTGAGGAGCAGCAAACACAAACTTAATCAGGTGTTCCACTCTGGATTGAGTAAACCCTGTGTACCTTGGGGAACGTGAAGGTGTAATTATTTGGAATGCCTGGGGAAATTTTAAGTGATTAAAGGGAAAAAAGCTCAGAGAGACACATCTTTTTTAAGCAGTTGGCTCAGGAGGCAGCTCCACCTCACCTCTGCTGAGCCTTGGGGTGATGGGGATGTAGAAAACTGCTGGACCTCAGGATTCACCCCAGGGAGCTTTTAATTTCTACTGTATTGCCCCAGCATGGGTAAACTGGCACCTTTGGAGACTCAGTCTCAACATCCAATACCTATTTTTGGGCCAAAATTTATTGTTAGTGGCAAATAAACAGCAGAAAATTAGAAAACAACGACACAAACTTAATGAAGAAGTTCAGAGAAGGAGGAAACCCTTTCCAGTTCTGCAGTGAGAGGTTCAGAGTTTACATCTCCCATAAAGGTCCCACCTGCAGTGGGGGTGAGGCAAAGGATGCTAATTTGATTGCACCGACTCCTTTTAATGCAAAGAGTGAATTGTTTTCGGACTGCTGATGATTAATGTGGTTATTGATTAGTTGATCAATAAGGCCATGGTGTCTAATTATTGATAATCCTTCCCCAAATGAGAGATCGAGTGTAAGGAGTGCTACTTACAGAGCTCCAAACAGAAAGTGATTCAGTGTGAAGCCTGGTAATTGAAAGTCAAACTAATCCCATAAATTAAATCACAGCAATCCATAACATTTACCTGATAAATCCTTTGGAAAGCTTTATTTAACTCTCAGTGCTCATTGAGGAGGCTGTGGATGCACCCAGAGAGATGTCCCATTTGGGGAGGAAAGTCTGGGTTTGGTGGTGCCTTTTATAAATATCAAATTGTAATTGACTATAATTGTTTAGAATAATGACACTGGTTTAGAGCATCTAATCCCCCAGGTGATTTGCTACACCTGAATATGTTTTGGAAATTTAAAGAGACTGGTACCAATCACATGTACATCACCTGTACATCACATTGTTTGCCAAACTCTACCTCCAAGCCCTTTCCCTGCAAACCATTTATCCCATAAATAAATGGGCAAAAGCAGCCTCGTTGCTTTTCCCAGGGACTCCTGGCAGCCCCTGCAAGACTTTTTAGGTACTTGGAGGAAAAATAATAAAACCTGGGACATGTGATCACATATTCTGGTAAGCAAACTTGTTATACCAATTAAACACCTCAACTTTTAGGTACCCGTTTCATCCCAACAGTGTCTTCTGTCACTGTGATACTTGAGAATCTAATTAGACCAAGTCTAAGTAAGTGAATTCAATCTGATAATCCTAAAAATATTCCACTCTGCAGTCTCTGCAAACGGCCAGGATCAGGCCAGTCAGATCCGTGGGCAGTGTGAATTCTCCCTGATGCCAGTGGAGCAGGAGCAGGCGATGATTTTCCATGGCTGGGGATCCCGAGCACTCGGATCTGCTGCTCCCAGGGGGCTGTGCCAGCACTTCATAAGTTTTCATTTTGCTGCCTGTCACGCCGCCCCTCTCGAACAAGCTGCAATTTGCTGTTTGTTCCTAATCTGATGTTATGGGTTTTTTGCCCAAATTGCATTTAAGGAGCTGAAATAACAGGCGGTGCCGAGTCGGAGCGGGGGGTTTATGAGTCCCCGTCAGCGGCTCCCCGGCCCCACAAACCAGCTCATGCAAATCCCTGCAACACCTGAGGGGTGGGATATTGAGAAATCCGTGTGTCAGACAAATCACATTGGACACCAACAAACCTTTCCCTTAATGCCAACTGTCACCTCCCCCTGCGCCTCCACCAGCGGCGCCGGCGGCACTTTGGGACTTTTCTCCCGTTTATTCCCAAGTTTCCACCACTCACCTCCATGAACAGCTCCTGTTTCTCCTGTTTGGGAACAATCCCCATGATCTTCCTCAGCTCCTGCCTTCTGGCCCCTCAGCACAGGGCAGAGACCACGGGGTCTCACCCCATGTCAGGTTCAACGCACTGCAAGTTTAATTCTGTCTCAGAGTCTCAAGGCTGAACTGAAGCACTTCCAAGCTCTTTCCTCTTGCCCAGGAGGGCTGTTTTCTGGATGTTTAACTGATGGTGGAAGAGCCAAATGGATCTCCAGAAACTTTCTCCAGTTTCTAAGTAGCAGGGAGAAATCCTAAACCCATATACACACATTTTATCCTTCCTTCTTGTCATTAATTGTGGGGAAAAATTTGTAACTCCTGCACTAACGACCAGTACAGTGATAAGTGTCCCACCTAGAGAGGTGATGGGCACCTTCTGGGAGGCCATGGATACCTACCCAAGCAGAGGAAATGTTTCATGCAGAGGGATGATGAATTTGGGTGTACTAAAATGCTCTGCCAGGTCTTGGGCTGCAAATCTGCCCAGTTCTTTGAACAGAAGCTGTTCATTTGCCCTCTCCGATTTTTTTCTCCCAGTGGAAAGAAAAGAAGACAAAACAAACAGAATTATCTTTTTTTAAAGAAAGGAGTTTCCCTTTTAAAATCTGCCAATGGACTGTGCATTGGAACAGCATTTTGAAAAAGGCATTCATTAGGAATTTGTGTTAAATACAATGTAATGGTCCCCAAATGACAGCAGTGATTTGGTTCTAAAATTTGCCCCACATTTAATAACGACATAAATCACGTGTAAAAGATTCTTCACACCAAACGAAACTGCTTTACATACATAACCCTCATAATTTGTTTTTATTGAAAAGATTCCGACAGTCGAACATTATTTATGTTTTTAATTTGTCTGCACCACTAAATAATTCCCTCCCCGGTGTGCAGCCTTTGATGGGCACAGGGAGACAGGGCTGCTGCTCCAGGGGCTTTGTCCCCAGCTCCAGCCTCTGGTGTCCCCAGTGCCCAGGGATCCAGCAGGATCAGCTGAAGCCACAAGGACTGAACATCCTTCTCTCTGCAGCCTGGAGTCCAACATGGGGGTTTGGAGCGTGTCCAGGGAAGGGAACAGAGCTGGGGAAGGGGCTGGAGCAGCAGGAGCAGCTGAGGGAGCTGGGGGGGCTCAGCCTGGAGAAAAGGAGGCTCAGGGGGGACCTTCTGGCTCTGCAACCCCCTGACAGGAGGGGGGAGCCAGGGGGGGTCGGGCTCTGCTCCCAGGGAACAAGGGACAGGAGGGGAGGGAACGGCTCCAGCTGTGCCAGGGGAGGGTCAGGTTGGACATCAGGGAGAATTCCTTCACCAAAAGGTCTGTCCAGCCCTGGCACAGCTGCCAGGGCAGTGGTGGAGTCCCCATCCCTGGAGGGATTCCAAAGCTGTGTGGGTGTGGCACTTGGGGACATGTGTCAGGGGTGGCCTTGGAATGGTTGGACTCGGTGACTTTAGAGGGCTTTTCCAGCCTAAATTCTGTGATTCTGTGACTTTTTAAATGCAGAAACATGCCATAAACAGCTGTGCAGGGGACAACCAGAGGTGGGTGTTGTCAGGGCTGTGGCAGCTGGGGGGTCCCTGAGGGCTGTGGCAGCAAAGCATCACCCGAAGGGGGCAACCCACCCCCACTCCTGCACCAGAGCCTGGCAAAGCTACAAAGGGCTGGAAGCAGGGGGAGCAGGGTGTCTGCAGGGAGGGGCTTGGCACTGCTTGTGACAGCCAGGAAAGGGCCACCGGTGTCTCCACTGCAGGGGACAAACCATCCATCTGTGCTGCAGAGGGCTGGGTGAGCGGAGGTCTGACAAAGTGCACCAGGAACCCTCAGCACTGGTGAGCGGCTCTTCATGGGGAATGTCACCTGGCTGGGGCTGGAGCTGCTGGTGGGGGTGGCAGCCCCGGTCCCAGCTGCTGGTCCTGCTCCTGGAGACCTGGGCACAAACACACTCGGTGCTGCTCAGCTGCTGATGGAGCCAAAACACTCCAGGGTGTCCCCAAGTCCCAAAAGCCAACTTGGTTTGAGCCTCCTGCTCTCCAGGCTCCCCAGCTGGGGCTGTGCCAGGGCACGGAGCCCCAGCCAGCACTGGGAATGCAGGGCCCAGGATCCTGCTGTGGAGCAATCCCTGGCATTACCCCCTCACCATGGATGGACTGTGTGGAGAGGACTCCTGTGGATTCTGGCTCTGTTTGGGATGAATGCATTGCAGAATTTTGAATTTTGCCCTGAACTAGGGGGAGACCTGCCAAAGCCCCGCTGTCAGATGGGACACCCCTGGGTCCAGGCAGCAGCTGGGGGAGTGATTTAACCTCCTGGTTATGAAAACATTAATAAAGTGTTTGCAGTTCCCCATCAAAGCCCCACCTTCAAGCCTTTCCTAAGCCCTCTCACGCCGTGGCATTACACCTGGAGAAACCTAAAAACAGTGTCCCCAGGGAACTGCACAAAGTAGCCAAAAAAATGAAATAGGTGTTATTCAAATATAAGCTGTGAAGTTGCCCTGGAACACCACAATCTGTCCTTGAGGTGTCAGGTTTGGGCTTGGGGCATCCCGGGTGCCAGTCCAAGGGAAGGCTGTGTGCCCTGCCTGGCTGGTCCCTCCATGGGATGGGGAAACTGGGGGCATCCTTGGTGCTGTGCTGGGCCCTGGGCTGCCTG
>NW_021940571.1:1439877-1444660 GCF_001715985.3 Manacus vitellinus
CCCTCCCCACGCCCCCGGGAGCACCGGCGGGGCACGGGCACCCCCTGCTCCCACCCAGCCGCCCCTTCTGCCGCCTAATCCCATTAGGGGTCGGGGAGAGCCGGACAATCCGATTTGGGGCAGGGAGAGCCCCTCTCGGGCTCGGTCCCAGAGCGGCTCCATCCTCTCCCAGCGCGATCCCGGCTCCTCACACGCGCCCGGCATTGTGAGCTGTGACAGCCTGATTTAATCTGCAGGAGGCTGAATGCCTCTGACCACTGCGCCGAGTCATTAACCTTGACTCGCATAATTGAATTCAAGGTTGATTGCCTGTGACCCTCCTCGGCGAGGTCCTCAAAATGTACATATTCATTATGAGGCGCGCGGCTAAATGGATTGCACAGTGAAAGCTGTAGCAATCAGCCTGCTTGGTATGCGGAGGGCGAGGAGGGCACTAATTGCATGTTAGAGCTGAGGATTAGATTATGAAAAGAGTGAGAAAATGAAGATAGATCCCCGTGACACTGTCAGATTAAGGGCAGCCACGCACAGGAATATGACATGGAAATTTACGGCGCCGTTAAGGGAAGGGACGTCGGGAAGGGGGTGTTGGATGCAATTTTTTATTTTTTTTTTTTTTAATTCGCATGTATTTGCTCAGTTATGAGCTATTTGAAGGCACAGGCTGATAAATGCATATTTTAAACCTCAATAAATTAAAGCTGGAGCGCTCCGGGTGTCTCTGGATGGCTGCTATGAGGAAGGTGTGCTCTCACCTACCTGTTGTTTAGCACAACCCTGAGCAACCAGCTCGGGTGGAAGGTGTCCTTTCCCACGGCAGGGGGTTGGAATGAGATGGTTTTAAGGTCCCTTCCAACCCAAACCATTCCATGGTGATTCTGTGACTACAAGTCGCCCACTGTGCAAATACCCAAGGACTGTGATGGGCCCAGGATGCTCCTGGTGGGATTCCAGCAAAGCCCACACTGGGCAGGGGGCAATGTCTGAGCCCCCCAAAGCTTTGCCTTGATCCAAGAAGGGTTTCCCACCCCCAACCCCCCTGCCTGGCTCCATCCCAGAAGGAAGGGGAAGGAGGAAGGTGGCCATGAACAATCTGTGGGATCAGGTCGCTGCTGTTGTGATAACTGGGGAGGATTTTCCCATGTTTTGCTGCAACTCCAACCAGATGTGATTTTTTCTTTTTTTTCTTTTTTTTTTTTTTTTTGCATTAAACAAAAGATAAGTACAAAAACATTTTGGCCACAGGGGATTCTGATTCTCAATGTGCTTTTAATAACTGTTTGTAAAACATTTAGGAAAATCTATGGCAACATGTTTAGGAAGGGAGGAAAAATCAAGTTATTCTTGCCTGAAGTTGTTATTCTGGTATCTAAACTTTATGAATCATCCTGTGTGGGCCAATTTCTAGTCAGTCACAGTGTGGAAGAGAATAGTGTCTGAATTTATTCCATGCAAAATTGTTTAATAAAGATGCTAATTGGCTTAAAATCTATTAATAACTTTATACTAATTTGGATGTCCAAACCCCTGCAGTCTAACACAGCAAAGCCAACCCAGTTCAAATGGATGTTCTTGTTAGGATTGATGGCAATGTGTAGGCTCCAAGTCTGTGACAGCTCTTTAAGGTTACTCGTGCTAAAATCAGGCTTAAAATCCCAGAATGGGTTGGGTTGGAGGGAGCTTAAAGCTCATCTCATTCCACCCCCTGCCATGGGCAGGGACATCTTCCATGGACCAGGTTGCTCCAGTCCCTGTCCATCCTGGCCTGGGACACTTCAATCTGCCATAAAATAGTGTTCGAACTCCAGCATTTCTGGAGGTGGAAGCTGAACATTTAAACCCCAATCCAAAGGCTTTGCCTGTTGTTAGGGAGCAAAGTTCATGCTGTAAATGGGGTAAGAGCTCATGCAGGTTTTTATCCCAATCCTACAAATGGAAACAGAAAATTTTGGGAAGGTTTTCCCTTCCTTCTCCCTGCTATTGTGATTTCATGTGTCAGGGAGGCTGTGAACAGGCAGAAATCACCCAAATGGCTTCACACAGGTACAGCCTGCACCTTTTCCTTGCAGCAATCTTATCTCTTATGCAAAGAACCCTCCTTTTCCCTAACAACCAAACCCTGGAAAGCTGCAAAGAGCTGCAGAGCTCTTGGGGTGTCTTGGCTTCCCTTCAGGGAGAGCAGAGCTCCTCAGCTGGGCTGCTCCCTGCTAACGGCCTGTGTCCCTCAGCCACCTCTCCAGAGCAGTGCCTCTGTTAATCTGATCGAATTCCCAATGTCCAGAGCTCGTGGTCCGGTAACGACACCAGGATTGTGGGTGGCACCACATCCAGAAACATAAACCCTGTGAATCGCCCGAGTTTTGGGGTTTCTAATATGCTGAGGACATAATTAACAGGAATAACTCTGCGGTTTCAGTCAGAGGGCTCTGTCCTGGAAGGAGGTTTCTAACTCAATGATATGTCAGGACGGTGCTGGATGAGTCTGACCAGAATTTTTATCTCCTGCTCATTAAATTACTGCCGTGTATGACTTTATAAGCACTGAAAGTCAAGGCAAATCGTTGCTGACTGACAATTTGGGATTGCTGGAGAGTGCAGGTTACCAACAGCTGTCTCCAGTTGAATAAGACTGACAAATTAGTCCTCCTGCTCCCTGGACAAGGCTGTAATAAAATCACCCTGCCACGTGTGGGTGTCTCCCGTGTGGGAGGGCGGCGGCACCCCCCAAAAGACAAAAATAGTCATTTATTCACAGGGGGGAAGAGAATTAAGTTTATAAAGTCTTCAGATACAACAGCAGCACATTGCTCTGTGCAGTTACACACATGCAATGAGACAGCTAAAATCCATTTGTCTCCAAAAACCCCTTTGATTGGTTTCAATTTATGAATGAGCCGCGGAGAGCGCAGGAAGTGCCCAAGGAATGCAAATGAGGTGGCTGTGCCATGGTCTGTGAAAAAGGCCCCCAGACATCTGATGAAGGAAATTTTCTGTGAGGAAACCCGGTTGCTGGCATTTTGTAAATCCTAAAAATACCCAAAGACAAATAGTCTAACTCACTACTGCTGAAATTTCATTTACTTACCAACCACACTAATGAGGCACTGCAGAGGGACTTCTAATTAGATCCACTTTATTCCTGTCACTGAAATTAATTTATTTTCCTTCAGCTTCTAGAACTAGTTTGATATTTTCCTGATTTTTAAGCCCAGGTAGTACAAAGGCTAGAAAAGCCGGGACTGGCTCTGGTGTTTCCACCCACCTCATGGCTGGAAGTGGAGGGTTTGGTGCAGGTTTTATCCGGAGCCAGAAGATCTTTATCAGCACATTTGGGGCAACTCTGTGCTGACCACGAGGACAGGGGATGGTGCAGGCCCTGGGCTGGGGGTCCCCAGAGCCCCGTGAGGGCTCTAAGTAAGCACTAAAGCAGCAATATTGTGCCACTTGGCGATTTCCTGCCTCATGCATATTCAAAGGGGGAAGAGGCTGGATGCATAATTCATCAGCCATTACAATTGCATTAGACTATTTATACTATTACTTCGGTAGCTGTTTAAATTAAGGGTTACAAATGGCTCGTTTGTTTTCTGCTGCTCTGGCAGGAGGGTTCAGCTCCTCGAAGCCCAGGGAGGGCTTTGGCCAGGGCGAGGGGTGCAGGGGGATCCCTGTTGAGGGCACCCAATAAAGTTTGCAAACTTTGCGTCCTGCTGCTTTCCTTGCCATCAGCTTTCCCCCACGAAATGGGTGGAGCCCCCAGTTTCCAACCCCGGGGGGAAGCTGAGCCCCATCACTTGAGGATCCAGGAGAAGCTGATTTGGACACTTGCAGTGCCAAATAAATCCCAGTTGTGCCAGTGATGTGGCTCAAAATCACCCTCTTCACACCCTAATAAAACCCAGAGAAACATGGGAAATCCTCAACTGGTAACTAATTGTCAACTAACTACCAAACCCCAGCTCTTGATGCCCATATTACGACTGTTGGTGCCTTTCCAAACATTATTTTATTAATATGAATAATATATTAACTATTGAACAGTCTGGACTTCATCCAAACCACTCTGTTGTAAGTGCTTTGCTCAGACTTACCAAGGATATTTACTTCTCTAAACAACAGGCAACATTTGTATCGGTTTTGGTTTTATTATTGTTTTACTAAATAGTTGTGAGAGCACCAAGAGAGGGATCTGAAGATTTTCAAAACGATTTGAAAGATAGTCCATAAAGTGCTTTACATCTTCGGGAGTTTAAAAGGTGAATTACTGTTCTTTAATAATTTAAAGAAATCCCTCCAGAATGCATTTTTAAATGTATTTCCAGCTAAACACAGGTTCCTGTTCTCTGTTCTCATCACCAGGGGATCACGTCAGGATGAATCACAGCGAGGGAGCCGCAGTCAGGGCTGTGTAATCTAAAGCAAAGCTGCCAAGGGAAGATCTGCTCCCCGGGGACAGCCGGCAGATACCGACGGATGATCTCTGCTCATTACCATGTGCCCAGGTCACGGACCAGAGATGGATCTGATTTAGATGAGACTCAAAATTCAATTTCTCAAAGTTTACTTAAAATGACTGAGACTCACAAACGCTCTCCTGGAGGGCTGAGGCATTAAAGCTGAGAGAGGTTTAGATGAGATGTCACGTCAGGCCTCTCCTTTGCAGTGAGAGGTCCCAGCTAGAGCTTGGTGACCAGGAGCTGGGCTCAGTGATCCCTGTGGGTCCCTTCCAGCTCTGGTTACTCCAGGGTTCTATAAGTAGGAAGAAATTGTTCCCTGTGAGGGTGGG
>NW_021940571.1:1445008-1464414 GCF_001715985.3 Manacus vitellinus
GGCTGCATTCCTGGGGAGGTGAGGACAGGGAGAATCAGTCCCACTGAGGGACAGGACAGGTCTGTAAATCTCAGCTGGGGCTGGAGGGTGGTGGTGTCCACATCCCCTCAGATGATGTGTCCACGTCCTCTCCTCTTCACTGCAGAAGCAATTTTTGCTGTCCAGCTTGTTCAAATTTTGCTGAGCACCATCCAAACTCACTCTGACATGAGCGTGGACAGTTATGAACATCCACTGGGATGACAGCGCTGCCTCTGCTCCCTGCACTCCTCCAAACTCAGCATGTCCATCAGTGCCTCCAACCACGGACGTGGGAAGAGTTTAACCCTCCCCAGGCTGCACAGACACAAAGGATACCAGCAGACAACTCATTTATAAATTCATGCCAGACTTTCATTAACCCTCCCCTAAATGTGCTTCTTGCCCGACAGACCCCTCAGGAAGCAGAATTTCACCTCTCAGCTTTCTGAGTCTCTGCAGATTTCTGCCTCGCTGTTTCACCCCATCCCACATCCTGGGGGTTTGGCTGGGACAGGGATGGTCCCACCACGCCGGGGTTAACCCAGTGCAGCTGGAGGGAGCTCCCTGCTTGGGTCTGAGGATGCTCTTCCAGACAGCCCATCATCTGCTAATGGGACTTAAGACAGTTGCTGCCTCATCGGCAGGAGCGTAATGATCGCTGGGCAGCGGAGAGGCGCATTATCCATCATCCATCATCCAGAGTCCTCCTCTGATGATAATGATTTCTTAGTTCAACAGGAGTGCACAGGGACCTCTCTGCTTTGGGCACTGCTGCGGTTTAATATCCTGAGCGAGACAAACACAGGCTGTGTCTGGGCTGCAGGGCCGGGCACCCAGCGCTGGGCAGGGCAAACACAACGAGGCTTCCCTCAAAGGCTTGGAGGATATGCAAGATCCCAAGAAAACCTGGGAAGTGCCTGTGTTTCATGCAGCAGGGGCAAGGTCGCTCCCCTCCCTGCCCAGTGCACAAGTCCCTTCCAACTGAGAGTATTCTGGAATTCTTTGGGAGGAGGATTTGAATGAAAATAATCAGATCAGGAGGCGAAGAGAAGAAAATAACTGAAAGATCTTCAAAATCCATTTGTACTTCCTATTTCATTTTTCTCCAACCCAAGCCATTTTCTGATTCTCTGATTATTGACTGACTATTGGCATTTCAATAATTACAATTAATGGGTTTAAACAGAAAGAGTGTAGATTTAAATTGGGTATAGGAAGAAATTGTTCCCTCTGAGGGTAGTGAGGCGCTGGCACAGGTTGCCCAGAGAAGTTGTGTCCCTGGAAATGTTGAACAGGGCTTGGAACAAGCCTGGGATAGTGTAAGGTGTCCCTGCCCATGGCAGAGGGGTGGAACTGGATGGGCTTTAAGGTCCCTCCCAGCAGCTGGTTCACCATGCTGGTGACCAGTGTCACAGTGATGCTGTGATCAAGGATGTGCTTCCCTGTCCCCCTTCCCAGCTGGAGGAGCTGCACTCTCCGCTGGCAGGGAGAGGGTGAAGGCACCTGGCTGACACTATCAGGAACTTCAAGTCCAATAAACGATGCTCAGAAGAAATACAATAGCGGGAGCAGAGCCGCCGCTGAAAATTAAATCTGAAAGACAAGTATTTATTCTTCTCGGACCTCCTCGAGGAACATGGGCACACCAGCAGCATGTTAAACAGGGCAGAGGTGCAGGGAGACAAATGTCCAGGCAGCTCCCCTGCAATATCCATTTGAAAGAAGCTTAGTGCCACGAGGCTTTCATCTCAATATTCCTGAGGCCGGATTTGAAAGTGCTTAAGGTTAAATATTACTCACTCTTGGAAAGAACATCTCCATCTGTCTCATAAAAAAAGCTTTCAGTCTTGGAGGTACTCAGGGAAACTCACCCATAAACACGGTCATTAGAGACTTCAGAGGGGAAAAAAAAATCCAAGGAGAAATTAGCCTTTCAAATCCAGCAATGTTTAATCCCACAAAGCCTTATACACGAAATCTAATCCATGTTTCCTGTGGAGCTGAGCCGGGGGGTGAGTGTGACCCTGCCTGAGGAGCCACTGAACAGCCGGGTCTTGCTTGCCCACAGCCGGGTCCTGCTCGCCCACAGCTGGGTCCTGCTTGCCCACAGCTGGGTCCTGCTTGCCCACAGCTGGGTCCTGCTCGCCCACAGCCGGGCATCCCGAAGTGTGGGGAAAGGGGAAATCTTCCAACAAACCCACCTGACCCCGAAGGATCCCAGAAGGATGATCCTGCCTCAGGATGAAGGCACTGGGTGCTCCTGGCTGGCTGGAGAACTGCTGCAGCATCTCAGAGACGCCAAGAGACTCTTGGGCTGCTAAATGCCCAATTCACTCTTGAAAAGTGGATTTAAGCCACTGGTTTTGAACATTTGTGGTAAAAGAGAGACCCGCAGTAGCTCTGTGTGATTTGGGGTGCAGTGCCCCGAGGCCTGGTGATGATCATTGCAGACTCTTTAAACAGAGAAGGGACATTTTTTTCTGGGTGGTGAAAGCAGCTGACAACATCCCCGGGGACCTCCCACAGCTTCCGAGGGGAGAGATCCTTGTCTTTTCAGAGGCTGACAAATGACAGAGCTCAGCAGCTGGAACGTGGCTCGTGGAGCCCTGCATCAAACCCAGCAGGATGGTGATGGTGCCCTTGTGACCACCGCGTGGTGTCACCAAGCAGAGGGACCAGCAAGCCACAAGAAACCCATCCCACAGCTGGAAACACCATGGGAAACATGATCCACGGAGAGATGGCCCAGAGGAAGCTGGTGGGAAGCTCTGCTTTAGGAATCACTCCCTGTTTGTCCCCGTGGAAGGAGAGGAGGTGGGTCCTGCTAACTCGGAGAGAAACTGGGCTGGTTCTCCTCTCAGGTGTAAACCATCCTAAGGGTTATCCCAAGGCCAGGAGGTGAGGTCTGAAGTATCCCAGTCCTTAATGTTGTCTGGTCTGTTAGAATAAAGCCGATCTCAAGACTCATTCTGTAAAAAGCACATTATTCTGCAGGATCTCCTTCAGCTTGAGACCTCTCCCCATGCCACCATCCTCATTCCTGCTGTATTTTCCTGCTGTGTAAGGCCCCAACATGACATGGGATGTCTTCTTCAACCCCCCCAAATTCCAACTTAATGAGATTGGTCTGAAGATGATGCTGCACTGATCACTATGTGCTGACCTGGTGGCTGCACGGGGAGGCTACTGAGAAAATCTGAGTTTTAATATATTGATCATTGCTATTTGATTACACAGGGAGAAAGGTCGGAGAGAAAATGCCAATAACAGTGCAAAGCTTGGAAAAATTAATGCTTTTCCATCCTCACGGTCCTGCCTCCCACCAGTGCAGAAGAGCAACATGAAGCACAGCATCACACTGAGATGATGTGGTGGTGTCTTCTCCTTCCTACTGCACATGAAGTAGGGAAAGATGGGTTATTGTTACCAGTGTGGACTTGTCTTGCTTAAATACTCCCAATCTGTGCCCTGGTCTGATGTGCCCAAAGGTCAGACCTCTCAAATGTGGGTGATGGGACAGCCACAGGGGCTCCTCAGTCACATCCACACAGGAAAAATGATGTCAGGAACCCAAAATGATGTCAGGAACCCAAAGCCAGTGTTTTCCAAACACTGAGAATAGGTCAGAAATAACAGCTCTGCCATTCTGGTTTCAAGTGACTCAGGAAGTTCAGAAAATAAAGTGCTATAAAAGTCAGAGGCACGTCCACCATGGATGGATATCCTGGGCACAAGGATTGTCATGGAGATTGGGATGCTTATCTGGAGATTGGGATGCTTATCTGGAGCCAGCTGTCGAGCGACGCTCCCCGAAACGGGCTTGGGTGGAAAATAAACACAGTGAGGAGACCAATAAGAGACCTCACAGAAACATACAAAAGGAAGAGAATCAATACCAATAAACTGCTTCAGATGGTGATTAATTAATAGCAATTAATTTTGAAAAGAAGAGGATATTGACCTAAATTGACAGAGGGAGTAACCTTTGAGCAATTCACGGCAAACGTCTTTAAAACAGAGTGATTAAGTTGTAGAAAGTAATAAAAAGGCTACACTGCCTCCAGGACGAGCTGAACCCAGTTGGGAGTGGTGTCAGGAGAGCCTCTAATTAAACATTGGAGCTTGATAAGGCAAATTGATGAGCTTNGCAAACGTCTTTAAAACAGAGTGATTAAGTTGTAGAAAGTAATAAAAAGGCTACACTGCCTCCAGGACGAGCTGAACCCAGCTTGGGAGTGGTGTCAGGAGAGCCTCTAATTAAACACTGGAGCTTGATAAGGCAAATTGATGAGCTTGGCTCTGCCAGACGGGAGTTAAACAGCCATTGGAGTTCTCAATGTGTCCTTGGTACCAGGACAGCCAAAATTCCTGCAGAGCAGCAAAAAATACTGAAAGCTTTGCAATCCTGAGGTGCTACAGGAAGGAAGGCTCCATGGCAGGAGGTTGGAACTAGATGGTCTTTGAGATCCCTTCCAGCCCCAGCCATTCTGTCATCCCATGACACCTCACCTCCTCGGAGGTCACGACCATTCCAAAACTTCCTTGTTCATCAGAGAACAAGTATCCAGATTTTACCCCCTCATCCAGGCCCTGCTGTTGGGATAAGGACCTATGCTTTACTGAAAGCCATCCCTGCAGGTTCCCTTACTCCAAGGAACCTTGGAATGTTTTGGCAGGTCTTTCCTTCTGACCCAAGCACACGGGTTGTCTTCAGGCGAGCAATGCTCCAGAGCCAGCCTGCACCAGAGGAAAGCCTGGCTTAGGCTGGGAATGAATCAAACCAACTGTGAACTGACATGACAGATGAAAGGACTAAACTCAGCTCTGATTAACTGCTGGTAATTAATTATGAGTGGTTGGTCATTGTAGGGCTGAGCGTGGCTGTGGCGTGTGGACACGGCCCGTGTGCACAGCAGACATGAGTCAACCTTGGTCTTCTGACTTCTCATTTTCACGAGAATGTAAAGTAATTAAACACTTCTGAAAATAAAAGAGAGGCATCTGGTGTGGCAGGTTCAGGAGACACAACATCTCAGCAGGCCCAAATTGTGTTCTGAAGGTCTTCATTTCTTCCTCGACGTTCTGAAGCCCTGGCAGATCGTTTGAAGTAAGTCCTAACCATAATCAAACAAAACTAATTTCCCAGTCTTCATAAAATACATCCCACGGAATGACCCTCCGTCACAACAGGATGCTTGGAAATTCCTGAAAGCTCCTCCTGCTGGGAGCTCTCCCCAGCCACGGGTTTTCCAAGGAAGAGGCTGTTTCTTTTCTCAGTTACTTTGCTCTACCTTTAGAGTTAAACCACGATTCAGGACTTGGAGGAAATGGTTAATCACAGCCACATTGTCTGGGATGCAGCACGTGGGCTTGGACACGATCTGATCGCTCTGTGGTTTTGGAAAAATGACCTTGTTTCCCAAAATGGGCAGTTTATAGCTGGTTTTTACAGGTCTGGTGAGCACAGAGCCTCCAGGGCAGGCACCTCTGTTTACTAACAACTATTTCCAAACAGATAATTAAAGCCTGATTTAGATAAAAACTTTAAAAATAAAGGAATTCTGGAATCGCTCTCGGCTCGTTTGGAAACCGCTCCATTAAATGTCAGCGGATGAAAATATCATCCAGCAACAGGGAGCTGAGCCCTGCTCTGCAAAACAAATAGCCCTGATTGGATTCAGCTGTGCAACAATGGGAACGCTGGAAAATCCCAGCCAGGGCTTCACCCCCGGGAAGATCACGGCCCTTCCCGCCGGCTCCCGGCCCCGCAGCGGAGCCCGGGAGGTGCCGGAGCCTCGTGGAGCCGCCCCTTGTCATCCCCGTGCTGGGCAAAATAAAGGCGTTTCTGTTGGCGGGGATTTGGGAAGGATCCCACGGCGTGATCGGGTTTCTCCCTCGGAGCTGAGAGGCTGAAGACAGCTCTGTCTGCAAGGGAGCAAATCATCGTCGAGGCTGAAGACCTAAAATGACCTTGTGGAAAGACAACACCGTGATGGGAAGGGAAGGAACCCACCCCGAGAGGGTCTATTGTTAATAGCTGGCACAGCCATAAAGTTCACGATTGGTTACTTATTTAAAGATTAGTTTTTCTCAGATTTTTTTTTTTCTTTGCCTCTTGCAAATCTGACTTGAAAGGAATGCCATTCTTTCAGATCTCTACCAACCCTCATGTTTGCAGCCATGAACAGCCCCTAAACTTGTATTTCAGCACTGAAGACAATTGAAGAAGCAGATCCAGATTCTGATAGGACTTTTTAAAAACAAATAAACATCCCCCGGTGGGATTAACAGCCCGTGGCTGCAGGACCAGGCTGATGAGTGGGAGCTGGAGAAGCTCATTTCTTAGGGCACAGGATGAACCAAACCAGTTCTTGGCTGTTCAAGTGGAGAATGAGGAAAGGAAACCGAATGCAGGGCTCCGAAAATTTGATGAGGTTTCTAGATTGCTCTTGGTATTATTAATCTACAGTGCTGCCTTTTAGCACTGGGGACCAGCATTTTAGTGCCCTTTAACCTGGCACTGCTCCTGGTGGCTCGGGAACTCTCTCAAGATGGGTTTGGTGTCGTGTTTTTGATGCATTAATGGGTGAGGACACACTGCATCTCACTGGAATCAGAGAGGAGGCTTCTTCTTGATCCAGTGCTGGCAAAGCAACAGTGAGACCTCAGCCCCAGGTCGTGATCCAGCATCAGACCCCCAGAGAGCGACTTCCAATGTGGTGGAGCCTTGATCCGTGAAAAATGAAGACAGAAAAAAAAAAATAGGAGAAGAAAATTGAAACAACAGAACATTGGACTCATTTAAATGTCAGTTTATCTCTGTTTTAAATATCAGTCTAATTCAATTTTAAATGTCAAGGCCTGATTCTCCTCCAGTTCCCACTGAAATGGCGTCAGCCCTCCCTGCCTGCCAGGCTGCAGAGCCCTGGGTGCTCTGTGAGGGGGCTGAGGGGGTCACAGCCTCACAGAGCCATCCAATAGCCTCCTGGCTTCCCCCAAACTGGGGGGAAAAGGAGATGTGTGGGTCTCTGGTGCAAACTGATGGAGCCCGTTGATGGGACACCCACATTGACACCAGCTGGGGGACGTGGCCGTGGAGGACAAAGTTGCTCCTGCCGTGGCCCTTTGGACCATGTGAACCCTGCTGCCTCCCAGGAACTCTCAGGAACACGTGTTTGATAGCAAACTCTGCATTTTTTGGGTCAAGATTTGCAGCCAGGGGACTCTTCTAATAATATATTACTAGCTGTAGTACGCCTGTTATTACGCAGTGAGGAACGAGATAGGAACCACATGTGGAGACATTATTTGCTGCAGAAGTTAAATTCCGCCAGTGACCACAGAAATATTTACATTTCTAGTTTGTAATGAAAAACTGGGTTATAATTATGGATTTGCAGAGGTGGGAGTAAAATATCACCACAGCATTTGCAAAAAAAAGATATGAATTCCCAATCCTGAAGCCCCGAGTCAGAGTGAATCTTGGAAATGCAGGGACACCTCACTTCATAAAGCTGCTACAAGTCCAGAATCCTTTTTTTTTTTTTTATGATCTAACTCATGCACAGAATTTAATAAAATTGTATTTACTTTTCCAAAGGCTTGTGAGTGCAAACATGTGGAAGGATATATAGGGAATGTCTTGGAAAGGGGGAAAGATGTTAAACTCCATCACGGAGAGATGGGAACCCAAAGCCAAGCAAAGTCTGCAGCAATAAGTCCTTGGACCAGAGACATCAACAGAGATCAAGGCAGTCTTTTGACTCCTTGAAAGATGAACTTTTCACATTTTGTCTCCAAAAGGTCCAACAGAGCCAAGTTTTGCTTCTGCAAAGGCCCCTCCAAAGGCATCAGATCAGGAGTTCAGAAGGTGGCTCCTCTGGCTCTGGCTGCCACACAAGAAGCTCTTGTTTTACAGAGCAATATTCACCCTTCAAAACAACATTTTGAACACACTTGGGGATAGGGATATTTAATGTGGGCTGGCAGGAGGACCAATGGCATGGGGAGTTACTGAGCTTGGGTTCTTCAGCACTTTGGTCACACTGGTCCTTCCTCCAGGGCTAGGAAGGTGCAAAACCCTTCTGGGATTACCCAGGAGTTGAGGTGTTCACAAAGCCTCTCTCATCATCCAACAGTTGACTCCGAAGCCATCTCAGAAAAGTCCAAGTGCTTGGGGTGGGTTCTTCTGAGAGGACCTGTGGGGCCACACTTCCCCAGCTCTGCTGACCAGGTGCTGATGCCCCAACCCTATATTTGATGGCTCAGATGGTGTTGGAATTTTTTTTCAAAAGTAGTTTAAATAAATATATTATTATTATATAAATATTTAAACTACTATTTTTCAGTGCCCAGTCTGAGGATATGGCAACAAAACTAAGAATAACTAAACTCTGCTAATGAGCCAAAAAATACTTGGGTGTGGATGTGTCCAACCCAGTGGTGGGTGATGACTCTTTATTGATTAGGTGGAACAGGATTCCTCTCTCATTATGTGAACCACAGATCCTCTAAAAATGTTAAAGCAAACTTGCAATTGGAGCTACATGGCAGGTTATTAAACAAGATTTTTAGCACTGGAGGCCAGGATTTCCCTTTTAATCAATCATAACAATGTGGTTGAAAGGACTAATTGAGCACATTTCATTTTTCACACCATTTTGCTGTAGTTGGGTGGCAGAGGAGCCACAGACCACCATGGCTGCTCCATGAATTATAAGGAGCTAAATTTCCAGTGTCCCAGCCAGCTCCTGGAGCAGTGTTATCCTCCAGGCATTAGGGAAGAGCATTTTAATAATGAAGACCTTAAAAATTACAGATATGTGTAGGTCGAATAAGCTGTCACACCTTCAATGAAGATAACAGATTTGTACAAGCACCTAAAATATTCCTGCAGACTTCGGAATTTAAGCTTATGGCATAATAGCATTTGCACAATAATTCAATCTAATTGTGGAGGCAAGCTGTAAAACTGCTCTATCTCTGATGGTTTACTGTGCAGGGGGAAAAAAAAGGATGCTGTTCCACCTTTTTCGCTGACATCTAATGTTTCAGGTTTTTAAAAATATTGTATAAAGACTGAGATTTATTTCCTAAGATGTTTCATTAATGGTTGTGGCAGGCAGCTGGCCTGAGGTTTGACACACAATAAAATCCATGTCAAGAATATTAAAGATAGTGCAAAAGATAACTATGAATTTACATTCAAACAGGCTTTTGACAAAGCCATTGCAACAGGCTCCTAATCAGGTCTTGAGACCCAGCCTGCCCTCTCTTTAAACCCGTGATCTTGAAAAGGAGCTTTAAATTGGAAATTATTACACATTAAAACCTCAACATGGGCCGGATCGAAGCGGATCGATATCTTGCCGAGCACAATAAATCAGCCTCCTGCTCTGCGGTTACTGTTTGCTGAACATATTTAAATTTTCTTGTAACAAATTAATTCCAACATTTTCCCTTGATTGAATTAGGGCAAGTGTTGGAGCTGTCACAAGTATTTCACTGCTTCAGGGAGACAAATTGCTCGTCTGGACACGGGTAACAAGCCAAAGTGTTGAGTCCCTGATAATCTTTCCACTAATTCTCCATTACAGCAAAATGAAGCCATAAATCACCGTGACAGCTGATCGATGCAAACATTGTTTCCGCCATGATTGCCAGCGCTCCCCGCGGACCCACTGTCCGCTCACAATCCGCCCAAATTACTCCCCGGGCAGGTCCCCGGGAGCGCGCCAGCCTCGCTCCGCGGGCTCCTGCCGCAGAAGTAACCATCTCATTCCGGGGCCCGGCCCACCCCCCGAATAGCAAATATTAATCAAAACGCCCCGTTTTAGCCACCAGCCAGGTGATCCTTCCCGGCCGAGGAGCGTTCCCGCCGCAGTCGCTCTCTGGGTGGAGAAAGATGGGATTTTAACCCTGCCGTGGGATAAAACCCGTCGGCGCCGTCGGGCTCCGGCCCTGTCGCTCTCTCTTAACTAACTGGTGGCAACTTGGATGAAATTACTTGACCCTTTATCGAGTCCTGCTAATGTCTTCGAGAGGAGAAATTAAAGCCCCCTCGGCGTTGCCCCGCGGCGGCTCCACGCACGTTTAATTCCGGGGAAGATGGATTAAGTGGTTCTGTGGGAGACTAATTCGCACGCCCAGGTGGCTCCGTGGCATTCCCGGCTCTGACCAGCACCCAGCCAGCTGAGGAACCTGTGAGGGAAGGACAGGGCCTGGAAAACTGTCCATGTGGGTTGTCAGTCCTGATCCGGGCAGGGAATTCCGAACGGAGACGGGGCTGATGTGGTGCTCTGAGGGAGGAGGGTTGTTGGGGTGAGGTTTCACCACCAAATGGGGATGTGGCAAGGAGGAAAAATCCCAGGATCACAGGATGCACTGAGTTGGAAGGGACCCATAGGGATTATCAGTCCAACCCTCAGCTTTGCACAGGCCCATCCCCAGATTCACACTCTGTGTCCCAGAGGATCATCCAAACCCTCCTGGAGCTCTGGCAGCCTTGGGGCTGTGCCCACTGCCCTGGGGAGCCTGGGCAGTGCCCAACCACCCTCTGGGGGAAGAACCTTTTCCTGAGACCCAACCTGACCCTGCCCTGATGCAGCTCCAGCCATTCCTTCATGGGAGCCAGGGCTTCCCAAACCTGCTTTGGGACAGCTCCTCTGGATTTGTGAGCAGTGCTGGGAGCTCCACACAAAGTACAGAATCACAGAATCATTTAGGTTGGAAAAGCCCTCCAAGACCATCGAATCCAACCATTCCCCAGCACTGCCAAGGCCACCACTGTGACCTGTGTCCCCAAGTGCCACATCCACACGGCCTTTAAATCCCTCCAGGGATGGGGACTCCACCACTGCTCTGGGCAGTCCTTGCCAACGCTTCACAACCCTTTTGGTGAAGAAACTCTCCCTAATATCCAGCCTAAACCTCCCCTGGTTCCCTTTGTCCTGAGCACAGCGTGTCCCTGATGTCACTGGTGAGATGCTCCCACTGCTGCCTGCAGAGAGGGGTGACAACAAGTGTGCTGCATCCAATGCATCCACCGAGATCCCTGCCAGGGAATAACAAGATGTTTCAAAATATTAATGCTCCAGAGCTGGGATTATTTTAGATGTCAGTGATGCTGCCTTATCAGTTCTGAAACTCCACTGGCAGGAGAAGAAGAGGCACAGCCTTGCCCTTGCAAAGGATGGGCCGGTTATCTCTAAATAAAAAATGGAAAAGCAGCAAGTGGGTGACAAACTCCATGTCCTGGTATAAAATGTAATGTGGCCCATCATGTCAGCACTGAAATCTCTCCCTTCCACATAAAGAAGTCCTACGTGTGTTGTGAGAAATTACGTGGAGGCGGTTTGGGATCGTTTGTGTGCAAAAAGAGCCTCTTTGAGGAGCCAAAATTCGCCTCCCACACGCCTACAAGAAGCAGAGCCCCCAGTTCCCCCCCCAGCCGGCCGTGCCACGGATCCGGGGAGTTCATCCCGGTATTGGATGCGAAGGGTGTGAGGGTTTCAGAGCATCCATCACTGTCCCCCTCCGAGCAGCTCCCGACTGATCACGGGCTGAGATCAATGAGGGATCGTTGGGGAGGAGGGAGAGACGCTGGAGGTGACCAGAGACACGGGAAAGAATAACAAACCCTGCGCCGGCTGGGATGTGATGGATCACGGAATTTAAGGGTGGCTTTAAAGACAATAATAACAACAAAAAAAAAAAAGAGCCATTTCTGCATCATCCCCTCATTGGGGACTTTTCCACCCTGCAAGTTCCACTTTGGAAACTCTTATTGTAATTGAAACACACTTAATTGAGACACGCCACAGTGAGACTAATTGAAATTCCACTGCCACAGCAGCAAATTGAAAAAGAGGGGGAAAGATCAGAAAGGGTGTTTGCCTGACATGGCCAAACTCCAGCTTCTTTTGCTGTGCCAAACTGGAGCGCTGCTAATAAAAACTCCTGTTCTTTTGCAGCAATTATGCATTTTCAGATATTGTTTTTAAGAAATAGCATCTGTTATTTGCAGAGAATCAGCCCTAAAAAAAAATGCCAGTCAAAGCCATTCAGATGTTTTCACTGATGCACCGCACGCAAATCTGATTTATGGTGGTTTAAACAGTTAAGAAATCCCCCCAAAATAACTTCATTTATTATTTTATTGCCTGATTAATGGTTCAGAGGAACTGATTTGTAGCTGAAGTTTTACAGAATGCAAAATTAAAACAAGAGCCTTTTGTAAAAACGCCCCGTATTTGTTCAATTATGTGTTTAAAACTGCAACAAATATAAAAACTTCAATAAATATATTTTCTTCCAAGAAATGACATGCTGTGGGTTTGCTGTTATTGTTGGGCTTGATGTTTTTGCCTCTAAGGAGGTCAGCAATATGGAAACATAAAGGCCAATTTAATTTGGGCATCTGTGGCTGCCAAGTATTTTAATTCCGACAGCTGTGACTGAAGAGTTAATATTTTACTTGTCAAAATCCCAAAGAAGGCCAGTGAATCACTCTAATTCTCATTAAGAGGCTTCCCCCCAGTAGCACCCTAATTCAAAATAATGAAAGTAGAGACTGAGTGCCATTCTAATACCAGTTGAGACCTATCTTTTAATATTTCTCTGGTGATGGATTAGGGATCGGGGAAATTCATCTCAGATCATAGAGCCTAATTTAATAAGGGATCATTCCAAGAGTATTGCATTTTATAATAATGTCATTTAATGTGTCGTCTTCCATTTTTACTGTCCCATATGTATGCTTACATGATGGTGCCACAGGGATAAACTTTTAAAGGACCAGGATCATTTTTTGTCCTGAATTCCTCTTAACGAGGAAGTTTATCAGTGAGATGGTCTATTAGTGAGCTGTTATAATTATTAGAGTTAAAAGAAGCAGTGAAAGCCAAGAGAATGGTGACACAAACAGCACTTCCAAGCCCTGGAGTGGAGGGAAAGGGAGAACATTTAAAAGTAGTTTAAAATCTGATTTTGGTGTCTAACACAATAGTGCCATTGCATGAAAAATGTGGTCACCTGGTTGTTTAAAACTCAGGATAACAAAATAATATTCCCCTGTAACCACATCTCCATAAAAAAAACCTTTCCCACTTCCTTGGTTGGTATATTCCTGGGATTATTTAGGTAGAACTAATTGCCTGTTTGGGGGGTTATGACTATTTTCCAATGCTCTTTCCCCCAAAATGCAGTGATTTGCCATCCTGTGAGAGCAGCAAATTATCAACAACCATTATAAAGGATAGACCATAATTATTGTGTATTGATAATTGGGCTCTATTTAAGATTTAAATTAATTTGTGTTTCCTGGCATTGCACCGAAGGGCAAATTCTGGGTGATTCCCACCCCAGAGCCTGAGCTACTCAAGGTCAAGAAATAACCCAACCACCCAACCATCAACATATTGTTACTGCCTGTAAGTTGTAAAGCTGCAGCCTGAGCTTTGCCTAATCACACAGGGCCTTTAGGAAAAATGGGCTTATAATGAGGATTTTTGTTCCAAATCCATTCCCCTGATGAAGTCTTTATTTTCAGGTAACAACTCAACGGCTCCACTGTAAGGTTTGACAGAATTAGATCAAATACAGACAGGCTGAGCAGGGACCAGTAGAGTAATAACCTGCTGTAAACAATAATCTCATTACAGGAGTTTTCCAGCATTGAAATGTGTCGTTTGAAAGGGAACACAATTAATACAAAATGAGGGGTTTCATATTCTCTCTTTTTTTCCTGAGTATTTTCACAGGTTTGCTTTCTTTAGAACATTGTAACTCGTGGCATTTCTTGCACCTTTTCTTGTACAACTCAATTTTTTATTCCTGACTCGTTGAAAATATTTTTTCCTCATCTTTTGATTTTTCTACTTTTCTCCTTTTGCATTTTGCACTTCCTTTTTCAAGTCCTCATTTGTCTGCTGATTCTTTTCATTCTCTTCCATTTCCTCTTCCTTCCATTTTACTCCCTTTCTCCTCAATTCAGTTATTTCACGTTTCTCAGGTTTAATTTCTGAGCTGTACCATTGCTTAAAACAACTTTTGTAAAACCCTTTGTTCAAATTGGAAAAGTTCATGTAAATTTTATAGCCTGGATTTTCTTTTTCTCACCATGTTATCTCTTCATGTGTCAGTGTGTTGCTTGTTAAACTTGTTGCTTTTGATTAAATATCAAAAGTTATTCCTGCAGTAGGAATGTTACACATGTACATGTCTGGCATCTGGAACTGCTTTAGAGACTCACTTTCTGAAGAGAAAATTATATTTATAACTGTTTTAAATCAGAAAAAAAAAAAAAAGAAGGGTCTGTTTGTATCGAAAATAATTAAAAATGACAAGTTTATATTAAAGAATTAGAAGCAAGCAAACAAAAAGTTAAATAAACAGGTTTGGAGGACTGTTTCTTAAGGAGTGTTGCCTGTGTGGGTCACCTTTTTCGATTTCCAAGGCTTGTTTTTCCCGTATCAGCTTCATTCCCATCCCTGGAAGTGTTCAAGGCTGGGTTGGACAAGGCTTGCAGCAACCTGGGGTAGTGGAGGAGTGTGGAGGAGGTGGGATTCCACAATCCCTGGGTGCTTTTTGGAGCTTTGGGAACGAGTCCAAAGCAGGACCTCTTCCCCCTTGGGCAGGACTCGGCTGGTTTAAGGGAAGTTAAGCCAGTCTTTAACTGGTTGACTTGGCCCCAGCCCAGCTGAGCTGCCCATCTCACACCCAGTGCCATAAATAGCACTGGCTCAGGGAAAGGTTGGCACCAGGCAGGAACTGGGTCCCACTCAGGCACAAGAACGAGGTGCCATCAGCAAGTGAACTCCCTGCCAAAGAACATCAATAAAAGGATGTTTCCAAACTTTGCCATTTCTCGCTTTTCATTTGTTCCTTCATCTCCCCCTCCCTCTTTCCTTTTCCCATCCACGAGCCCATCCCACCCGTCCCTCCCACCACCTCCTCCTGCTGGGGTCATTTTTGACATATCTGCCCCTCATGGCCGAGCTCAGCCTGGCTGAGCTGATTCCAGACTGGGAGACCATCTCAGAGGAGAAATGTCCTCAGGAACACAGCGTGGGAAGAAGCTTTCCAGGACGTGACCACCGTAGGTTTTCCTTCTTGCCTCACCAGACCCAGACAACACCTGCCAGGGAAGCCAATTTGGCTCTTCCCTGGACCAGAGGTGTTCCCATCCCACCTGAAGCTGGGATGTCCCATCGCTGGAAGTGTTCCAGGCCAGGCTGGATGGGGCTCTGACCAACCTGGTCTAGTGGAAAATGTCCCTTGGCATGGCAGAGGGTGGCACTGGATGAGCTTTAGAGTCCCTTCCAACCCAAACCATTCCATGATTCCATGATCTGTTCAACCTTCCATCCACACCAGACCTCTCCCTTGCAGCGTGTCAGGTAGTGGCCCAGCTCATGGCTTTCCCTTTGTTTCTTTCCTACCTTAAATTAATTAGAATTCATTTTTAATCTGAATTTCACAGTCAGTTCACTATCAGAATTTGATAGTCCATACTTAGGGTAATAGAATTGTGCATTTAAGTCTTAGAGCATTTTTCTTTAGCTGTCTGGGCAGGTATAAATCAGTCTCACAAGAAAACCTCAGGCTGCCACAGCAAATCTTCTTTATTACAATACAAAACTGATTTTCAACAAATAAAATATGCTGTTGTGGTCACTACTCCCCTAGATATCTGTGCTGGGAAGCATTTGCAGACAGCAGGCATGGGAGAAGACAAACACCCCACGAAGTGCATGTTTTAAAGATCAACCCAGCAGCACACAAAACCTGCCAGGGGTCTGCTCTGATCTCACTGGGGCATAAAACAACACCAGCTAAAATCTCCCACGGCCTGGGGAAGGCAGGGCTTGGGGATTTTCCTGGAAGCCTAATCTTTATTTTATTTTTTTTTTTGTGTCCAAATAATAAAGCCTGCTTAAAAATGTTGATAAAAGCGATGATAGAAACGTAACCAGATTAGTCAGAGAAATGTAACCTGATTAATGATCCTTTTCCCTCTGATATTGAACTGATATTTTTCACTCCGCAGTCACTTTGTTAAATGCCATCAACTTTACACCAAACAGGCCAAGCTCCTGCCCAGTGGGGAGTGTTTTAAGGACACGAGATAACTTTGGTTCAGTTTAGAAGCATCACCTGCTCTTGCAGTCCCTGCACACGCCACATTCCAGCACTGCCAGGGTTTATATGCACAATTATCCTTAACTTTTATTTCCTCGTGGACCTCCTGGATTATTCCAAGCTGAGCAGAACATTGTGGGTGGAGGTGGAGATCCCCTGGGACAGTTGGAAGCTCTCTGCTCTCCTCCCTGAGAAGAAGGGGGAGATGCTGGATGTGCTGGATGCCTCCATGTGCCCTCCCAAGAAGCTGCTCCAGCACGAGGCTTAAGATCCCAACACGTCCTCTCAGCTGGAACCCTCTTTACATCACTTGTAACAGAATCTGCTTCGCTGCCCTGAGCCTTGACTGTAAAATAAAGACATTAAAAATGACTAATTCAGGAATGTCTCCCCCTCTGAAAACCCAAACTGAGCCCACAAAGGGCCCAGGGGCTGTGAGGCCTCGGGAGCTCAGGGCTCTCTGTGATTTTTAGCAGAGCTCTGGGCAAACTCACACAGTTTAAGTACCCAGGGAGGCAGCTTTCACAGCTCTGGTTATAGCCACATTTTCAGATGTAAACTGGAATTCAGCTTTGTTCTCTACAAAGAACTGTTTATGGGTTTGTGTACAAATAAAATTTAAACTAACAGTTTATTTTGGGTACTCAGTGGCTTTGCTGAGAACTCAGACATAAATCGTTGCTTAGGTTTAAATTTGCTTTAAAATGGATGTCAAAAATAAAAGTTTTACTTTGTGAAGTTCCATTTATGCCAACAGATCTGAGCCACAGAGGGTGCTGCTCATGAGGCTTTCCACTGAGTCACAAGACACTGAAATATTGTCCATCTGTTGCAAATGAGGGAAGACAGCTATAATTAAATGATATTTTGCATTAATTGTATTTAAAGGCTCACAGTTTGCTGGCAGCCAGGGTGAGGTTGACTGTTCAGATGTGTGTTTGTACAAATGCTGGTGGAGGGAAAAAATATTATATAAAAGCTTAATAGTCCTCTGTCCTCCTTTCCATGACTGCCCATCCCCTTTCCAGCAGGGTTTCCAGCATCCTCAGGCCAAGAATTACTTGGTTGGCAGCAGGTAGGAGGCCAGAAGGGCATTCACTGAGCAGGAGGATCTCCATGCCCTTTAGGGAGTCTCCCAAATGTGTTTTGGTCTCCCTGCCACTGGGAATTATGGAGACAGTGGCCATTAATAGACAATGGATTACTGGGTATCAGGAAAATTTAATTTCCTGGTTGCACTCTGGGATTCTGCTGTTTCTGCAGGGACATAAATGCCCACGAGATAAAGATAATTCAAGGGCCAAACTGTGGATATTCCTTTGCACCCTTTTGCTGCTGAACTCAGGAGATCTGGCCAAAGGGCCAGCACTGCCAGCCTGTGTGTCACAAACTCGCTGCCCAGGCTCTCTGGGGTTGTTTAATTTAGGACAACAAACTGATGAGTGGGCAAAGCATTCCACGAACACCTCGGGTTTATTTACGGCCCATCACCGGCTCCGGCTGGACAGGAGCCAACCGAGCTGGGAACGCTCCTCTGCTGCCCACAGCTCCCCCCCTCTGCTGGCAGGGACCATAAACCAGCTGTGCTCCTCCCCACCGGGGTGTTCTTTGCCTCCTGCCCCATCTCCTCCCTGCCCCTGTCACACGCGGCAGGGACACAGCAGTGCCCGGCTCTGCCCTGTGCTGTCCCCGCACCACGAGGGTGCTCTCCACCCACACGCTCCTGATCCGTGACTCATCCCAATTCCTGGCTGCATTCAGGGATTGGTTTCTACTGTTTTGGTCATTCTGTTGCATAAGGAAGCCCAGTGGTTCCCTTGTCCATCTGCAGCAAAGCTGGGTTGTGGCACCTTCCACCTTGGGCTTCGTGATGTTCCTGCACAGCGCAGATCTCAGATTCCATCATGGATTAACTCATCTTGCTCCTTCCTGGGTGTTAGAATTCAAGGATCAAGGGCAGTTTCCTTCCAAGAGGTGTTTTCACTTTGTTTATTTCCTAGAAACACAGAATCCCAGTCTGGCTTGGGTTGGGAGGGACCTTAAATCCTTAAATCATCTCATTCCACCCCCTGCCACGGTCCCTTCCAACCCAAACCATTCCGGGATTCTGGGATTCAATAACAGAAGTGCTTCTCTCTGCTCCAGTTACTCTCTTGCACACTTGAACCCCCAACATTAATCCCTGTGTCTCCTTCAAGTTTTCTGAAATTAGACAAGACCAAATTCACCATTTCCTCGCTGACAAGACTTGGAGAATATTGAACCACCACGTATTTCCCCGTGGCAGTGAACAACGACTGTACCCAGGGAACAGTTAAAAACAAAGGAAATTCCTGGTTAAGGCTTATTTTTTTGTTTTTATTTTCCTGAAAACTAAGTGGGACACTTGTAGAACTTAAGCAAAACTCGAAAAAAAATTTAAATAAATTCATAGCCAATAGAGATAAATTACTCCCAGGAATACATCCCACATAACTCAGCCTGACCTTGGACACATCTTGGCTAATAAGAGTTGTTTTGAAGTATATATGTTCCATTTATAACAGAGGGCTTAATTCATCTTTCTCCAGGCTCAGAGCAGGGAGCTGACACCCTGTAAATCTGCCTCTCCATTGTTTAACAGAGACGTCTCGGGGCAGATGTTATGCAAGAAAAGCTCAGAGGGAAAATTCACAGGCATTTCCCCAGCCCATGAAAAGAAGTTCTTGATTACAGGCAAAATGAGTTCATTAGAAACTAATCCAAATTAATTGCATCTGAACATAAAGTAATGTATGAATTGCAAATGTTTCTATTTCCTTTAGCAGGATTAATATGGTTGAATTAGTTTTGAAATTCATACAGAATCCTTTACCCAGGTAGGGAATTATTGTAAACCACTTGTGTAATTAAACTGATTACATGTGTCAAAACTGTCATCTCTTCATGGTACAAAGCTGGCTGTCAGCTGCCTGAGACAGGGACAGACCCCACCAAGGGTCTGGCACATCTTTGGCTGCTGCAATGAGTGCAGGGCAGAGCTACTGCTGCTTCCACCAGGTCAGACCTGGGTTGTAGGGCCAACAGATCCCACCAGAGAATCCTCCCCTGCAGCCCTGCAGCCCCAGCACTGTGGGAATAACCCAAATCCCACCTGGGGGTCCAGAACAAGGAGAAAAAAACAGTTAAAAAATGACCAGAGACCACGTGGGTCAGTTCACATCCCTTCCCAGAGTAAGGATGGATGTTGCAGCAATGGCATTCCT
>NW_021940571.1:1465639-1468814 GCF_001715985.3 Manacus vitellinus
TTGGAGCAGCCTGGGCTAGTGGAAGGTGTCCCTGCCCATGGCAGGGAGTGGAATGACATGAGCTTTAAGGTCCCTTCCAACCCAACCATTCCACGATTCTATGACTCCATAATTCTAATAACACACAGACAGTTCCTATTTTCCAAACACTCTTTCTGGCCCAAGCTGCTCAAACGTGGCTGAACTCCACCCTCCTGTACAAGCTGCATCTGGTGTTCTCATCAGCGGTGGGTGACCGGTGGGTTGTGTTCTCCTGGAAGGGAAAGAAGACAGTAGGTTTAAATTGTTGTTAGGGAGGTAGGAATGGTGGCAGTGGTTGCCTAACACTGGAGTGATGAAATGTCTCCCCTGTTCCAGAGTGTGTGGAGCACGTCAGCATCTCCCTGGAGCTCCAGGGCAGGAGAGGGGCTGCTCGAAGGCAGCTGACTGAGAATTAAAAGAGTTGGGTTTCACGGGGGGCAGGAACTGTGGGGTCAGTGTGGCCCCATGGCCACTAAGTCTTGGGCAAATTTACCATTTCATGTGTGAGATCACTTCATGCAAACCCAGGAAGCCAAAAAGCTGAGTGACAACACGTTGACCTGGGCGTTCCAAACACCAGCGGTTGGATGTGAGCGGCTGCTGCCCAGCTTGGCAACCAGACAGAAGTGACTGCTGGTGCTTCCTGCCTCTTCCAGGAGATACAGAATCCAGGGTGACACTTTTAAAGAGCAAAACACCAGCACTGGCAGTGAGAGGAGGATGTGCAGGCACCTGCTGAGGGCTCCCGCAGCCACTCTACACAGACCACTGTGGACCTGGAGATGCACTGCCAGGATCCCAGTGTGATCCCAATGGATCCTGCACCAGTGTGGGTATTAGCCTGTCAAATGGAATGTCAGCCTGAAGGGTGATGCAGCTGCATTTCCTTAATGCATTATTAAAACTGGTATCTTGTCCTCTAAATCAGCTTAAGATGTTCATCAAAGATCCCACTGCTCTGCCGCTGTGCTCTGCCAACCAGGGGTTTTCTCCTCGGTGCTTCCAGGGTGGCTGTGGCTGCTGGGAAAGTCAAACTGCCCCTTGTTCCTTTTGTGCATTTTGTACCTCCCCATTTCAGAATTCTCTCCCAGGATTTTTCCCTGGGTGATTCTTACCCGTGTGAAAGGAGGCAGTTGATGGCACATCAGCGTGTCTGACGTGCAAAGGCCATAAAACCTTTGTTATGAAGGAAGACGTCCCCAAACAGCCTTCACAGCTGCCATATAAAAAGAGTTTATGAGAGAAAAGCCCTATGTGGGAAAAGCCTGGGCTCCTGTGAGCACAAGAGGATCCTGCTGGAGGAGAAGCTGCCTCTGCAGCACGGCCCAGGAGCCGTGTGTGGGCACAGCATCGCTGCGTGCTGGGTGATGCTGCACACGGATGATTCGGCAGATTCCCACAGATCCTGCAGGCAGGAGCACCCGGCACTCCCAGCCCTTCCCACTGAAACCAAAAATCAGCCCCAAACTGGGGAAGAATTAGGTTTGTGCTGCTCTTTCCTGTCAGAAGAAGGCATGGGGTTACCACGCTGCCGAGGAAGACGATGGGAACTGAGGGCTCTGCTGGTTCTTCCATTAGAAACTGAGCTTTTGGCCAGTCCCTAAAATTAGTGACAGCAGGCCAAACAGCACAAATGCATCCTAAAACCTGAGGTCTGCCACTGGACTGGGGAGAGTCGTGGTGTAGAAAATTCTGAGAATTTCCTTCATTCACACCAACTTAATTGCCTGAAGAACACCTGCAGGGAAGGCTGGGCGCTGGTGTAAAGTGTGAGTAGTGACAGCTCACATTTATTAGATCCCCCAGCAAAACCAGGGGCAGTTGCTGCTCAGGCATAGGAAAGGTTTAAAATGAGGACAGTTTTTCCAGCTCCTTTCAGAACTTTGCTGCCCACCTCAAAAGCACAAAAGTGATGCAGATCTGCTGCTTTATTTCTAACATTTCTGACCTTTAAGGTGCACTTTTGCCTGCTGGCGCATCACAGAAAGGCTGAGAAATAACAAGAAACTGAAGATTCAAGGGCAAACGAAATGGGAACAGCCACAAAATTGGACAAGTATCAATATTTACTGGGCAGGAAGCAGCACAGTGTGTAGTGTTACGCAAAGCCCATTATTTATTCCATGGGTATCCAGCCACAGCTCACTCGAAGGACTGGAAGCCACGGAGGCTCAAGTGCTTTTCCAGGGCTGCTCCTCTGAAAGGCAAGTTTAAAAGCTTTACCTGCAATAAAGCTGAGCTGTGAGTGAGCAACACAACACATCAGTTTTATACACAGTATTCAGCAGGTTTTCATGCCATTTTATGCACTGGGCAGACACAGCGTTTCCTTTTCTTCTTGTTTCCAGGCTTTTTGAGCGGAGAACTGGGATCCACGAGCGTGGCAGTGTCCGAGCTCCCTGTCAGACACCTGGCTGCCCTCGCCCTGCCCTGCTCACCTCACCTGGTGCTGCTGCAGAGGGAGAACAAAACGTGGAAGCTGCTGCTTCAGCCCTGAGGAACCCGCGTCAGGTCCTGCTGCGAACACGCCACGGGCTCTGCGAGGACAGAAACAGGTGTTTACTCCTTCCTACATGATTTGTTTGATCTCTTCCCTCAATCCCCTTCCCAGGCCAGCACATCTCCATGTAAATTCCACGCGAACATTTTCTCTCCAGGAAGCAGAGGCTGTGTGAGCGCCGGCTGGCTCGTGGAATACCCATAATTACACTTCAGGAAACCTTCGGGGTTTTATATAGGCTTTATATGGGTTCAGACAGTCTAAGAAATAAAATAGAAACAGAAGAGTCCTGGCCAACTTCTGTCGGCCTATAGACTTATTAGGTATTCCAGTCCAAGGAAAGCAGGAATGTAAGTATTCCTGTCCAAAAATATCCCGTTAAGACTATTTTATTTTAATCACAGCTGCACTAAAAAACACACAGTTCTCGTACACCATCCAATCCTCTTCTCTGGTAGGATGAAAGCACATTTTTCATGTCTTTTTATTACAATCATCTTGCAGACAGACGTGCCGAGAGCTGAGTCAAGGTTGGAGATTCCCATTGTACACGTCCACCAAACTCACATTGCACACATCAATAACCTGCACAAGGTTGTTGCACAACTCTACTCAAACCAGTTGGAGTCTGAAGAGAGCAGGTAAAACATGCCA
>NW_021940571.1:1469449-1470927 GCF_001715985.3 Manacus vitellinus
TCCCTCCCTGGAAAATATTCCGAGCCGTTCCACTTTCCTCGATTTTATTACCTGAGGGAACCTGACAGAACTTGTAAAGACACAATTGCTATAGAGCTTCCACCGGCCGGTTTGGCTGCAACAGAAAAGCCACCGCGAACGCCGCGCCCCGGGGTTTGTGCGGCCGAAACTCAGGAAAAAACTCAGATAAAGTGGTTGTTAAAAATAAAAATAAAAATTAAAAAAAAAAGAAAAATGCGCTTCCTCGTCGTGCTGAGCGCTATCGGCGTGTCGCGATATCTACGGAGCAGAAAGAAACGTGCGAGCTCTACAGAAGGGTGTAAACACAGAAAAGAAAGAACATCACCGATGGTCGGACATCGACAGTACCAGGAGGGAGGCGAAACCGTCCCCCAAACCGTCCCCCCTTCAGTCAATAGGTCGCAAAGTGTCTTAAATTCATTACTTGGCACTTATTGAAATTCGTGACGTCGAAAATGGATTAAAAAAGGTGAAGCAAACCTGAGTGAAACAAAATATATTGTACTGACAACAAATGCAATGAGATAACAGCATCTTGCTTTCTTTTTTTTTTTTTTTCATTTTCTTTTTTAAATAACTTAAAATACACTAGAAAAAATATGGTCAATATAAATAATTTTGTTTTCATGGAGAACAAATAGATACAAAGCCCGTCCATACCAAAGTTCACGTAGAAGAGCTTTCCCTCTGTCTTGGCAATAAGCTTGAGGGTCTGATGGCAAAATCTGGGATAACAATCACCGACTGCAGGGTGCCCCAGGTTAAATAGCTTTACGTCTCTCAAATAATAATAATAGTAACCAAAAAAATCACAAGATTACGTGAATAGATACACCTTTATGAGATAAAATGTAAATGTTTGACAGTCAACTATCAATTCACAAGTTATAGCCAAAATAAACTTTGTTCGTGTGTATCAACATATTTTACATGTACCCAGTACCTCTTATTGGAATTTGCCGTGGTGTCAAGTGGTGGTTGGGAATTAAATACTCTTTTTTATTGTTTGTTTTCTTTTTTTTTTTTTTTCTCGTTTGTTTTTGCCCTCAGGACAGGAGAGACCCGGCAAAGCGAGGCACACTCCGCTCTCCTGGTGCTTTCCGCTCCCTTTTATTTCAGAGGTGGGACAGCAAACGACCAACAAAGATTTAAGAGTGGAAAAGGTAGTGCTTGATCTCCCTCTCTCTGCCTGCTTCCCTCCAAGATTAAAGGAGAAAGAACCCAGCCACGTTTGTTTGTTTGGTTTTGTGGTTGTCTCGTTTTTTTCTACTAAAGATGAGGGTGAAGTGCAAGTGAATCAAAGGACTCCATCAATGAAATACAAATACATGCAACCCGGAATGCTGCTGGAGGAAGTATCCCGGACAGTTTCCCATTAGAAATTCGCAGAGAAATCAGTCTTTTTTCTTTTTCCCTTTTTTTTCCCCTCTTCATCGTCTCTCTTCTTTTTTTTTTTT
>NW_021940571.1:1472185-1474188 GCF_001715985.3 Manacus vitellinus
TGCTCCCTGATATCCGATACTAAGGCGCGCTAATGGGCCTGAGAAGCTCGTGCTCATTAATAAATAAATTAATTAGCTTTATCTCCCAGAAAAACTCAGCACCGAAGAGTTTAATGACTTTTTTTCCCCCTTTCCCCCCTTTTTTCTTTTTTTTTTTTCTATTTTTGAGGGGGGGTAATTACGGTCCTAAAAGCTGTGCTACAAAGAAGTTTCGAATTTCTCTGTTCACTGGAGTGCAGCACAGAAGCGGAATAATTGTCTCATTATCATGATAATCTAATTTGCTTGCACAGAAAACGCTGCCCGTTAGACAAGAACATACTTTTAATATCGGAAATGAAATCGTTAAAATAAATTTCCAGATTAAAGTTCTGCTCGCTCGGAGAAAGGAGGGAGGGAAGGGGGGAGAGCAAAGTGCGTCTTTAAAACATCCCTGTTTTAACCCCGAGCTCTGCGTCGCGTCCCGGCAGCCACATCCACCGAGGAATCTTTTCCCCACGGCCAGAAAAAGAAAAAAAAAACGTATAAAAATTGCATTTTTTGAAGTCTCACTCGAAGAGAGGAATATAAACGGGAATTTCCCCCGCCCTGTCATTTACTTCAGCCACGGAAAACCTGCCCAACAGCCACGTTCGCCCTCAGCCTCCCGTGGAAACGCACATTCCCTAATTTACAAATCAGCGCAGATACGAGGCAAAATATTATTGCAAAGCGCTTTTTTTCCGGCGGGATTTCTAGGGAATGGGTTTAATCTATGTAAATCTCCAAAAGTTATTATGCACCCTGCGATTTGGCATCATGGAAGCGCGGATTATGCGCCGCCGCCGCCTCCTTTGTCGAGCACCTCCCTGCTCCATTTTCCACAGCCAACAACTTTTTGCTTCGGTTTTGTTAAGATTTCGTGGACGGAAATGAAAAATAAATTTAAAAACCACATACAAACAAACCCAAACAAAAAACATTAACCAAATTTAAAAAAAAAAAAAAGGGGGGGGGCAGGGGGAGAGGAGAGGGGAAATGATGCTTTTATTTTTTATTTTTATTTTTTTTTTGTGGTTCAGGCTCTGACAAAAGCTGCTCGTTTGGAGTTTTTCGGTTCCCCGTGCCGGATCTGCCTCTGTCCTTACAATCTTACACGATGCAGGGAAACCCCCCAAGGACTGAGCGCATAGTTGGGTGCAGATGGTGCCTGCGAGCACAAAGATTGAGGGGGAGTATCTGTTACAGAGATACTTTCTACCAGCTGCAGATGTTCGGGGCCTAAAACTGCTCCATGTGTTCATACACATAATGACCATCATTTTCTCTTCTTTTATTATCAGAACGGAAATACACCGGAGCAGCTACATTTGTTCTCATTTGAGGAATCACCTTCTTCCCCACTCTTCAGCTCATCCCGACAAAACTCGCAGAAACCAGCCCGGGAACCCATTTTGAAAAACTTTGGGAGGGTGAAAAGAGCAGGTTAAATCCAAGGAAGCCGCGGCTTCTCGGGGAGGGAGAAAGCTTAAAATAACCCCTGTTTATCCCAGACTTTTTGTATTTCATAAGCTCGAACAAAGCACCTCGCTCAGTTTTTGTGCCGCTTCCCTCAAAATTTAAGAACTACACGGAAAACCGGCGTATATATACATAAAATATTTTTTTTTCACTTAAGGGTTTCTAATTCAGTTAGAAACATCCCTGAAGTGAATCTGTGTGTCCGCGGATGAGTCGTGAGCGGGGAAGGAGAGGGACCACAACCCACACCATCACAGAGCCACCGAGCTGCTGCCGAGGCAGGGATGGAAGAAACGCGGAGCTGGGAAAAATCGCGGCGGAACGAAGGGATGGGGACACGCCAGGAGACAAATCCCGAGGAGGCAAAACCCTGGGAGGCGGTTTCCAGATTTGCTGGGTGAAGCTGGGGCCGGGAGCTGTCTCCTCTCCCCGGTAGAAGGATGAGGCTCTTCCCCATAATGTCCCCGGCTCTTCCCCAGCTGGCCCTTTCTCCCGAGCACACG
>NW_021940571.1:1479067-1502984 GCF_001715985.3 Manacus vitellinus
AGTGTTCCTCTTTTAGTGAACTTTTACTTGGAAAAGGGAAAAAGGCAGCCCTGGTTAAGGAGAAATAAATACAATAACTTTGACTTCAGTGACCCTTGTTTCCTGGCTGGAGCTCCAGCAGCATCTCATCACAACTTGTTGCTTCTGCCCCTGGACTTGCAGGAACTCAGCAGGAAAGAAGGGGATCCTGGAATATTGCAGTGTATTTTCCATCAATACCCTTCTAATCAATTATAATTTCTTAAAGGGTCCTGTTTGTAGAGGAGCCACATAACCAGTGTGGGTGGGCAGTATTTGGGTTGTAGCTGATCTATGATGAGAATACAGGAATAATTTGAAGCTCTTGTTTGAAAAGATGTGTTGCACTTGAAATAGTCCTGATATCTCTGAAACAAGATTGAACAGGGCCAGATGAATGAATTAATGAGTGTAAACTTCTTACTACTCTCTTTAAGTAGGGTTTTTTGGGGGAAGTCTGTCTGTTTCCTATGTCATTTATGCTTTCTTTAGGTGGGATATTGGGAAGGAATTCCTCCCTGTGAGGGTAGTGAGAGGCTGGAATGGATTTCCTAGAGAAGCTGTGGCTGCCCCATCCCTGGAATTGTCCAAGGCCGTGTTGGATGGGGCTTGGAGCAACCTGGGATAGTTTATGGAAGTGTCTGTGCAGGGAAAAGTGTGTACTGCAGGGAAGGTCCAAAGCCCCCGGTGAAAGGTTGTCCCTGTCCAAGCTGTGTCACCTGTGGAATTCCAGGATACCCCTGTAGGACACAGCCACAGGGCTCAGCTGCACAAATTGTCCCAGGATCCACTTCTGGCACCTCTTTTCCCGTGGGAGCTCCAGGATGTGCAGGGTCTCACTTGTCCCTGTGCCTGCAGCTCATCCAGGATGGATCCAGCGCTCCTGGAGCTCCTCCAGGATGTGCCTGGATGCCACAGGTCTTGTCCTGTCCTAGGAAATGGCCATGGCACGTGGTTCTTTGCTCCTGGAGACACAAAATTGAGATTTACATCATATATTTCCCAAGTTTCATGTGCTGCTTAATCCAGTTGTGTGTCCCAAGGGGGAGGAAAGCTGATGGCAAAATAAAAGATGTTAAAAAAATGGACAATATATAAGTTGAAATGTGATGTTGTGGCTCATAATGATCCACATCAGAAATGTTGTTTATACTCTTTGTTTCTCAGGTCTCTTTTATTAATCTCCCTGTGATCTGTGAACCTTTAACTCAAAATCTCTGGGTTGCAGTTTCATTTTCCAGGCAGTTCTGCTCATTTTGAGTTTCAGGTTCACATTCATTTGCAGGTTGTTCTATCAGTGTATCCTTGAAGAGCTTTATTTTACTGTTCAATAACTGTTAGTGCCTTGGAGCTCTGGAAATCTTTTACTACAAGGGGAAAAAATTGACTGCACAAGATGGTGTGTTGATATGAATTGACATTCCTTTGTGAGATTGTCACTTAAAGTTGTGGTTCCTTAAATGAGATAAACTAGTCTCCAAAGTCCTACCTCTCTTTGCCAAAATCTGTGTGGAATAACTTCAGTTATTCAGTGTGGAATCTGTGGTAAAATAACTTAATTTAAGAAAGTACTTCTCTTGCACAGCAGCTTAGGAGGATTCCTAAAATTTTGCTGGTTTAGGTGGACGGAGATTTGCTGGTTCAATCTGAGTATTTAAAAACCTTTAAAAAGGACCAAGTTCTGAAGTGCTGGAAACAGAATCTGTTGAGAAGCAAAGTAAATAAATAGAGGGATTTGCAGCAGCAAAGCTTGGGAATGGCTGATTTGTAGGCTGATAGCTTGGAGTTGTGTGCCAAGGAGCCGTCTGGGATCCACAGGGATTTGGCTCCATTGGATTGAGTTTATGGAGCTGCTGTTTATTGTGGCAGTGGGTGAACTCTCATGAGCATCAAAACAAATCCAGGTGCTTAAGGGATTGTCTTGTATTTTGCATTGAGCTGTTGGGGAAAATATGGGAATTCTTGAGGTCGATGCCAAGTCCAGAATTTGGTGTTTTTCCAGTAGGATGTTCCTTTGCCTCCTGACTCATTCTTGCTGCAGCTTCCTCACCCTGGCTCCAGGGCTCTGATAATCCTTAGGAGGAGTTTCAGTCCTCCTGGATGGTGAATTCCTCCCTTGTGCTGTTCCCAGCCTCTCCCTGTGGATCAGGAGCTGCTGCATCGGGGGCAAAAAAAGTGCGAGAAAAGGGAAAGTTTGGATGGAGAAAATGAACCAGTTTGGCCTGTCCGTGCTGGAAACTGGAGGATGAGGGAAGGGAACGGAGCTGGGGAAGGGTCTGGAGCACCAGGAGGGGCTGAGGGAGCTGGGGGGGCTCAGCTGTGTATGTGTATATATACATATAGATGTGTATGAGAACCAAAGTACTGCAGACAGGAGACGTTCTCCCAGTTGTGCCGTTTGTCTCCCGCAGCTGAAGATGGGCCGCCGCTCCTCGGACACGGAGGAGGAGAGCAGGAGCAGGAGGAAGAAGAAGCACCGCAGACGTTCCTCCTCCAGCAGCTCCTCGGACAGCAGGACCTACGGCCGGAAGAAATCGGGAAGGAAATCCAGGTCCAGGTCGCGCTCCCGGGATCTCCAGTCCTGGTCCCACTACGAGAAAAGGTGCGTTTGGAGGAATTCGGCGTTGCTGATTTTTACAATCTGAGCTCTTCCGTGTCGTGGCAGGAGCTGGAAGTGTTTGAGTCGAGTTTTCTCTGATTTCTTGGTGAAATGTTTTCATTTTGAGCAAGCTTAGAAAGCAAACCCAGCCCCCTGACCAGAAAAACCCAAACCACCTTTGCACTGCAGGAGTACTAAAGCAGGGAATTTGGAGTACTAAAGGGAACTTCCTCACTAAAACAGGTAAAACCCAGCCACGTAAAATAACTTTCTTTTTTTGTCCAGCAGGGACACCTTCCACTAGCCCGGGTTGCTCCAAGCCCTGTCCAACCTGGCCTTGGACACTTCCAGGGATGGGGCAGCCACAGCTTCTCTGGGCAACCTGTGCCAGGGCCTCCCACCCTCACAGCCAACAATTCCTTCCCAGTATCCCATCTCACCCTGCCCTCTGGCAGTAGGAACCCATTCCCTGTGTCCTGTCCCTCCATCCCTTGTCCCAAGTCCCTCTCCAGCTCTCCTGGAACCCCTTCAGGCCCTGCAAGGGGCTCTCAGGTCTCCCTGGAGCCTTCTCTTCTCCTGGTGAACATCCCCAGCTCTCCCAGCCTGGCTCCAGAGGGGCTCCAGCCCTTGGAGCATTTCCATGGTCCCATCCTGATTGTCTCAGCCTGACTTGTGGTCAGTGTAGTAAGTGAAGCTGGAAACCCCTCCTTGTGTCTGGCTGCCCTGTGAATATATTGGGAACTGCTCCTGACAGCCCTTCCTGGAGCTGGTAGAAGAGGGAAGAGGAGGAGTGTCTCAGTTGGGAGGAGTGTCTCAGTTGTTCATCTCCACCCCGTTCCCTGTGCTCCTTCCCAGCCTCTCCATGCCCTGAGGGCACACGGTGGGATGCCAAGGGCTGCCATCCCTGGGCTGCCATCCCAGCCCTGTGTTCCTGCCACGAGCTCTGATCCCGTTAGTCCAGGGCAGGCATGGCCATCTCCCACAGACACCAGGGCTCCGAGGGGGATTAGGGGCTGGACGGGGACCAGTGACTGAAATTGGGTCCAGAAAAGACCAAAGGGTCTGTTTTTAGGGTCTGGCTGGAGCCTTGGCTGTGCCAAGGGACATTTTGGGACATTTGCTCCTGGCAGTTTTGCACGCTGGGTCCTGCTGGATTTATCCCTGACCCTGAGGGATAAATGAAAAGCAACAGTTTCTAAGATTCCTGTTCCTCATCCAGCAGGAATACTACATTCCTTTACCAGGTGAATACCTGTTCTTTAGCAGTTAACCTGTTTGTCTCTTCCAGTTTTCCAGCTCCTGCAGCCCCTTTCCCTTGTGCTGGATAATCACATATCACACTGGATAATCACATATCACTCCTGAATTACAGGAGGGTTTCTGTGGTGTTATATTTTGATATTAATCAAACAATCAAAAATATGGAGGTTCTCATTAGTATTTTAATTGTTGCTTAGTTAACTATTAGGGAGATGGAGAGGAAATCTTAAAATTAAGACCTGAAAGATATCCCCATTCCCAGTTTTGGGGTTAGTTGGTGTAATTTAGTATCTGTTCTTTTAGTTTTCTCCTTTGTGTATAAGAATTTATTCTTTGAATAAAGGAAACTGGGTGGGAGGTGCAAAGGAAGACACCCCTGTGACTCCTGATTGAACTCAGGAGGAAACTCCCCAGCTCAGATGGAATAAATTAACACTGATTAGTTGATTATTAAGAGCACTATGAGGAGAGCAGTCCAGGCTCTCGTGGCCTGGGCTGTGTGTTTGGGAGTATCAGCTCTTTGAGGCAGCACTGCCCATGTGAACGGGAGTCCCTTGTTCCAGAGGAATAGTGGGATTTGAGGCTTCTGGGGCACAGTCCAAACCCTACAGGTTGGTACCTCGTTTTGAAGTCATTTTCAGGGGTTTTGTGCCCATTCCTTTGGGTTTTGAGGGGCAGTGACCCACCCAGAGCCTGGTTGTGTTGCAGGCGCAGGCACAGATCCAGCAGCAGCTCTTCCTACGGCTCCAGGAGGAAGCGCAGCCGGAGCCGATCCAGGGGCAGAGGCAAATCCTACAGATCCCAAAGATCCAGGTCAAAAAGTAGAACCAGAAGGTAAGACTCTTCCCTAGGGAAAAAAAAAATAGTGTGTTCACTGTAACAACATGAATTTAAAATCTCCTGATTACCGAGCTGGAATATACCAGAAATAAAGGATACGGGTGTTCCTGCAAACTCCATTCCCCTTGGAGCTTCTCCTGATTTGAAATCCCTCTGGAGTGCTTTTCATCCAATAAATCTTTCAGTTACACTGGTGAAACAATTTGGAGAGAAGTTATTTATTTTGCATCTGACCAAGTGCAAAAAAGCATGAATAAAGTCACTTGTTTTCACAGAATCATCTTAAAATTCCTTGTGGATTTTTTTTTGGTTACTGGTTTCCATAATTCTCAACACTGGCTCCCTGAATATCAGAATAAACTTATTTTCTCATCTGTATTTCCCCTTGGAAAAAGATGAGTATTTAGTTATGCAGTTTTTTATTAATATTTAAGATATCTACAGTGCTGGATTTTGTCTTAAATTGCTTTGTGACAAATGAATGTTTTCAATAATAACCACAATTCCAGTATTTAAATCTGGCTCAGAAGTTACAAATTGTGCTATGAAATTTGCTTTACTTTTTTAATTAGAAGCAGCTCAATTTGTGTATACTTTTCAATTAAGAAGTTTGGTAACCTGAGTTGAACCAGAATTACTGTTAGCATTTTCGTTTGGTTTTAAATTAATTGAGTGTATCAGGCAGATCAGAGCTGTTTTGGTGTGTATTTACAAATCTTCAGCCAAGTAATTTTGTGTCCCTGCACTAAGAATTTATTAAACCTGTTATTTATATATATTTGTCTATATACCAAACAGTAGAATTGTTGCTTCTAAATTTTGATAAATTGTTATTGAAAGATGAGAATATTCCACTTCCTCTTATTTGTATTCTGCCCTGAGTTTTTCCCAGCTGTTCATTACAGTAGTTGCCTGAACACTTATTGCTGCACTGCCTTTGTAGTAGAAATTTGGTTATTTAAACTGCCTGATGTGTCTCTGAGAATCCTCAGCATTGGAGCTGGACACCCCAGATAAGCTGCTGGGCTGCCTGTGGAAATATTCCTGGGAATATCCACCTCTTCTGTTAAGAAAATCAGTTTTAAGCCACTGAAAAGTGCAAAGGATGAGGTGAAAACGAAGGTTTTTCAGCCTGTCACGTTCTCAGCGTTAGGAAATGTGATAAACTGATTTAAAAAGGGTTTTTATTGTAATAATACAAAATTGCAGCTTTCATTAGCAATAGCCTAATGGTCTCTTTTCCAAGGGGTTTGATGATTTTAATCATCATTACAATATATGGAAATTAAGCACCTAAAAACATGACAAATATTGGGTATAAAATATTTTATGTGTAAAATATTGCAGCTTTGCAGCCCTATAGAGGGTAGGGCTGCATGTTGCTTTAAATGCATTTCCTGTTCACAGACGTGATTCTTCAGGGAGAATATTTATAAATAACATCCTAAATGATACCAGAAGAGTCTAAAAGCTTAGAACTAAACCCAACAGGACACATTAAGCCCTTTATTGTCTTTTTTTCCCTGAGTCTGCTGCAATGTTACCCTGAGAAGCCGTGGATTAATCTGATTTTTTGGAGCAGAGTTAAATCCTTGCTGCTACCCCAGGCCTGTGTTTACCCTGCTCGTGGTGTTGAGGCAGTTGCAGTGATGCCAAATAATCTCCTTTTCTGCCTCAAAATCACTCAGTCCAAGGGCTGACCAGCTTTCCACAGAGGACTCAGGACTTCAGGATTCTTCAGGCTGGAAAAGGGGTCATGGGGGAAAGAGGGAATGTGATGGAGTGGTATAAAAAAATCAAGATAAGAGCAAAAATGATGGGAAAAGATGATGAAGGATTGAGGGTTTCCTGCCTCCTCCCGTGTCTGACCTGGGGCAGGTGTGGAGGGAGGGAAGTCAGGTGGGGGCAGGTCCTGGGAAATAAGAGATGGATCTTAGGGATAAAGGAATTAAGCTGTGGAGGTTGTGGATACCACAAGTGGAATTAAAAAAGAAATCAGACAAGGAAAATCCACTCAAATGTAAAGATGCAGAGACAGTCTGTCTCAGGAAATGTAGGAATTTGTACTGCTGAAATGGAATTTTCATGAATTCCAGCTGGAATTCCTCATTTTCTTTGCCTGGGGTGGGACAACTTCTTTTCATGTGACTTTTACAGGTAGATACTGAAGGAAACACCTGTAAATAACTGATAAAAGTAACTCAGGCAGCACCTTGAGTTCCTGCAGTGAGCAGTGTGGCACCCACTGGAATATTGCTGTGGATCCCCAACTTGTGCATTGCCCGGGGAGGGAGGGAAAGCTCCTGCCCCACAGGAGAGCAGCAGTTTGGGCTGCAGCAGGAAAGGGAAGATCATCTCTGTGCCCCCTGGGTTTGTAACATTCCCCTTGTACCTTCCCAGTGTTATCACCTTTAGGTCATTTTAAATTTAATTTTATTCATGATGGGTCTGACCTTAGAAAACAAGCTTCTTATTGGGAGTTAAGATCCATCACGTGGTGTCTTTAAATCCCTGGAATTGTTTTTGGTGTCAGTCATGCAGGTGGCACAAATTCTGTATCCTGTAATGTCTTTTCCCTCCACAGTCCCCTGTCAAATTAAGATTTAAGTTGATTTTTCAAGGTAATGAAGGTGTTGTTGAAAGTCTATGTGGCTGCAATGCATTTTTTTAAAATAACTTTAATAATAAAGTGATTTTTTTTTAGCTTTAATAGGTGTTTTATTTGAGTGAATGATCTATAGATCTCCAACAGTGTAAACCACTGAAATATATCCAATTTTAATTGGGACAGTTGGATTTTTATAATGACACATTCAAAAAGATTTTAAGTAGGTTTTATTTGTAACCTAAACCCATATTTTTGTACTTTATTTGAGAAGAAAACCTGTGCATTTATAACTATTTTATTTTAGAAACAGTTTATAGGGTCAAAAAAGTGGGGCTTCCTGGTGATGCTTGTGCTGCATTTGAGAAGATAAGGGAACTTGTGCATTTATAACTATTTTATTTGGTACGTGTTTTTTTTGAGTCAAAAAAAAAAAGGGTCTTCCTGGTAATGTTTGTGCCATATTTGAGAAGAAAACTTGTGCATTTATAAGTATTTTGTTTTAGAAGCCGTTTTTATAGTCAGAACCAGTGGGGCTTCCTGGTGATGTTTGCACTTGATTCGAGAGGAGGAGAAAACTTCTGCATTTGTAGCTCTGTTATTTGGGACGCGGTTTTTAGAGTCGTAAAAATGGGGCTTCTTGGTAACGTCTGTGCTTTGTTTGAGAAGAAAACCTGTGCATTTGTAAGTATTTTGTTTTAGAAGCAGGTTGTTTTTTTTTTTTTTAGGGTGGAAAAAAGCGGGGCTTCCTGGTAATGCCATAAATTCCGAGCTGTCCTGCAGCGAGGCAGCGCGATGCAAATGCGACTTAATAAGATCACAAACTGAATTTGGGCGAAACGAGCGAGATTTTACATTAAATTAGGAATTTTTAAAACCGATTTAGTTTGTTTTACTGAGCATTTGCTTAATAACATTTCGCCTCCTCGCAGTCTTTTTTATTTTAAAGCCAATAATTCGCCCGTGGAAGCGCCGGCACAGCCCGGGCGGGGAAATTGGAAGCAACAGCTCCCTCTCTGCATCCACCCGGCGAGGGGAAGGAATATTTGAGCTCCACAGGAATTTAATAAATCATCCCATTTCCTAATTTGATCATATTAGATGCTGATGTGGAAGGAGCATTGCGAATAGCAGCTCCTCATTAATATACATCAGGCTGGGGAAGGGGGGGAGCGGGAGGTGCCGGTGCAGGGATGTCACAGCTCCCCTTCCCGACTTTCCTAAGTGGAACAGGTTGATGTGATCCCGGGTGTGATTTGTCACTGTCTTGCTAAAATGGTTTGGGTCGAGTTATGGAGTCCAGAGAGCTGGTGGCTGATAAATCAAACGGGGATTGAGTGGACAGGAGGCAGTGATTGATACTGTGACAGGATATGAGGACAGGAATCTCCATCCGAGCACGCACGATATTGAATATGAGGAGGAAAATGGCCCTGGAGTATGGATATTATTCAAGGAAATGAGAATAATAATATCAGCTGGAAATTATTGCTGGCTGAAGATTAGGAGAGTTCTTATTAGAATATTGTGCTTCTGTGGGATGGGGAAGCTCAGCCCTCGTGTAATTCCCGGGTGGATGGAGCCGGGTTAATATTTTTGGAGTTTTCACTGTGATTGTTCTTGCAAGTTAATCATATATATATATATATATGTAATCATATAGAAAATACTCTGCATCAGAGCTCATAGCACAAATCTTCTAATTCACCGAGCTTTAAATAGAATTAACCCCCAAATGTTACCCTGTATTCCTTGATTTCCTACAATCCTGTGATTACAGAGTATCCCACTGTAATTGCCTTTAAATATGCAAGTTTGCTTTATTGTCTGCCAAGTGCTTTTGGCTTTTTGCTTTATGTTAAACACCAGGCTGCTGCTTTGTAATACCTTTAATGCAGTTCAGCTTAAAAACTGACCCAAACTCCCCAAGTACATCTACAGATAGTGAAGGAGAGGAAATTTTAAGTGTAAAATAACGTGCCTGTAGCCCTGCTGCCTTTGGAGTGTCGCTGAAGGAGCTGTTTGATCAGTGTACAGGGCTTTTTTTTCCCCAGTGTGTGTGTGTGGATGCACATTTACATCTTATTTCTTAACCATCCTTCCAGCCTAATTAATTTAATATTGAAATGCGTGCAGTTGTTGCAGTCCAGGGGCAGGGACCTGCTTCTTTGGGGTGGCTTTGGAATAAACTTGGTTTTGAGCTGGAAAAGCAGCTTGTGGAGTGAAGCTGCCACTACCCAGCAATGTAAACTAGAATTAACTGAGGCTCAACCCTCACAGCTTGGCAGAATTCTTTGTGTTTAGCAGTTAGAATTTGTACTATTTAAGAATAATGCAGGGGGAAAGGGGCCATTAAATAAATCGTAGTAAAATCCCACCGACTTCCCCTTTGGTCTTTGAGAATTTCCTTTTTTAATATCTTCTTATCCATTGCTATTATGTATTTTAGTGAAGGGTCAGTATTGCACAGTGAAATGTTAACACTTTTTAAAGATATTATCATTGAGTGCTTTTGTATTTGTGTTACTTGAAATGGGTCTCTCTTCAGTTAATCTCTCTTTTCTCCATACATCATATTATTTTAGAGGGGTATTAATGTGTCAGAGTCTTTCCAAATTAAAACCTGATTTATCAGCTGATAAAAACTGTTGGATCAAGACACAATCTATGCTAAATTGTATTCAAAATACAGGTTTTACTTACAGGCTGTAATGGGATGGCTCAATCTAATTGTGTAAAATTAGAAGACTGATCTTAAGGATGTTGTGAAGAAAGACTAAATTTCAGTCTGATGCAGATGTCTGGTTTGAAGTTGATTAAAACTGATTAAAGTTGTTTCAGATAAGAGCAGAGGTCCTGCTGTGGGACTGAGTGTCAGCACAGGTGATGTTCCAGGAGAAGGGAAGGCTTCTGGCCTGACCAGCCCACAACCATCACACAGGGTGGGTTTGTTTGTCTGCTGGGGAGGAGATGGAAGGGAAAGTTGAGGAACAGCAGCAGAACTGAGGGGGAGCAGCAGGACTGGGACAGGGACTGGAACAGGGACTGGGACAAACACGGCCCTTTCTCTGCTGGAAGAAACAAGAACTGACCAGACAACTGCAAAGAATGAGGTTGGGCACACGTAGAGAAGCTCTTAAGACTCTTAATCTGTAAAAAGACTTTGAAAATACCTCTTTTGGAAATGGATCCAAGAATTTTCCAAGGAGAAGCAGACAGGAGTCCTATCAAAAATCAAACAATGCTATTTAATCAGCATATTGCTTTGGAAATTCCAACCCAAGCCATTCCATGCTTCTAGGATTGCTTTTTTTTTTTTTTTTTGGCCTGGTTGTAGCTACTGGAGCCTCTATTCCTTTAAAGTATTGATCTGCTCCTTAGGATATTTTTTGCTCCTGTCCTTGCTACACAAATGAACACATTCATGTACAACCAGCTGTACAGACCCACATGATTATGCAAGGAATCAGTGTAAATATTACATATTTGTCTCTCTTCTTACTGGTGGGAAAGTTGGAAGCCTCTGGTCCATTAGAACATATATTTAATTTATATTAATATATATTTAATTAAGATACTGTAGCATTTCTCCCATGAAACTTCAAATAAAGTGAAATTCAGATCGCTGAGTTTGCTCATGTGATCTTTAGTTTTTCTGTGGTTGGTAACATCAGACCATGTTTTTCCCCCATTATGTCAAAACCTGCAGTTTTATTTAGGCTCCTGTTGAGTTCCAGCTTGTCTCACCAACAGTCTCTAAAAATCCGGTTTTTAATTGCAATAATGGACTTTTTCCAAGCAGAAGTGAGCACTTTGTGTCCCTGGCTGTCCTGGGAAGCCATGGAGGTGAAGCACTGAAGATGTCCTGGAGCACCAGCCCCCCCCAGGAGCACATTCCCAGCCCTAATTGACCGCTTGGGGAAATCAAACTTCCCAAGGCAGTGCCGAGGGCCCTCCAGTTCTCACTGAGGGCACAGAGCTGCCAGGGACAGGGCCTTTGATGCCTTTCACTGGGATAAAACAAAAACCAGCCTTAAAAAAGCTGTGAATGCATAAGTGCTGTTCATTTAGGCTGAGCCTCGAGCCTCATTACACAGAAACTTGGTTTCTGAGCGGTCCAGGTGTTGTGGGCACAGAAGATGTTTGGAGTTGAGCTGCTTATTTTTGTAAACCCTCTCATTTCTCCCTTTGGGAAAGGTGGATGTGCAGGTTGGTTTGTTTGAACGCTTCAGTTTTCTGTTTGGGAAAGGCACTCAAGAATGTGATCCCTTAGTGGAGGATTGGTTTTGATTTCAACATCTCTCCGTTCTGAACCATCGTGTATTTTAACTGTTTTCTTTAATCCTCTTTTTCTTTGCTCCCAAAGCTCTGGCCATGAAATAGAATCTGTTTTCTTGCTGCAGAGCTCGTGTTTCTGGAGCAGCTCTGCAAACCAATACAGAGCAGATGTGTTGGGATGCTTTGGGAATCTTAGACCTTCACTCTCTGCTGGGTGAATTGTTGCTCTTCCCAGAGATGGTTTCTAGGAGTGAAAGAGTGAAATCAGAGTGAATTGAAGGAGTTAAATCAAAATATGAGCATCAATTTATTGATGTTATTGATATGAGATTAATATATAAACTATATTATAGTTTATTAAGTGTATTAAAATATATGTCATAATGTACCATAATGTATATTATGTACAATGCATAATATTAATACACAACTAATATAAAAATATTATTAATATAGTTATGTTGTCACATAACTATTATTTACTTATATGTACATATTATATTTATACTATTATCAGTATTATTGATATATAAAAATAATAGAATTTAGTAGTAACAATTTACTATTTCCTCTATTCCTATCTTTCATTCTTTTTAATTCTAATAACACATGGCAGTAACAGAATCTAGTTCAAGATGCTGGCAAAAAAACTGTGTTTCTGCTGCAAAAAGTGGTTAACACTATTTTTTTCTGTGGGACTCATCAGAATGTAAAGAACCTGAGCAAGAGAAACAGTTGTGCTGTAGAAGAAGAACACAAGGAGCTGTCAATCCCATGTGTTCCAAGAAATCAGCCTGGATGTTGTTGGATGTGGTGAAGTCCATCCCTGAGGTTGTGGGTGCTGGAGTGAGGTGATGTCACAGCCCTAAAGCAGCTTTGGGGGGGTGATCCAGGAAGGGCCTGGAGTGATGGAAGGGAATGGCTTTAAACTGGAAAAGAGTGGGTTTAGGTGGGATATTGGGAAGAAATTCCTGCCTGTGAGGGGCTGGAATGGATTTCCCAGAGAAGCTGTGGCTGCCCCATCCCTGGAAGTATCCAAGGCCAGCTTGGACGGGGCTTGGAGCAACCTGGGCTAGGGGAAGGTGTCCCTGCCCATGGCAGGGGTGGCACTGGATGAGCTTTCAATTCCCTTCCCACCCAACCCATCCTGTGATTCCATGGTTCTCTATAAACCACCACCTGTGCCCTGGAGTTCTTTGCTCCCTTTGGTCCAGGATTTCAGCCTTTGCTCCGTAGCAGGACCTGGCTGTGTGTGAGCAGGACAGTCCCTGCTGCACTCAGGGCTTTTGGTACCTTTCAAACAAATTTTATCCCAGAAAAATCAATTGTCCTTCAAGATCCAGGTGGGCAGCTTCTAATTTTGGTGGTATCATGGCCAGAGTGAGCTTTGGGAGCGGGTTCATGCCAGATAAAGCTGAATAAAATTGAGTTACTGTGGCTCTTCCCTGACTGTCCCTTTCATCTTTTAGTGCTGGTTCTCCCACATCTGAACTTTGAGATGCTTGGAGTTTTCCATTTTCCAAGGGAAGGCACTGAGTCTCCCAAAAATCCAAAAACCAGAACATGGAGAGCTGATAAGGCTTCATCTGGTCCTAATCCAGGTTTATTGGCATCAAACTTTGGCAAAGCTGCACTTGACTTCAGTGATTCCAGATTTTACTGAGGTGTGATGTTACAGGAAGAAAAGGTTATCAAAAAAAAATGGAGATAATTTCAGGCACATGTAGAGTTTTTGTCCTTTTGCTATTAAAATAGGGTTTGAGTAACTATGTGAGCAAAAAAAAATGATGCTAAATAAGTGATCACATTAGGAAAAATATGAAAACTTGTATTTGTTTGCACTGGAGAGAGATTTATTTAACTATAATGTGTATGTAAAACAATTAAAATCTAGGAGAAGGTGGGAATTTAACATCTATACCGTAATTTTAAGCTTAACTAACATATTTTGGTTGCATTCCTGTAGATTTTTTTTAATACAGAATTTTTAAGTTTTCTGCAAATATTTATATGCAAACCTCCAAAGTCCTTTGAAACATATGCTTTCAATCTGGAGTCAATTATCCATAAATATTCCTTTAAGAGAGTCTCCAGTTGTGGCTTTCATTGGGTCGTATCATCTCCTAGTAATGCAAAGTGAAAATCTCTAAATGAATTGAAAGGTTTAGATTATGCTCAGATGAAATAATGATTTAAATTTTTGTTGTAGTTCTGTGCCGCTGATTTATCTCCTGGAAGTGAAGGCAAGGGCAGTAGTATGGTTTTATTATTTTAAATTATTCATATACTCTTAGATATCTATTTTTCTTCTCTAGTTTTTGCTTCTCCTCTGTGAAAACATGCAGGGATGAGCTGCATTGTGATAGAATTTAAATTAATCTGTGGCATAGTGCTGAAAATCTGTTCCCAGTCCATATCAAAAAGATTTGCTAAAAGTTTGCCTGTTAAAGCTCTGAGCTTCTTGATTGGAGAATGGGGAAAAAAACCCGAGAAACCCCTTTTCCTATTTTTCTCCTATATAGTCTTCTTGAAGTTCTTCCAAATTAGATTTTAAATGCCAATTAGGAGGTTGAATATACTAAAATAAAAGCAAATACAACCAAAATGGCCTCACCTTATGGCTAGTTAGGCTTCCTCTCTCAAAAGCGGCACCTTTGCTCTGAGCGTGGCTTTGAGAGAGATATCCAGCCTAATGAACACATTAATTAGAACCATAACTATTTATAAGATAATTAGAAACGAAGCCCGGTAAACTGGGCCTTTTTCCTGCAATTAATGGAGGATTAATTACTGGAGGTAATGAAGTGGATTTTTTTTCAGTGCGGGGAGGTGAAGTACAGAGATGTGCGAGGCTTTGTGAGCGCCGCATAATTATCGCGGGGCCGTTTGAGCGGGGCCCGGCTGAGAGCGCTAATCAGCGCCGTCGCATCATTATGGATGCACTTAAAAAGCCTCCCCACCAAAATCACTGCCTAATTATTTCTAATTGGCAGGAGTCTGTGTAGTCATTGAGCTGTTTGTAGCCATTTTAAGGTTCATTTAACTATCCTCGGGGCCATGTGATAGATATGGGGGGGGGGGGGGAAAAAAGCCGCCGCTCCGCGCCCGGCCTCGGCTGGCGCCGTTAATCAGGTTTGGTGGGCTCGGGTTTGAAATGCATTTGCTCATGCAGAGGTCAAAACCCGAAGTAGTCCAAGCAAAGTTTGGCTTTTTGAAGCCACTTGACTGCATTCATTAGCAATTAGTAAAATAATTGTGTCTGTCGCTATATTTGGATTTCCACGCGACTCGGGGCTCTTTCATCACCGGCCCTTCTTGTGGCATATTAGCTTCCCTGGAAAGCAAATATTCTTCCAACAGACCCTTTTAGCAACTTCAGTGCGGTGGCATATGTTCAGATCCACTCCTTTCTTCACTCATTTGTTCCCTTAAACAGCGCCCAACATTTCAACGCGAGCGTCTCGTTTGCTCCCGATTGATTCCCCACTGGAAGTTTCTACCCAAAGACAACATTTTGGGGCTTTTAAGGGTGTCTCCGAGGAATTAGTCATGAAGCATTAAGAGAGTAGTCAAATCTGTGACGTTTCCCTGAGTTTGGCAGTTAGGAGCATCTATTTCCGAGATGTTGACAGCTCTGGATATCCAAGGAAGCTGCGTAAGAATCCCGGTTGTCTAAAAACTCCTCCTTGGGTTGGGGCACTGCCACCGTCAATAATGTTGTGCCCATCATTCCAAAATGCCCCTTTTGGAGATGCTGTAATTAGGGTGGAGTTGCTTTATCTCCTGCTGTCAGATTTAACGTGACATCCCATTAGGAAAGTGTCTGGGAAAGTTCTCCGGGAGCGTGTTGGCCTGGTGGGCGTAATCAGGACCATGTGGGGGGTGTTGTGAGCCTACACGAGCCACTCACACAGCTCAAGAGGACACTGCTGAGCAAATTGGAGGCTAATAAAATACAGGGCAGCCTGGCTGTTTTTGCCACAAAAAAATGTGGTTCTGGTAATTTAATATTAATACAGAACCTGAACAGTTATTCTTTAAACTTATGGTTAAAGCGTGAGGTTGATTGAAAATAGTTACTCAGTAAAAACCAACAAAAGTGTCATTTATTAGTGAAATGTAAGCCCAAAGAAGAGATATTAGTCCAAATAAGAGAATGGCAATATCCTGATTGCCTGTGGTTAATCAGCCCACCCTTATGTTAAATTATAACAGGAAAGTGCCAGGCAGGGCTTGAGCTCTTTGTGCTCTTGGCAGCATCAAGGAGAATCCAAAAGAGAACTTTAGGCCCAAGGACTTGGAGTTGGATTAGTAGCAGGAACCAATAGGTGTGAAGGAGAAAGAAAGCTGGGGAGACATGAAAAATTCATACCAGTGAACCAAGTGTCTGCTCATGGTGTCACCGTGGGCAAGGGGGACATCAGGGACTCCTGGAGAGGCACTGGGAGGTGCCAGAGGGGTGACAGGCAAGTTTTCCCTGTTTATTGTGTTGTTAATTTAATATATGTTACACCTTTCCATCCTGCAATCTCCTCATGTTCCCGTTCCCTCCCCTCCAACGTCCCCATGGGGGTGTCAAACCTCTGGGAGTCGGGATGGGGCTCTTGGGAAGAGAACTGGGGAAGGCTTGGAGTGACTCACAGGTAGTGGGTTATTTTTGGAATTCCTTTTTGGAAATCATTTGGATAATATTCTCAGTGCTGGAAATAATAGAGTTTCCATTTTAATTCCAGCCTCCAGGTTTGGGAGTGGAGCTGAGTGTGGTACAGGAGTGATGCTGCTCTGTCATTATTTCCTGGGTTTGGGAGGTTCCTTTGTGTTTTAAACAAAAAAAACAAAGCTTGGAAGAAAATTCCATGAGAATCTTTGTTAAACAAAGGCATAGGTATGTAAAAATCACATTCTAATTGCTCTTTTTACCCATTTAAATTGGGACTAACACCAGTTTGTGCTCAGCATCATCAGTTGATCACAACAGTCATAACACATTTTAAAGGGTAATAATCAAGTAGTTCTGTTGCTTTTTTTATTTTTAAACAATCCAGATTTTCTTGTTTCTCTTTCTGGTATGTTTTGTTTTACAGTATTTTATGTAACAATTGCAGGTTCTATAATGAAAATACTAGTGGTTTGGTTTTTTTGAATACTAAGTGAAATTTTCAGAGTTTCTTCCCTCCCTTTCCTTGGAGTTTTTAATTAGCTATTAGAGTTGAGGTTTGGGAGGGACAGAGGAGGGTTAGAGGTGATAACTCCCAGTAAAGCAGATTTTGGGGCTGATAAACCTGGCAGCTCCATATTCCTCATCAGTCTTCGGGAATGAAGCTGTTCAATATTCATTCAGGAGAATATTAAAACCAGGCCAGGCTTCCCTCTATCTGCCTTGTGTTTGGAAAATACAGAATATTACAGCAAGATGCATCTAACCTGCATGTAAATTAGAAAATTATCGTTGCATTTATAGAATGTGCACTGGAAAACAGGAAAATATCCAAACTTATGATGTGTCTTCAAAAGGTTTTGGGTGTACGGTGTGATAGTTTTGCGCTTTTTTTTGTGTGTGTTTTTAAAGCCTTTTTATGGCTGAATTTTCAGAGCCTTGATCCTATAGTCAAGTTACAGCAATTTTCATGAAAGATGTTAAGTTTGTTTTGGTTTTAGCTTGGGAAAAACAAGGTGAGATTCTAAAAGTCTCTCTGTGTTCTTCATACAACTTCTGTGGTGAAAATTATAAGTGGAATACCTCAAACCTCTTTCATCTCCTAAAATTCACACCTGAACTGTTTGGTTATCACTGAATTAATGAAAACAATTGCCACTTTTCTTAATTGTGAACACAGGAATGCTTTGATTTGTTATCAGTCAAGTAAAAGCAGACACACAGCTTTTCATTTACGTGTCATTTTAGGTCATGGTGTGAATCGAGTCAGTCCCAGTGTTCCCAGTCTTCTGCCTTAGGTATTTATTTCTAAGGACAAGCAATGCCTTAATCTTGTCTGTAAGGAGGTTTTTTTTTTTTCTTTTTAAATGGTGCTGTTACTTGAAGAATGAGAAATATTCAGATTTTTCCCCTGTTGTTTCAGTTTTGGGTCCATGCTGGTGGTACCTCCCTGTTTGAGTGCCTCATATAGACACTGATGGTGCTGTCCTGCTCTAGGTTGTTTTTTGGGGGGGTATTTTTGCAGGTTTTAAACATTTTAAACATCTGTTTAGGTAATTCCCCTCAGTCTAATCTCAATCTGTGGATGTAAATATACACAAATATCACAGTGTCCTGAAGCTCAAACCATCACCAGGGCCTCAGTTTGAGGGGTTTTACCACCACAAACCCTAAAATCCTGCTCTTGTCTCAGGCAGAGAGAGGAGCAGCGTTTTCCTGTCACTGATTTGAACCAAGGCACGAGGGAAGTGGAACATTTCAACCTCCAAACCTCTCCTTTCTGCTCCTCAGCATTTCACCACAATATCAGAGGTGTTGTCAAATTTACAACAAATAATTGCCTGGGCAGTGATTCCATCTGGACAATGGATCTGACCCTTTTTCAGGGCTCTGTGATACATCCAGATCCTCCTGTCGTGGCAGATGCAGAGTCACCAGAGAGGAATATTTGGTGTATTTATTTAGAGTCCTCAAAGGAAGCTGGACCTTTGTTTTCCCAAATAGCTTCCAGCTGTATCAAGGATGGAATAACTACTTGTGTGTGTATAAATTCATTACAAAGTCTGATGGATTCATTTGCTAATAGAATTTGTTACTTTATTCCCTCATGAAGAATTCAAGTTTTCCTCCTTTTTTTTTTTTTTTTGAAGGATGTAAAAAAGATGTAAAATGTTTTTCCTACAGGATTATACAACTTAAACTTTCCTGCAGCTCATATTTTTCTGGTTGCTTTTTCTTCAGACTAAGTAGTGGCAGTTCTGGAATTTGGTTGGGAGAGGAAGGAATTTCTTGGTGGCATCTTTGTGTGGCAAATCAACAACTGCTTTGCTCTTGCCTCGTGGTCAAGTAGGTTCAAAACTCTTGGATGAGCAGGAGACAAGTTGGATGTTCCCAACTGATTTGAGCTTTTTTTGTTTTGCTGTCAGATTATTGGAATATATTTACTTCTCTTATCAACCTGAACTTTGGGGTTATATGGAAGTTTATATCTCGTATACCTGCAGATGGATATTGAATACATTTATGTAGGTGTATGTGATTTTTATGCCCTTGAACTCTAGAACTTCCAGACAGCTTTGGATGAAGAAGGACAGGGAATCAGAGGGGTGGCTTTTCACTTAGTTCATTTAATAGCCAGGACAATGTACTATCTTCTGTTTCTTTGTTATTTTATTCCCTGAAGTTTATTACAATTAAATTCCATTCTTTTCTGCTCAGTCATGACATGGTTACAGTAATGCAGTGTGAGAAAAAAAGGCCTGTTTTGGGTCAGACTCTTAAGAACACGTGAGAGAAATTCATGTCATGTGAAACCAGGTGTGTTCTGACAGTGATGGCCCTAATTTGGGGTGAAATGTTAGCAAAGAGAGGCAGTTTGAGTCCTCACACAGATCAGCCCTGGAAATGAACAGTGCAACATGTTTCCCTCACGAGGATGAGGCTGGAGATCCTCAGATCCTTTGGAGCAGTTGTATCCAGGGCAGTTGGTGACTTCTGTGCAAGGTAAATCATGGAATCCCAGACTGGAATCCCATGGTTTGGGTTGGAAGGGACCTTAAAACCCATCTCATTCCACCCCCTGCAGGGACACCTTCCACTAGCCCAGGTTGCTCCAAGCCCTGTCCAACCTGGCCTTGGACACTTCCAGGGATGGGGCAGCCACAGCTTCTCTGGGCAACCTGTGCCAGGGCCTGCCCACCCTCCCAGGAGGAATTTCTGGTTTCTAAAGGAATGCAGTGGGGAGAGAATCCCCTCCTGCCTTCACTGATGGAGTGGAGCAGTTCCCAACTCGAGCAGATTGGTGGGAGCTGTTCTCCCAGCTATTCTCCCATCCCAAATCCCAGCCAGTATTGCCCTTGCTTTGGCCACAGCTGGTCCCACAGTCCTGCCTGTGCATAACAAACCCGTTGAAATATCATGCCTGGAGTTTTCCACGCAGTTCTTGACCTCCTGGGGGTTTTCCAGCTCTTTGGTGGTAACGTGGTCGAGCTGAGCCGGAGTCACGGGCGTTGGCACTGCGTGTGGAGCCTTTCCAAAGGCTCTCTGTAGGACAGTCAAGGTGTTATGGCAGAGGAGGCACCTTCATCTTCCTTGGCAGTCAGGTGAGGTGGCCCAGGAGGTTTGAGTCTGGAGAACTCGATTTGTGACAAACCAACTGCTGGAGAACAAGCAGAACCTCCAGCGGTGCCCCCCCTCAGTTCTCCTCTCCGGCTGCATCCCTGAGCTCTTAGGGCCAACTCTCCAGTAACTGCTGCTTTTCCAAGGGTTTTACCTTCTCCCATGTTTGGCTGTGGAATTCCCAGAATTTAGAGGTGCAGAGTTGTTTGTTGCTGGGCTGAGTTGGTGGCTGTGTCTGCTGAATCCATTTTCTCAGCTCTGCAAACGGGGCTCTTGGTTGTCCCGGGGATTGTATTTACTTCATCCTGCTTTTCCCTGGCACCTGGGATGATATTTTTTAAAATCTTAAATATTCCCTTATTCTGAAATGTGTTTTTTCGCTTACCAACTGTCCAAACTGCTGGATTGAAACAACTTTTTTCCTCTTAGCACCAGTCTCCTTTCAGGCTTAAACTCTGACTCTGCTGCTGCCTAGTTTTGTTTTCACTCTCTTTATATTTAACAATAAATAACCCCCCTCCATATTATCTATATTTAACTCCCTCAACTACATGCATTTTCAAATTGCAGACTAATAATGACCTGACATGTTTTATAGATGTACCATATTCCCATTAAATATATATATAGTATTAATAATTTATCTGCCCTGAACAACTGCAATTGATATTTGAAATTATTTTACCTTTCCAATAACTTGTACATGATATTTTTTTTCCTGGTGGTGAAGTTGAGTTAAACAAGAAACTTTCTCTTAATATGCTTTGAAAGAGAACATGGCATTTTTCTGCAGTTCCTTGTGTGTTTGCACTCTGTCTTTATTACCAAGGTGAATGTCCAGGTTTGATGCAGAGCAGTTGTGTCTCGTTGTTCTGGCCCAGACTTTGGATTTATGGCTCAAGTATTAATTTGTTGGGTTTGTTTGTGGCTATTGAGCCAATAATAATCTAATTAGGATTGTGGCAGGTGAGAGGCACTTAGAAGAATTCCAGGGGAGGACTTGACATGTCAGGAACGTTCATTGCAGTGGGGGTTGCTGTTTGCCAACAAAATACATTATTTTTTCATAAATTGTCCTTCACTGGAAGAGCTCAAAGGGAAGAAAACAAGCACTGTCTTGTTTTTGGCCTCTAACTCCTCTTTCCTTTCAAAAAGCCTCTCGGTGACTCTTTTCCAGTTGTAGGGTTTTGCACAGATTAGATTGGCCCTCTCAGATAAAGTTCAGAGCTTTAGTGCAACATAATTGGGGAAATACTAAACGCCACTGACCTCATTTCCTTCAGAACAATGAAAATTAATAGTTGCACGTTTTATTAGGCTGATATTCCAGATGTAGTGTACATTTAATTAAGTGTAGTTTCCTTTTGCTTATGGTATGTGTCTCTGCTTTCTGTCGCAAATTCTTTCTAGTTTTACAGTTTTCCACATGTTTTCTTTCACCATTTATGATTTTTTTCAAAGCAGAGCTGGGAGGATTTAAATCACTTTAGCATGCAGCAAAACAGTTCCCATTCAAACAATAAACGCCATTTTAAAAAGCCTTTAGATCTTCTGGCACTTCATAAATATAAATGTATAAAAACATTATGCAGTTGTAGTGCCCACCTGCTAATTAAATGCAGATTTCCTCAAACTTGTTTTAAAATCCGCTTATTTGTTTCAACTCTGTCTCTGCTCGGGATACATATGGCCCTTGTGAAACTAATTACGCTTATGGAGCAGCTGGGAAATTTAGTGCAACTAATTTTATCCAATATTTTACATTTTAATTGATTACCTGTGAAGAAATTAGCAAATTAACACTTATTGTGCAGTCGCTGAATGGGCTTTTATGGAGCCTTTCAGTTTTTTACAAGCGACCCAAGTGTGGATGGAGTAAAAGCCCTTTCCTAGGGCTGGGGCTGGGATCGGGGAGCCTGGATTATCCAGGGTGGGAATTTCGGGATCCTGAGCCATGCCAAGCATCTGTGTGTTCTGCGGCTCGGACATGAAAAGCAGATTGGAAAGTAATGGCTTTTCACAGAATTTTGGGAACATATGGGCTTATCTGGATCTAAGGGCTCTTTGAAGATCTTTGAACTTGACTAAATGACTTAACCTTTGGCTTGGTGGGTGGGTGTTGGTGGGTGTCACTTTGGGGGAAGGGGGGGGTCCCTGCTGCAAATTTACTCTCCAGCTTCATTTTTCTTCTTTCTCTCTGGTAGTTCTATAATTTGAACGTTTTGGGACTTGCTGTAATAGGACTAATCGTGATTCTTGTTATTTTTCAACAGTAATAAAATAGGAAATCTTTCTTCTCTGTCAGATCTGTGGACTTTTGTTCTTGTTTAGTGATGAATTAGTGACACAGATGACTCTTTGTAGCTCCATTTGATCAAGTTTTATCTTTATTTCCTGTTCTGTAGATCTTGCAAGATACTTTAATAGGAATTAAAGGGGGGCTTAGAGAAGGGGGGAGAGGGATTTCACAAGGGCATGGAGGGATAGGACAAGGGGGAGTGGAATGGAGCTGAAGGAGGGGAGGTTTAGGTGGGATATTGGGAAGGAATTCCTGGCTATGAGGGTGGGAAGGGCCTGGCACAGGTTGCCCAGAGAAGCTGTGGTTGCCCCTGGATCCCTGGAAGTGTCCAAGGCCAGGTTGGAAAGAACCTCAAAGCCCATCCAGTGCCACCCCTGCCATGGGCAGGGACACTTTCCACTAGCCCAGGTTGCTCCAAGCCCCATCCAGCCTGGCCTTGGACACTTCCAGGGATGGGGCAAAGAACTTTGTACAGTGATGGAAAATCCAGGAAAACTCCTCTTTGGAGGAGTCTGTGGAGCAGAATCCCCCATTTTTGAGAAGCTCCTCACTCATATCCCACCGATAATCACCTGCCTTCCTCACCTGTGTCCCTGGGACAAGGAACACAAACGGTGTCAGGGGCTTCCTGTAAGTGTAAAACCCAAAGGGGAAACAAGGATTTGGGCTCTGGGATAATGGATTTTATGGTGTGAAGGGTTGCACAGGAAACAACAGTGGCAGCTTCTGGAGAGAAAACTGTTTGTCAGTTTGTCAATGCTCCTGTAAGGGCAGCACCACAAGTTTGATGCAATAACTCTGATTTTTCAAAGCTGTTTTCTGTGTATAAATGTCACCTGCCACTAGTTCTACTTAGACATGGGAACCAACAGGAATCTGGGGTTGGAGCATCCTGAGCTGAATTTGTTGTTGTCTGCACCTGCAGAAGGAATATGTGAAATCAGGTTCAGATTTGAGCTGAGAAATTCTCTAACAGTAAATATTTTAGATTCCTCAGTTATTCCTGCTTGGAGGACTAGACCCTTAAGTGAGGAATGGCCTTGCAAAAATTAAAGGTGATTTGTGTTGCTACAGGACTTCTTTTTTTGTTTGTTTTGGGTTTTTTTGCTGTTTTGGACTTTACATCTTACCTTCAGAGTTCTGAGAAATCAGGGTTACCTGGGAATGGTGAATTTGGGGCAGTGCTCTTTGAATCTGTGGTGCCTCATCACAGTGAAACACCATCTTTGTGCCAATCAAAACTTAGATTTAATATCCAGAATCACTTCTTAGGTTGAAAATTCCTCTACCTGAGGGCTAAGAACGAACGGATAAATTTGTGATGACATCCTAAAAACCCATTTTGGGACAGAAAAACTGTTTTCTCTGGTTAATAACACACCAGTCAGGGGTAATTTGATCTGCTGGACGAGTGTTAATGGTGGGACCAATAATTGGGGTTGTGGTGCTGCAAGGTGGCAGCTGCTGAGGGAAACCTGAGCCCAGGTTTGACCTCTGGGCCTGGGCTGGAAAGCTCCTGGCAGGAATAGGGACATTAACCCCCATGTGCTGGACAAATTCCAGGCTCAGGAACAACATTCTGCCCCAATGTAATTTATGGCTTCATCTGGAGGCAGGATTTGCTTTTGCTCAGCCTATTGTTGAGTTTTATTAAGCAGTTGTTGCTTTTGAACTGGAGTGATTTTTTTTTTTTGTGTGTGATTTGGCTTTTAAAGGCCTTGGGAGTTTTGCATTCCAAGAGGT
>NW_021940571.1:1505184-1510315 GCF_001715985.3 Manacus vitellinus
GGTGGGGCCCTGGCACAGGTTGCCCAGAAAAGCTGTGGCTGCCCCATCCCTGGAAGTGTCCAAGACCAGGTTGGACGGGGCTTGGAGCCACCTAGGCTGGTGGGAAGTGTCCCTGCCCATGGCAGGGGAGTGGAACTGGATGATCTTTAAGGTCCTTCCAACCCAAACCAGTCTGGGCTTTGGTGTGTGAGAGGTTTTTCGGGCTCTGTATAGAAGCTCATCTCAAATCCCATTGGATTTGGATCCCATTGAGCAGTGGTCCCAGAGGATCCTGCTGGGCTCTAGGTCCTTTTAGAACAAGGATCAATAGGAAGGAGCTGTAGGAGGAACAGAATGCCCAGACAATATTTTTTTAGGTGAGCAATTAATCTCTATATTTTGATAACTTACAAAATTACTCATGCTAAATTTGAAAGCAAATTTTGGGTTGTTCCCAGGGGAGTTGGGACAAAGGGTACAAATTGATATAGAAGGGCACTTTGTGCCCTTAGTCCTTTCCCTCTGAGCTCAGGGGCTGACTTTAGACAAGGATTTCTGCCTTGGAGCACGATCAGACTGCAGAGTGAACCATACCTGGCTGGTGCTGATATCATCTGTGCTTCATAAACTTTTCTGAGGGGGCACAACATGTTTTCCAGTTTAATCAAATGCTGATCAAAGTGTGTCTGTGCCGAGAATATGGATCTGAGCAGCTTTGCACCCTTTATTTGTTATTTGTGATTTGAAAGATTGAGGCTTTATCAGCACCACTTTAGTGTTTGGAAAAGGCTTTGCAGAGCCACAGATTTGAATACAGAGGAGACAAATCCCTTTGGGGTTGTTATTTGAAATTTGTCTATGGAATATTCTGTTATTGACCACAGAGAGAGAGAATCAACTGTAGGAACAAAGAGAGTTTCTCTTTGCCTTGTTTGTGCTCCAGGAAAATGAGGTGTTTTCCAGTTGTGTTTTTGTCAGAGGCTTCCTCAGGCCTCCCAAACTCTCCTTGTTCTTCCCCTGCATCATTTATTTATGTATCTGTTTTCTTTTTGGGTGAAAAGCGTGGAAAAGATCCCCTTGGCCAGGTAAACTCACCTGTCCTTGAATTATGGATGTAGAGGGAGGAGGATGGTGGAACACAAACTGAGGGAACTTATTGCCTGTGTAAGTCTGTTGGCTTCTGGAACTTTCCCTCTGTCCCCTGCAGCAGCAGGGAGATTCCATGGTTATGTTGGATCCAGTTTGAACAGGGAAAAAAACCCAAGTATTTTATTTTTCCTCCTGGCCTATTCTGCTGTAACCAACACAGCGATGGTGCTGCTTTTCCAAATTGTTATTCCCATTTCTTTTCTGCTCTGAAGTATGAGGAAGAAAGTCTAAAGACACAAAATCCCTGTCAGGTGCAGGTTTGGATGTGAAACACTGAGAGCAATCAGCTGGAGGTGACTGTCCACGTGAATGAATTTCTAGATCCAGTGTCTAAATCACCACTGAAAGTATCTCATCACTCTCCAGAGCCTCTCCAGAACCTCCAACATCAGGAATCTGTAGAGGAAACAATCCTCTGACCTCTGTGCTTGGAGTAGATCCTTCCTCAAAGGCACATCAAGGACCAGGTCTAGTTTTCAGTTTAAATTTATAGCTGTTTGGAATGTATTTATTCAAAATAGCCACTTTAAAGCTATAATGAAGATCATCCCAGAGCCAGATTGTGAGAAGATGGAACATAAATTCTCAGGTGCTGCTTGACTTTATAGTTTAACTTTGCATAAAAGAAGGTATTTCAGTTTGGCAGCACTGCAGGTTATCTGGGAGTTGTTGTATATTTGGGACTTTACTGTTCCTCTGAAGTAGAGAATCAAACTGCAGGTTTTTAATTAAGGAGCAAATGGTTTTATTTGTTTGTGGCTCATATAAACCAATGATTGTCTTTTCTGTGCTTGGCTTGTGTTTGGTTTTTAGTTTGGGGTGACTTTAGATTCTCTCAAGGTAGATCTTGTCTTCACAGGAAACATCTCAAGAGGGATTTGAAGAGTAGAAAAGGAAAATTACTAAAAAAAAAAATTGTTCTGGTCGTTGTCCTTTGGCATTCTCCATTTCAGTGATGATTCTTTAACCACTAGCACTGAACTTGTGGTCTGTTGGAGGTGTTTTAGCAGTTCTGTGGAGATGGGCTGTGTTACTCCTCTCTTCTCCCAGTCTGAAGTGGTTTAAGCTGTTTGTGCAGCCCTGATGGAGGGGGATGGCTGGGAAGCTCATGGACAGCACTTGATGGTACCTGGGCACCAAACCTGGTGTGAAGAGCAGCCTGTCAAGCTTTGAGAGAGTTTTGTGCTCACTTGAAAGGTAAAGCAGCACAGCCTGGGAAATATTCCTGAACACAGAATTGATCCACCTTTCAGATGATCAGGATTGTTTCATTTCCAGGGAAGACTCTTTGCACAGTAAAGCTGCTGACAGGCAGGCAGCAAGAAATGTCCTTAACTAGTTCACAGTCAGCTCCTGCAGTGCTGCTCTTTTTCCCTTCCATTTTGCAAGTCATCCCAACTGACCAGTTTGCTTTGGTTTCCTCTCATCCTGGATGTTCAACCCCTGTTCCCCCTTTGTGTGTGTGTTCTGGCAGTGCATGGCAGAGAGAGCTTTATTACCTGGAAGGCTATAAAAAAGAATCAATCTGTGCTATGGCTCTTTCTCAACAACTGCTGGCAGCGTGTCCAAAGCGAAAGCACGTCTTGGCCTCTCAGCCTTTCCTGTTCCCCCAGTCCCCCAGCCAGGTTTGCAATCCCATTTCTGTGTCTGTGATACCAATATTGGTCCCTGGTGGTGCCCCGTGGCTGCAGGGGGATGCTGTGCCTGTCATTGCCTTGCACCACTGTTGCACACCAGATTTTGTGCTGGTGCTCCTGCTCTGTCCCTGCCACACACGGGGGGGACTTTGCTCTTCCCAGGGAAGTTTAACAAGTTAATCGAGTTGTTACCACACCTTGGTAATTTTGACAGAGCTCTTTGCATTTACTGATACATTATGGAGTGTTGTAAATGGAGTTGATAAAATAAGGACTGATATACATTCTGTGATGAATTATCATTGTCTCTGCAAAACTTTCTGATGCACAATTGACATCTGGTGTCTGGTTTTTACCAATAAGTTTTAGTCTAGTGATTTTTTTTTTTTATTAAATTTTTGTTTGAAAGACCCAAAACTTTACTATTTTTCATTCTGCCAGAATAGTTGATCTGTCCCTACATTTGGCTGTCCCAGTCCCTGTTTTTCCTCTCTTGGTTTTGTTTTTCTTCCCCTGCAAAATGAATCTTTTGCAGGAGGATGAACTTGGGCTGAAGCAAAAACATGAGTGGCATTGATTAGAAAAGGTCACTGAATGAAAGGGGAAGAGCTTTGTCTCTGCATCCAAGGAATGGGACAGGTTGGGATGAATTTCCCTTATCCAGAAGGGAGTAGTAATTCTCATGTTAGACTTCTGCTTTGGGGTTTTGATTGATTATGGGAAAATTAGTCATAGTCTTCCTGGACTTATGTACTTACGAGCTTTTGACTTAAAAAAACAAAAAAACCCAAAACACTAAAAACTTGTTTATTGGTTGGTAAAGCTGAATGTGATGTTTGTGTGAGCCATTGAATTTTGATGTTTAAAGTCTTAAAAATGCAAGTTCTGGCATTGTGGGACACTTTTTATAAGGCTCCTTGTTCACTGTTGGACTGGGAGGAAAAGCTACTAAAAGCTTGCTGGCTTTACATAATTTTGCTGGATTTACGGGTTTCATCGTTGCTTCTGCTGTAGTGGAATTTTGGATTACTGGTTCAAGTGATTTTGACAATTTTTAATGGAATAAATTAAGAGCAGCTTCTCAGCTGTTATGAGAAAAGAAGTGGTGACCCATTAATCAAACCTGACCAGTTTAATTTCTGATACTTGGCGAGGTCATTGATACATTTGGGCATTAACCGGTTCACAGCTTCTGAAATCCTTGGACACATCACAGGATCCCAGAAGGGACTGGGTTGGAAGGGAATTTAAAGGTTATCTTGTCCCACCCCCTGCCATGGGCAGGGACACCTTCCACTAGCCCAGGTTGCTCCAAGCCCCGTCCAACCTGGCCTTGGACACTTCCAGGGATGGGGCAGCCACAGCTTCTCTGGGCAACCTGTGCCAGGGCCTCCCCACCCTCCCAGGGAAGGATTCCTTCCCAATATCCCATCTAACCATGTTCTTTGTCATATGAAGCCATTCCCCCTTTTCCTGTCAATGTTACAGCACTGAAAACTTTGTTGTTAAAATATAATCCTAATTTTTCCCTTTTATTCCATAATTAAGTCTTTAAAGTTGTGCTGAGGTCTCTCTATGTAGACCCCTTTTCCCAGTGGCACTTCCCCAAAGCCCTTGGAGTTTGATTCCCGTGCTCAGTGCCCGGGAAGGTATCATGGATGGGACATGAGTGGTCAGTGCCTGTTGAGCTTTTCGTTGCTCGGCGCGAGACCTCGGGAGCAAATTGGGAATATTGGACTTTTCGGAGCTGCCAGCAGCCAGACACTCCTGGAGCTTGGCACGGCAGTATTTTTGCCTTCCCTCTTCCCACACTGTGCAGTGGGAAGACATTTATGGTAATTTGGCCTCATTTGCACACAGGTTGTGGATGGGGGGTGCTCAGAACTCCTCTGCGGTGCCTGCCGGGATCAAAGCGGGGCCGTGGGAGCGCTGTGCTCTGACACCCACGGGGGGCTGTTGTTTGCATGAAACATTTATCACACCCCCAGCCTGGCAGCGGCAAACTCTGCGCTGGGGTAACGTCTTCTCATGCAAAATTGATCGGAAAAGACAATTGGAAGGGGAGGCTTTGGAAGGAGAGGCTTTGCTGCCTTTCCCCGGCGGCAGAGGGAAGGGTTTGACTGGGGGAAGGTTCCTGGGGCACGTTCGGGGTGTGGGTCACGCTGAGCTGCCAAGAGTTTGGCTGTAAAGAAACAAATAAAAACATCTTAAAATGGTTTATTCTGAGCAATTGCCTCCATAGGTCACATGAATGTTCTTTTTGTTTCAATTCTGTTGGGTTTTAACAACAGTTGGGACCAGTTGTGGTCCCATAACTAAGGGATAGGTGAATATTTGTAAATTCAGCACTGACTTAATAGTGGGGA